>NW_012147797.1:421636-422719 GCF_000956105.1 Propithecus coquereli | reverse complement strand
GTATTAAAAATGTCTTTTGCCTTTTCTTATTAATGGTGATCTCTCATTGATATTCTGGTCTGCACTTGAAGGTCATGGTGCTTACTTTCCAACTGAAAATGATAGCCTTGATGTCTCCATGGGCTTGTCAAACAATGATAACAATAAGTGCTGACATTTCTTGAATACTCTTCTGTACCACTAGGTGTTGGAAATCCTCACCTAGATTAACTCATTTAATCCCCAGAACTGCCCCATAAGTTATGGCTTATTATCCTTGTTTTAAAGAAGAGAAAACTGAAGCACAGAGTTACTAAAGGCAACTTCTCTGGGCTACACATTAGTAGAAGTGTTCAAATCCAGGCTTTCTGAATCCAAGGTCATGTTGTTAACCCGTATTCTTCTACATCCCCCAGACTCTAAGATGGCAGGGGTGATAAAATGGCTGTGTACTTTGGTTCTCCGTTCCCACCCATGGAGGAAAATATATCCGTTCCCCATTGTGATATATAGTCCTTCTCCCACTCAGAAAGATATTCTTGGGAGAAAATAAATATGTGGGATGATAAATATGTTATCTTACATGACAAAAAGACTTTGTAGATGTGACTGAGTTAAAGACCTTGAGATAATATGATTATTTTGGATTATCGGTGTGAGCTCCTTATAATCACAAGGGTTCTTAAAAGAGGAAGGGGGAGGCACATGTAAAAGTCAGAGAACCAGAGGGAGGACAGCATGAGAAAGACTCAGTTCAACATTACTGGCTTTGAAGATGGAGGAAGGTGTTTAAGGCTGAGAAATGCAAGAACCCTCCAGAAGCTGGAAAAGGCAAGGAAACAGATTCTCTCTAGAGCCTCTAGAAAAAACACAGCTCTGCCCACATCTTGATTTTAGTCAATGGAATTCATTAGACTTTTAATCTTCAGTTTGTATTTTAAGCCGATAAGTTTGTGTTAATTTGTTACAGCAGCAATAGAAAATTAATAAAGAGATTGAGATAATGTGTGTAAGGAAACTGATCATAGTGCATAACCACAACACAGACCTAGTCTTCAACTATTAGATATTAATATTATCATTATTACTGTTTTAATTTATTAT
>NW_012147797.1:420006-421586 GCF_000956105.1 Propithecus coquereli | reverse complement strand
ACACAGATTTTTTTTAGAAGATTATTGTTTAATTTCCAAACATATGGGGATTTTCTGGCTTATCTTTTGCTCTTAATTTCCAGATCCATAGGTCTAAAATCAGAAGTAATACTTGGTATTATTTTAGTACTTTGAAGAATGTTGAGACTTGCCTGGCCCAGTATAGAGTCAATTTTGTTACACATTTTGTGTGAACTTGAAAAGAATGTGAATTCTAGAATTCAGATGTAAAATGTTCACTGATATGTTAATTAGATCAACGTTGTTAGTCATTTTCAAATCATCTGTATCTTGATTTTTATCTGTTTTATTAGTTACATAGAGATGTGTGTTTAAAATCTCTAACTGCGGCTGTGGATTTATGTTTTATATGTTTTTGTTTTATATATTGAGACAATGTTGTTAGGTCTATAAAATCTTAGAATTGCCATATCATTTTAGTGAATTGAAGCATTAATTATGACTATCCCTCTTTATTGATGGAAATGCTTCTTGCCATTACATTGGTATAGCTATATCAGCTTTCTTTTAGTAAGCATTTGCATAGGTTTTTAAAATCATTTTACTTTTGATTTTTTTTTTTAAATTTAAGGAATGTCTTTTGTAAACAGCATAGGTTTTTTTGTATTTTTAAAATCTCATCTCATAATTTTTGTTAATTGGATTGTTTAATTTATTTGCATTAACTGTAACTGATACTATATTTGAGTTTGAATTTATGACATTACTTTCTGCATTGTATTTGTCTATCTCTTTTGTGCTCTTTTTCCTCCTTTCTTGCCTTCTTTTATTTTCTCATTGTTTATATTGACTGCTTTGATATACTGATAATTACATATTCTATTTTTAATTCTTTTAGTGGTTGTTCTAATGATTACATCCCTGACTTATTAAAGTCTAATAAAAACTAATACTCCTACCACTTCCCAGACAATACAAAGACATTGGAATATATTAACTTGATTTATGCCATTCTTGCCTTAAGTGTTATTATTAAAAAATATTTTAAACTCCATAAAACATTTATTTTGTTTTACAAAGTCAATGTTTATTCAGATTTACCTTTTTATTTAGTCTTTTCATTGTTCTTCCTTCCTACTGTGTCTCTGTCCTACCTTATTGGATCATTTTTCAACGAGTAGACCCTTACAGCATATCTTTGAAAAATTACTGATAGAATAGTACATGTAAAGAAATGAATATGAGATGTATCAGGAATACAGAGAACGAGTGAGTTGGGAAGTGTTACATTTGAAGAACTGGTAGGACAAACAGGGGACTCTTTATAAGAGAACTTCTGATTCCTTGAGGCTTACCACTGGCTTGCAGGTTTAATACTCTTAAACCACCAAGAATGAGTCAACTTTAAACTTTTAGATGAAGCACTAAAGTGGTAAGAAATTGACTTTGAACCATGAGAGAAGTTGGTCCAATGACGGTGTTTTAAATTGGCATGTTTTGAGTACAATTATTCCATTCAGATTGTCCTCTACCCTCCACAATTTGGAAATAAGCCCCAAAAGGAAAAGGCTGTAATAAAAAGAAAAGAAAAAGAAAAGCAAAAAGAGGCAGTATATATA
>NW_012147797.1:417017-419766 GCF_000956105.1 Propithecus coquereli | reverse complement strand
GATTTTATCTGATATGAGTATAGCTACTTCTGCTTTTGTTTGGTTTCCAGTTGCATGGAATAACTTTTTCCACTCCTTCACTTTCAGTCTATGTGTGTCCTTATAGGTGAAGTGGGTTTCTTTTAGGCAGCATGTATTTAATACTTGGGTCTTGTTTCTTTATCCATTCAGCCTTTTATTTGGAAAATTGAGGCCATTTACATTTACTATTATTATTGATAAGTAAGGACTTACTACTGCTATTTTGTTGCTTGTTTTCTGGTTGTTTTGAGACTCCTGTCTTATTTTCTTACTGTGTTCCTTTGTAGTTAAGTGAATATCTCTGGTAGTATATTTTAATTTGTTGATTTTTATTTTTAGTGAATCTATTATGAGTTTTTACACTGTGGTTACCATGAGGCTTACAAAAAACATTTTATAGATATAACAAGTTGTTTTGAAGAGATGACAAGTTATCTTAGAACACAAAAGAATAGAAACAAAGGCAAAAATAAAACACACACAAAAAAATTCTACATGTTAACTTCATCCCCCACACATTTTGACTCTTAGGTTTCTCAATTTACACATTTTTGAATTACCTATCTCTTAACAGGTCGCAGTAGATATTATTGTTTTTGATAGATTTGTCTTTTGGGCTTTGTATTAAAGTATGCATTGCATACCAGAAGTACAATAATATTTTGGTTTGTCCATCTACTTAATTTTACCAGTGGATTTTATACCTTAAAAAGTTTTCTTTTGTATGTTATTGTGTTTTTCTTTCATATTGAAGAACTTCCCTTAGCATTTCTTGAAAGAACAGTCCCATGGTGATGAATCTCTCAGCTTTTATTTGTTTGTGAAAGACTTTATCTCTCCTTCAAATTTGAATGACCATTGTCCAGGATCCAATATTCTTTGAGTAGTTTTAAAATGTCATTCTCCTCCCCCCTGGCCGGCCTGTAGGGTTTCCCTTGAGAAGTCTGTTTGTTGCCAGATGAATTGGAGCTCCTTTATATGTTATTTACTTCTTATCTTTCACTGCTTTTAGGATCTTCTCTTTGACCTTAGGCCTTTGAGAGTTTGATTATATAATGCCTCAGGGTAGTTTTATTTGGGTTGAATCTGTTTGGTGTTCTAAGACCTTCCTGTACCTGGATATTTATATCTTAAGTTTTGGAAGGTTTTTTTTGTTATTATTTCTTTCAATAAGCTTTCTACCCTTGTTCTTGCTCAGCTCTCTCTTGAACACCAATAATTCTTAGATTTGGTCTTCTGAGGTAATTTTCTATATCTTGTAGGCAGTCTTTGTTCCTTTTTGTTCTTTTTTCTTTTTTCTCCTCTGACTGTGTATTTTCAAATAGCTGGTCTTCAAGCTTACTGATTCTTTCCTCTGCTTAATTCATTCTGCTGTTTAGAGTCTCTGAAGGGTTTCTCATGTCAGTAAATATGCTTCTCAGTTCCAAGATTTGTTTGGCTTTTAAAAATTATTTTAATCTCTTTGTTAAATTTTTCTGATCAATTTCTGAGTTCCTTTTCTGCGTTAAGTTGGAGATCACTGAGTTTCTTTAAAACTGCTATTTTGAATTCTAGGTCAGAGAGCTCACAAATTGCTATCTCTTTAGGGTCTGTCACTGGATTTTTGCTTTGTCCTTTTGGGGAGGACATGGTTCCTTGTTTGCCGATGTTCTTGTGGATGTATATCTATGTCTTTGCATTGAGCGATTAGTTATTTATTCCAGTTTTCTCTATGCAGCTTGTTTTGGTTTTTATTGAATGTATTTGCTTAGCTAATCTTCACTGCTAGGTCGCTGACACCATTTTGGCTCTAGGTGGCGCCTTAAGCCCCAGGTCACCTTGGCTCTAATAAATGGTGGGACTACTGCCTGTCCCAAATGGGGGAGGTCCCAAAGGGACTATTCCAGCCATGTGTTATAACCCTGCAGTGGCTACAGGTTTGTGCCCCAGGGACCTGGAAAATGTACCTCATACAGCCACTCTTATTTGGCATCTCCTTTGATGGAGATACAGAGTAGTTTCCAGGTTGGAGATGGTAGTCCCATCTGCCCCGTTTGTCTTTGCCTGTCTTCCGAGACATTTCTCCCTTCAAGCAATCGCCATGTTACCCATGAATTAAGGCAAGGATAGGTCTCCTGCCAGGGAGCCCAAGCAGGTGGGGAAGCTGGTTGACCACCTCGATTTCACTTTTTCCAGTATAGGAACTGTGAGTTAAGAGGAAATTTTCTGTGTGGCTGGTCCCTGGCAGAATGGAGGTTGGAGGTATGGCGGTAGGGTGAGGGGAGGCAGGTAGGGAGGGCCATTGCAGATGTGCAAGTCCAGTTCTCCTACTGTCTACTTAGTTTTTGTACTTTCCTGTGGACCCAGGAACTGTCTCATCCTCATACTTGAGCTCTGGGTTGTTGCTGGAGAAGATCTTGGTGCTTTTTTTGTGGGGGTGGTGGTGGGGGAGAAACCTGCTTGCCTCTATGCTGCCATTTTGAAACTGAAAGTCTCCATAGACTTCTTAATTTAGTTGGACCATTTTTACAACGATTTAGTCCTCCACCAGCATTTTACTTGGTCACAGCAAGGCTCAAAGCAATAACGCATGTCAAGTGAATGCACAGGCCTTGGGCCACAGGCACTTCTTTGCTTCTTGAAATAAATGCTAGGAAATTTATTTTTTACCATTTTTTCTTCTCCATAAATTTTCTTCTAAGTGTGGCTTTAGCTGTATCTCATATGTTTTAATATTCATTTACCACTC
>NW_012147797.1:404354-405337 GCF_000956105.1 Propithecus coquereli | reverse complement strand
ATTGATGCTAAAGATGTATAGAAATGCACCTGGTGAGAAAGGAACCATGATTTTCTTATTCGCAAAAGAAGAGCCTCAAGCTACAGCAGGACAGTTCGTTTCCGGGGTCCAAGTATAACAGCCAATTACATTTTGTGATACATTCGTGAGTCCTTGCAATCCTCCTACATGCCCATGGAATAAAACTCTGCATGCGTATGTGTTGGAATTTACTAATATGTATTCCAAATATTGCTTCATCCCTTAACAGAACTTTACATACAAAAAAGAAATGGGAACTAATATGTGCTTTATTAACTTTTCAAATAATTTTTAAATTTACAGACATGTTATAGAGCAGCCTGCTGACTCAATTAAGCCAGGTTTCTCGAAGTAAGAACAAATAAAGGTAAATATTTTCATTGAGATAAAATTTTGTTCTTAAAAAAAATTATAACTGTCTTTCTTTGTCCTCAGCAGTACTAACAAGAAAAGAAAGAAAGAAAGAAAGAAAGAAAAAAAAAAAGAAAAGAAAAATATCCTCTAACAGAGTGGAATGTAAGATCTCATTTGCAGCCTATAGACCCCAACTCTATAGCATTGTTGTGAACATGCTGGGAACAAAATCAAATGTATCACTGTACACTATATGCTCACTGGTTCTCATAATTGGAAAAAGATTCAGAGAGCAATATGAACATTTGTAAAGGAGAGACTCTTTTCTTATGAGCTTTTGGTGTGACTTCTCTTTAAAGTGAATTGAGCTGTCATTCTTCTTTCCTGTAAATAAAATCTTACTGTTTTAATGCCAGCTGGTTTTTCCCCCTCAGAATATAATTTGTAATGGGAAGAGAATTCTCTTTTTGAAGAATAAGTTTTTTTTCTTGTTTAGTAACACTAAGCCTTCTGATTCTTGCTTTGTCTTTCCAGAACATTCCATCAGAAAGCATTCCATAACCAGAAGAATACTTTAAAACTTATTAATAAATATTTTGCAATAGATT
>NW_012147797.1:402883-404304 GCF_000956105.1 Propithecus coquereli | reverse complement strand
TATATATATAAGATCCCTTGAAAACATGGATTCTGAGACAAGGAACCCTAAAGTTTGAATCTCAGGTTTTATACTTCCAAGCTATTTTATCTTAACCAATTATCCCTCATTTTGATGTTTTCATTTCCTTAGCTAGTGATGGATGTAATAAGAGTGCTTAACTTATTGGGTTGTTGTGAGGAATAAGTGAAATTATCTTCATAAAGGGATAATGCTATGCCTTGCACTTAGTAAGTGCTCAATAAATGTTAGCCTATCATACCCATATAGTCTTTGAGGGAGACTGATAACATAGGGTGACACTTCATCATGGCAATTGTTTGACTAGAATGATTCATAGGATGTAGCTGCAGGGAAAGACATTTCCACCCAGTTTGGCATAATGACTATTAAGAGAAAGATGTAAATATACTCACAGCCATCCTAAGATCAGAAAGAAGTGGCAGAAATGGCCTGAGTCAGGCAGCCAGTAGGAAGACAGAAATAGCACAAGAAGAAATGTTGGGAACTTCAAGATGGAAGAGAGAAGTTACAGTTTTGGGGGGAGTATGCATGAGATACCTCAGACCCAGGAAGGAGCAGTTGGGAACAAGTTTTATAGGCACTCTGCTGTTGGGGTTGAGTAAGGGAGTTATTTTTCTATTAATGCTATTGTTTCCCTTCTTTAGCTTTCAGATTAGTGGAACCAGAGAGAACATCAGAGGACATGGTATTATGTGTAAGGATAACCTAAAACATAGCAGAAGAAGCCAAGTACAGCAGCAGAAAGCTTTTTCTTCTTTGAGCTTATGTGTAGAGACTCAAACCTGAATGGGAAGACCCTGATACACAGAGAAGAACTCAAATATGTAGTAGATGGTGTTGGTGCCCTTCTCAGATCCCCTATGCTGTCCAGTATACCTACCTACCAGCTGCTCTGTGTGTTAGGTGGTATCAACTCACAGTTGCCCCCTTCTTCCAAGAGTCGCCAAACTGGAGCTGTCTCACCTAGATGGCTATCCCTCACCCAGACCTGGGCTGACTGGCATGAAAGTATACAGTGGCTCCTCCTTTTCCTCAACATGGAACTAATTTGGTCTAATTTTTGTTCAGAGTTCCCCACTGTGGTCTTAGAATGAAACTAGTCTGTAAATGAGAACACTTTCCTGACCTATTCTGCTCCTCTCACTTTGTTTTTCCTAAGAAATCTCTTGAACAAGAATTCTAATCTCAGTATCTACTTCCAGGAAACCCAACCTAAGATAAAAGGAAATACAAAAATAAATCCTAGTAGTCTTGAAGATAAATGAACATTATTACAGAACTTTTTTAAAGGCTTTAGAGTTAGACTAAATGGTCATTATCATTCACCACATAGAAACGTTCTAACAAATTATTTTATGAGCATTATTTCTGCTCTCCAACTATCCATAGTCTTGCAA
>NW_012147797.1:399189-401686 GCF_000956105.1 Propithecus coquereli | reverse complement strand
AAGCACCTGGTAGAAAAAACAATGCTGGCAAAAATATGGAATAACACAGGGTTTGCTAAGTAGCAGGTTTGGAGGCCCTTCAATAGCAAACGTTACTCTATTGGAAACCTTTACTGTTGGTGATATGTTAGAAGCTTTTTTTTCAAGAATTTAATCTGATGGGTAATAATTGACAGGGAGATAATTTCAAAAAAGAATACTGTCTTTAGTATTGTGATAGTAGCATGAATTAAGGAAGTGTAGTGTAAGAAGAAATAATGGGATGGACAGAGTATAAGTTTCCTGAGATGTGAGTCTGTATCTTACTCACTTCTTGGGTATACCCAAGAGTATGTGTAGCAGTGCTGATCACCAAATATATACTAGTTTAATAAAGAAAGAAACCATTTAGAGAAAATTCTCAATAAGACATAACTCACGTCTCCAATTTAATTGTAAACCCTCCATGTTTTGGGATAACATTTAATATCTTTCTTTTCTTCTCGGTGCCTACTAACTAGGTCACTGCTTTCACTGGTGTTCAAAAAAAGATTTCTTTTGGATGGTTTTTATGCTTTTATTTCAACTCAGTAATGAACTGGAGCTCTGCAAGGAGGCAAGAAGGGAAGATACTTGAATTACCAGTAAAAAGGTGATAACTGAATCTGTAAATGTGAGTCAATGAAGTCTTAGGCTATAGTCTGTATGTTAAAAAACTCTGAATGGGTGATCCAGTGATTGCTGTCATTGCCCAGAATCTGAATCTCAAACTTCTCACTCCTTGACCAGTGTCTTCATGTTGTACCACAGTTATCTGATTAGAAATATTAAACGACTAATAATTATTAACAATATTTTTCTTCTAAACTACAAATTGGAAAATATATCTATTTTCAACCTCGCTGTGATTATTAATTAGCAAATATTTCTAATAATATAAATCTTAAGGAGGCAGATACTGAAGAAGTGAAAGTATTTGGCATAATAATTTAGAAAAAAATTAAAATACTATTTATATATTAGCAAGGATTCAAATGCTTTTATTTGTTCCCAGCAAAAGAATCCTGATCTCTTCCCACTCATTAAATCATTTGATTGTACACTTGGTCTTTTAAGAGTTCCCAAATATCACGCAGTTTTAATATGATATTTGTTTGTGCGTGTATTTTGGGAAAGGTGTGCTTGCTAATAAATTTAAGACAGCATGGCTGCATTTTGTATGGCATGTAACCTCAGCACTGTGAAACATTGTCATGGTTACCTGCAAAGCAGCAGGATGTATGTGGGTGAAAGATGAGGTTCAAACAGTATAAGAATAGGCTCTTTAACAGAAACCAAAGATTATGGACAAAGAGAGGAAGGTGGAGGAAAGTAGGAAGAAGTGAGAGCAGACCACAGCTGGTTTTAAAATAAGGAACTAGCTAAATAATTCTTTTTCTGTAGTCATAACCTGATAATTATTAGTTTCAAATGGCTGTGTACCAGAGATTGCTTCCTTTATGGATGTAGCCCCAAAACAAATTTGAAGAAAGTGAGAGTAAAAATATGTTATGAAAATAAGAGAATTGATTAAGGAAATGATGAGTGTGTTCATTAGGACACGGTGTGGTCCCCTTACTTCAGGCATTTTGAGATTATTGAAACACTTAATAATCCAGTTTGTAAGCATTAGTACATTTACCTAGAATATTTAGCCATTTTTGTGTTTAAAGTGCTTTGCAATGATAATTTGTTGTTTATAAGCCTTTTCCTAAAAAACAAAACTTCTTCCTATAGTTATTAAAAGTCTTAGTTATTGCTTAGATTCGTCAAAATCTAGTTTGATTTGATTTGTTATTTGTAACCATTTACTCATTGCTTCATTTTGTTTCTTTTCAGCAGCTTGGTCAAAGAGCAATATTCTCTTATTATTTTTATAGAACAGAGAAAATGACTAAAAAGAACTAGTATTTTTGAAGCCTAGATCATTCAATAATAAATTTAACAACAATCTATCTAGCCCCTTAGCGAGTACCAATCTACGTAGTAGAGCAACAAAAACTAATAAAATATGATCTCTGTCATTCTGAATCTCACAAGAGTGAGAAAAATGCCACATGTACAAAACAGACAAAAAGACAAATATGATGAACCCCTCGTTAGGCTGAGGAACAAAGGGATTTGGGACTAGGGAAGAAAGAGCAATGAAAAAAAGATGAAGTTAGTCAACAGAAATTATTAAAAACAAAACTGTGACACAAGCTTGTTTATTATTCATTTTTTAAGTTTCTGAACATCCTACATTATTGATAACATAAAACTAGGATCATTCTGCCACCCAAAGAAAGCAACAAATTCTTCATGAAAAGTATAGGTTCCTTTAATCTGGTGATTGCAGTTTAACTTGCCTACTCCTGTAAATAATCTCAGATTAATATTTTATAATGGGAAATTGTTTCATTTCTCTTCCTATAGGCCTAAAATTACTTTTAAAATACACTTAAGATAAAAATAAATTACCCAATAAAATGAAAAAAAA
>NW_012147797.1:393123-395499 GCF_000956105.1 Propithecus coquereli | reverse complement strand
GATAGGAATTAAGTAGCAAGAGAGTCACCTTGGTATATATTTAAAAAGTTTTTCCAGCAAGTACAAAAGTCTTGATTCATTAATATCAAGGAAGTAAGTGTGATCAGAGTCTAGTGAGTGAGAAGAAGTGTGAAAAAAGAAGAGGTTGGAGGAAGAGTTGGGCACAAGATCATGAAAAAATTTTGTATTTTATTCTAAGTGGAATGGGAAGTTCACGGAGAGTTCCAGTCAGGAATGACATGAGCTGATTTACATTTTGAAAGGATTCGTTTAGCTGTTGTAGACAGAAGATTATGAGTGTGGACCGTAGAGTGGAAATGGGATAAATCAGGAGGGAATGGCAGCAATCCAGGTGAGAATAGATATGGTAGTGATAGTGATGTTGTGGAGACAGCATTGGATTTGGGTTCAACTTCATATGTAGAGCCGATAGCATTTGCTAGGAGACCAGATGTTCAATGTGAAAGAGCAGAATCAAGTATAACTTTAAGATTTTCATTTTAACAACTGGGTAAATGGTGCTGGCATTTATTAACATGAAGAAGAATAGGGTGGGTCTTACACATGAGCACCTTTGCTATCACGATTATTTCCTCTGCTATGGATTTCAGGAGTTTATTTGGAAAGGCAAAATCACACCCTGACTCCTGTTAGGCAGGTACCAAATCTGCAGGTGGCAGATACAGGCCAGCAGGGTAGTTCCTAGGGGCGGAGAAGGCAGGGACGGGACTGCAGGAAAACCTAGCTAACAACTGCAAGGAGCAGGAACTTGAGGGTTTGAGGCATACACACCTGTGGAGCTGCAACCTTGTTGTAAGAGCACCTGTCAATCACGTATATCAATCATCTGGTAATATCCCGCACCTCCTCTAAGCCCGCTCCCGGACCAGGCCAATAAAGAAAACCACCTGGGAGTCCTCAGTGTCTTTCTCCACTTGTGGAGACTGACCCATTCCTCTCTGGAATGTATGCTTGCTTTGTATAGCTCCCTTCTCCTCTGCAATAAAAGTTGTTTGGGTGGAATTGCTTCCGGTCTGTGGTCACTCTGTTGCTTTGACCCTGCTTGTGAAATTTCCAAGCAAGCAGCCAAAGAACCAGGACAACAATCTGTCAAGAGGTGGACCTGACACTCCTAACTCTAAGCTGTGTCATTCTTTTCCCTATGGCAATACATACAGAAAGGTATTGTTACTATCTGAATTGAGGAAAGATATGGAAACAAGCATATTCTGGGGAAAGAGGACATCTGTTACATTTCAAAATATGATCAGTATAATGTGCATAAATACATAGGCACATGTGTATAAGTTACATACACATTCTTTTTAAAGCATCCATGAAGCATGTATAAAAATTGATTATAAAATGATATCTTAGTTTGGGATCTTCCGAAGTAGATCACGAGACAGAAATTTGGATGCCTGTGATTTATTGAGAGGTGCTTTGAGGGGGAAGAAACCCAAGGGAGGTAAGGCAGTGAGGGCAGTTGGATATGAATGGGAAGGGGCTAAACAAGGGCCTCAGTCAATTCTAGACTTAGCATGTTGGAGAAGGAGACGTTTACAGCATAATTTCACCTATAATTCCTTTTACCTTGACATGAGGCAGCTGGACTTTAGAATCTATTAGGCAGTCACTGAATGATTATGGGCTTCCCTGGAAGGCAGGGGCCTAACCTTGTGGATGCAGTTGCCTCTGTTGGCTGAGGACAATTCTTTTGAGAAGAGAGCAACTATGAGCTGTTAGTAGCCAACACTCACCGTGGCTAGGACATGGGTGCGCTGGTCTGGTAAAGAGGGTTTGGGTGGAGCAACAACTGGGGCCAAATAAAATCCTGAACCATCAAACAACAGCAACATCATATTTTCTACAGATAAAGTTATCTATCCAAAATGTAACACAATTGTTAATACTATAATAAAAAGCTCTACCCACTAAATGCTAAAATAACTTCTCTAACTATCAGGACAAGGCAAAATACAAAATTAAAATTATAGGCTAAGTGGTCCAAACTATACACATAAGCAAATTTATTTTATGAAGTATTATTGTTACTAAATAAGAGAGAACAAAAAATGTATTAATTATTCAATCTAAGAAATTTGAAATAAATGCCAAAATAATGAAGTAAAACAAAAAAACTCCAGAAATCAATTGACTTAGAATGCAGTAGAATTTTATAAATAAATCCACTATCCACTGACTGTTTTTTCCCCACATTTTAAACAACTCTATTAAGGTATAATTTACATATAATAAATTGTATGTATTTAAAGATACAAAAATGATAAGTTTCAACCTGTGTATATACTCATGAAACTATCAGCATGATCAACATAACAAATGTGTCACCCCCAAACTTTTCTTCACGTAATT
>NW_012147797.1:391283-393073 GCF_000956105.1 Propithecus coquereli | reverse complement strand
TGTTCTGAGTCAACAGGGTAGACTGAAAACTGAAGCTTTTCTTCTCTCTCTCCAATGAGAGTGATAGAATTTTTAAAATGTGTATTACTACTATATCAATAAAGAGAATAAAAAGTTGGGGTACTGGCAGATAAGAGGTTTTAGAAAGATATGTTCAAAAGATAGAAAGCGGATTGAAGAATGTCAACAGGTAGAGCAGGCTGTGGGAATCCATTGCACAATTCCGACAGAGGAAATGAAGAGGAGGGAGTCCAGATTTGAACAAGGAAATGTCATGCATTCTGAGCATTAGATACTTGACACCCCCACCCCTCCCCAAACCTCCACATGCAGAACAGCCTGCTGCCAGTATGTACCCAATGAAACCTCCAACAGAGTGTAGTTCTCTAAATAACTCAATAGAACTTTCTGGCAAGAAGTAGAGGAGCTAGTTTGAATGTTGATATCCCACTGTAAATCTCTCTTAATTCTGGAATTTAAGGCATACATGGTATAAAAGCCAGGTTTCTGACTCATTATCCTTAAAAGAATCAGTCAACATATTCTGTATTCATATATGAAGAACACTCCTTCCTCTTTCCTTTTATTTATGAATCAATAACCAAGATATTATTCATATTATCATTATGAACTTATAATCAAGGTATTTGAAAGTAAAAGACCAATACAAAAAATAAAAACACTGTCCCAAGAGAACATCAAGGTAATTAGCAGAACACAAGATGACACTGAAAAAAATTGCTTACTGTCTTTAGAGACATTCACTAAGATATTGCATCTGTGAAAAATAATTATATGTTTTGCAAAAGTAGCAATTAAAAACAGAAAAAGCTGCTGAAAATAAAATGTATCATTGACAAAGATAAATCCCACGTGAAATTTGGAGGAGTAAATAAAATCTCCCAGAATGTAGAACAAAAGAATATAGAGCAAAAGGGTAAATAAGAAAAAAATCCAAGAAGTAAATGATTAATATAAGAGTTCTACTAGTTGACTAAATGGAATTTAAATAGATAGAGAGTAAATTAGAGAAAATGGAAGGGGTAGAAATAGAAGGAATTACCAAAGGAAACAAAATAAGAGGAACAAGCAAGCATTCAGGCTGAAAACTCAAACGGAAGGCTGATGTAGATGAATCAAAGCAGACCTAAGGATAAAGAGAACACATTAGAGATTGAGAGTGGTGTACATGCATTTGAGAACCTGAGAGCAAGAGATTGACCTGAGGATATACTTTGGCAAAATGATGGATTAACTAAGAATGATTAAGACATTGAATCCAAAAAATGGTGAATTTACACCAAAATAAAAATAAAGGGAAGTCCAAAAGTGATGGCAGGCTTGGAGAGCAATCTGTCCAAATCAGAACAGCAGGATGGAAGGTTCCTGGAGGGTATTGCTAGGGGGAAAAAAAGATTCAAAACAAAGGCAGTATCATTGCACAGTTGGAATAAATTGATGATATGAAAAAAATGATGGCAGTAATCAAGGTGAGAGATAAGCATGGTAGTGGAGGAATTGAGAAAATATTGGAATTGGGTTATGTTTTGAAATTAGAACTGATAGAATTTGCTAGAAGATCAGATGTTTGACATGAACAAAAGAGCAAAGTCAAGTATAAATTCAAGATTCTCATTTTAACCATCCAAGGGAATAAAAAAGGCTCTTAGAAAGTTAAGGGTCAATTAAATATCAGAATAAGAATGTGTCATCTATATATGTAGATGTAAGTCCAAATTAGAGTCAAAACTCTGTGGGCTTCAAGAAGAATAAAATTAAGGAATAAAATA
>NW_012147797.1:385058-387728 GCF_000956105.1 Propithecus coquereli | reverse complement strand
GTACAAGGCAAAGATATCTGCACTCATCACTTCTATTCAACAATTGGATGAAGGTTCCTCAACTCAGGGACATGACTGGGCTCTGCCCGGTTGCCCCTCCCTGCACTGCATCCTGGCAACTCCCCCCACGCAGTAAGCTGGGGCAACTGTAGGCTTTGCCTTGTCACCTTTCTTGTTGAGAGGCAATTCTGCACAGTATTTCTACATGTCTTGGGACAGCTTTTGTCCTGGACTTCTTTTCAATGATATTTTTTTTAACACACAGCCTTAGAACATAGGGATAATTGTCTTCTTCTGGACCGAGGATAGTTTTATCTCTCGACCAGGTGAAGAAATACGATGTCTTCCTCCAGGACAAAGCTTGGCCAGGATTACTAGCAGTCCCTAATAAAACTGGAGAGCGGGTGGTCTGCTAGGCTCAGGGTACGTCTCCTGTAATGCACTCTTAGTGTTTGTACTTCCCTTATAGTGTTGCCCCGTGGGAACTGAGGTTTGGAAAATTGGCTGCAAGTTGTCACTATTGCCATAGTAACTTACTGTCTAAATCTGTTTTGGCTCCTTGTCTCCTTCCTGGCCCAGTCTACGAAACTGTGGCATATCAGCCTAGCAGCTGCCACCACGCTGCCGTTTAGGGACTGCTTGAACACATGACATCCCCTCTCTCAGGTGTCACCATCCTGGGCTGGCCGATGTCAAAGTCTGAAAATTGTTGTTTAATATATTTTGCATTGAGTTTTAGTTGTCTCAGGTGAGAGAATAAATGCCGTCTCTGTTACTCCAACATGGCCAGGAACAGATGTCCCCCATACTGTTTTATTTCCCCCCCAAACAAAAACTAATAACAAATAGATACTCAGTAAATCTATTCAATATAAATTATAGAAAACATAAATTCACAAAATTGGAAATGAGAAAGCTATGTAATATATTCAGAGACAATGAAATATAAGGTAATGGTGTCTACTATGGCAGACACTATTTACCATTGGTAAACGTCTTTAGGTCCTAGGACAGTCCATGTCACACAGATCTGGACAATAAGTGGTAATCATTGTCTAGAAGTCTGCTGGCTAGGGCTCCCAGAAAAGAATTTTTTTTTTCTTTTTCTGGCAGAAATTAATGGTCCCATCATTTTCCTGACGGGCACATACACACGACGCTTATGTCATGAGAATAAAACACGGTTGATAAACACGGCAGAAAAATATAGAGTCTGCATCCTTGATGACATGCTTTAGTAGCTGCACTACTAATGGATCACTTATGTCAAGACTTTTTTAAAAAAAAACCCTCTGTTTGTTTAAGCCAGTGGTATTTACATTTGCTATTATTTTCAGCCAAATGCATAACTTGTAATAACTACATAGTGTCTGACATTCGCAAACTAACAAGTTAGCTTTCTGCAGTTTCACAGATGCTGGCAGATAACAGAAGACTCCTGTCCTGGGTCATAGACAAAGCACAGTTTATGACTCACAGCAACATCAGGAGGTAGAGTATCATTATTTTCCTATGCCAGTTCCTCAAACCCCAGCTCCCACGAGGTGACAGAAGGAGGGCCCCACAAAACAGTGAGAGGAAACCCCAATATTTAATAATAGGCTGCAAGAAAACCCACTAAACCTTTGCCCCAGAGGAAGATATCTTTATTATGCTGGGCAGCAAAACAAAACAAACAAAAAAACAAAAACCTCTGCTCTAAAGGAAGACAGAATCTCTGTCTTCCAAGGCTATTAGCTATGTAAACATCTTTGAAAAGATAGTCTATGAAAAAAAAAGTGTAGAACCATCATGGAGAATTTCCAATTAATGCCTTTTCTCATAAGACATGCAGAACTATGAGAGACTGATGGAAAATTGTCTTCCAAAATTGCTTACTGATATTATTTAGAATTTTGTCCTTTGAATTCTATGATTTGAAATTTTCAATGTTTGTTTGTTTATTTATTTATTTATGAGACAGAGTCTCGGTCTGTTGCCCCTGCTAGAGTGCCGTGGCATCATCATGGCTCACTGCAACCTCCAACTCCTGGGCTCAAGTGATCCTCTGCCTCAGCCATCTGAGTAGCTGGGACTACAAGTGTGCACCACCACACCTGGCTAATTTTTCTATTTTTTGTTGAGAAGGGGTCTTAGTCTTGCTCAGGCTGGTCTCGATCTCCTGAACTCAAGTGATCCTCCCACCTTGGCCTCCCAGAGTGCTAGGATTACAGGCAGAAGCCACCATGCCTGGCCTGAAAATATATATTTAAAATAAACTTGATAACTAAGTATTGGAAAAAAGTAATAATGGGGAAACTGAAGAGTCACTAAAAACATCCTCACTTCTTCCTTTTCTTTCTGGCCAATTCCCTTCCCTTCCCAAATAACTTGATCCGAAAGTCATTAGGTGCGGCAGAGAAAGGTAGATATCTGTAGTCATATGGGAATGGGAGTAGCCCAAAGTGGGATGTCAATCCAAGTAGTTGTAGGGGTGGCCTTGTGTGGGAGGTCAGAACCTAAACAAGGTGAGAAGAGTGTCACTTCAAGGGTATGTGGCAGGGGATGGAGTGTCATAACTGAAGAAAATAAAGCAAGCATTCACACAGAAGAATGGCCCAATACAGGGTGGGGTGTCATGGCCCAAGCTGGGTGAGGAAGGCAATTACACACTGGGGGGCTGAAACTGGT
>NW_012147797.1:372336-374368 GCF_000956105.1 Propithecus coquereli | reverse complement strand
AATATTTCTATTCCTCTTACATGAAAAATTTACTCAACTTCTTCCTCCTCCTAAGAACCCAAAGCCTCATAAGTATCAGAGCATCAGTCTAGGATTTTGTCATCTAATTCAGGTCTAGATGCAGATGAAGCTACTTGAATGTGAACCTAAGAAGGTTCAGTTGCAATGAATACCCTTGGATATTGTTTGTGCCATTTGAGTGATTTCCATCTGAAGACCTATCAACTAAAGAGAGAAGTGATCTGCTGTCTACAGACCCAACAAACAATGGTGAGGCTGAGATGGAATAATAAAAATAAACACTCCCATTAAAGGGGAGGAGAGAACAGGAAATAGAGCCATATAATAGTCACTGGTCTGTAGCAATTCTGAAATCCAGCTGAGAATCTATCTTTATAAATTAGGGCCTAGTCATATTCCCTGGGAATAATTCTCTGAAGCTCCAGGCTCTATCATCTAAGCTCTTGGTTCTGTTGGCTGAGTCATCCTACCATTTGGGTAAGATATGACCTATATTTGCAACTGAATAGATTCCTCAGCTTTCTACCTGCTCTTAGAAGGCTGGAAGAACCAAAGGCCTATTTTCAGTTTGTGCTGTCTCTGTCTCATAGTTTTCTATGAATCACATTGGGGCTCTGTCCATTACCTAAAAGCCATACCCACAGATCTCTTTAGACAGGCTTTCCTCCATCTTGAGCCCAGTGTGAAGCTTCTGTGGGATGGTGCCCTGAAGGTTCCTAGAAGCCTCATGTTTAATAGACAGGGACTATAAAGCACTTCTTTCAGCTCTTTAGAAGGTTTTTTGTTTAACTAAAATCATCAATTAGATCTTTCTGTCTTACAGAAACAAAAGGTTCTATGGGAGTGCCCTGGATTAATCTTGTCCCAAAGTCATGTCTTATTTTGTGCATTTTTTTCTGGGAAAGGTTGAAAATATGAAACAGTCTTATTTTTAAACCCAGAAAGTCCTCACTTCTTTATTTCATTTTATAAATTCCCAATAACCAAACAGGTTCTGTGTTAGTTCATCTCTTCATGGTATTTCATCATAGTATGTTAGTTTCCAACGGCTGTCATAACAAATAGCCACAAACTGAATGGCTTAAAACAACAGAAATTTATTCTCTCACAATTCTGAGCCTACTTTAAAATCAAGTACTGATAGGCCATCTTCTCTCTGAAGATTCTAGGAGAGAATCTGTTCCATTCTCTTAGCTTCTGGTATTGTCCAAAATCCTTGGTGTTGCTTGGCTAGTAGACACATCTCTTTAATCTTTGCCTCTATTATAACATGGCATTCTCCTTGTATCTCTCTGTGTATTAATATTTATGTCTCTTGTCTTCCTTCCAAGAACATGATTTATATTCATTTATATAGGGCCCACTTAATGACCTCATCTTAACTTGATGACATTTGCGAAGACACAATTTTCAAATGAGGTCAAATTTACATGTACTGGGGGTTAGGACTTTAAAATATATTTTTTAGGGGACATAATCCAATTTAAAATAGGCAACTAGAAGAAGCTTGTTTCTACTGTTTAAATTCCTCCTGGAAATCTTCCCAGCCAGATTGGCAAGCTCATTATGTGCCCTATTTTCTTACTGCAAGTGCCAGTACTGTCAAACTTTCCTCATTCTATAACAAGGATCCCCTTCTCCCCATCTTACACTAACATTTTCAAACCCTTACCAACTGTCTTCTCAAGGCTCTTCCAACTTCTGCCTATCATCCAGTTCCAAAGTCAATGTCACATGTTTGGTCCTTGAATATAGCAATCTTTCTTTCTCTCTCCCCACACATACACACAATTGCATGTGTGTTCATATAGATATGTTTACACACCTACATACATATATTTATATTAAGACCTCTTTTCAGACCTCATGATGCTACACATCATCCTTCAGTACTTTGGCAAATGTCTCTTAAGAATTAGGTCATTCTCTTTCATTAACACAATTACTGGATTTGAGAAATTTAACTTTGATACAATATATTTACTTAATATATATACCATCTTCAAATTTC
>NW_012147797.1:370142-372286 GCF_000956105.1 Propithecus coquereli | reverse complement strand
GAGTAAATAAGTAATTCCCAGATTTCTAGAAGTAGCTTAATGTAAGAATATTTTAGTCCTAGCAATATTTTCACATTTCTTTATTTACAGAGTTCCTTTTTTCTCTTCTTATTGTTTACAGGAGAACACCTCTAATTATCTAGGCTTTACTCCCAATGGGGCTACTTTTCTATCCATTTAATCATCAACCTAACAAAAAGGCTTAGCTCTTTCTTCTGGCTTGCATAATACAGTTTGAATTCATGTCCATGTTACACATAAGATGGTTTTTCTATATTTCTATGTGTTTTTTCTCCTCAAAATTTTAATTTTAAAAAAACTTAAATCCATAGAAATGTTGAAAGAATATTGCAAAGACCATCCATAAATACTTTACCTAGATTGACCAGTTGTTAATATTTTTGCCACATTTGCTCTCTCTTCCTGCTCCCTCGTGTACATACATGTACATACATAGACACACACAGATTCTGTTTCAGTTATCTACCGTTGGAATTTGTACACCCTCAAACCTAGTGACTTAAAATGCAATTTATTATTATCTTTCATGGTTTTCTGGATTGACTGAGACTAGCTGGGTGGTTTTTTGGGGTCTTTCATGTGATACACATTACATAGTGGCTGTGTTAGTCAGCTGAAGGTTTCAGTAAAGTGAACACCTGAAATGGCCCACTTACATGGCTATCATTTGTTGACCAGATTAGTCTCCTGTATTAACTATATTATCTGATTTTCTTTATTCTTGATGCTCTGGCATCTGGGGCTTTGTTGACTGGGGAGATATTGCCCCTCCCAGGGTTACCAATTCTTAGAGATAGCAAACAACTTGCCAGGAATATGCTTTCATATGCAAATTAACAAATCCAGTGACTGTACTCTTAACTACTTCCTCTATCTGGCTCTCACGCTCCAAGAGGCAATATTCCTCTGCCCCAGTCATCCCAGCGCCAGGTACCAGACACGCAGTGGCAACTTCCATACCCCAGAGCCTGCTGAAATTATTCCAACTAGCCAGTCTGAAGGCTGCTTTCCCTATCTTGCCTTGTCTTTCTCATGAAAACAATAAATTCTCTTACCCATGGTTTCTTCTCACTCTTTCTGCTTCCTAATGGATCCTGGTGCTTCCCCATGTGGTCCTGCATAGTATTGCATGCCCCTCCTCTTGGGAACTGTGAGCAACAAACTATATTTTCAATGGTAGTTATCTCTTGATGACTACTGGCCTCACTATACCTGAATAATAATAAAATCTACATTTAAAAAACAACTTTCCATGTGGCTTAGGCTTCTCACAGCATGGCGAGAGTCCCTAGGAAGTAGAAGCTTCCAATCTCTTAATGCTTGGGCCCAGAAATTGGCACAGCATGCTTCTGCCATATTCTTTTGGTCATAGTAGTCACAGAGTCGGTGCCATTAAAGGGAAGGCTACATGAACCCCACCTCTTATTGGAATTAATGTCAAAGAATTTGTGGTCATCCTTATTCTGCCACAGTCAATCTTATGTCCACAAAATATTTCTATTCCTCTTACATGAAAAATTTACTCAACTTCTTCCTCCTCCTAAGAACCCAAAGCCTCATAAGTATCAGAGCATCAGTCTAGGATTTTGTCATCTAATTCAGGTCTAGATGCAGATGAAGCTACTTGAATGTGAACCTAAGAAGGTTCAGTTGCAATGAATACCCTTGGATATTGTTTGTGCCATTTGAGTGATTTCCATCTGAAGACCTATCAACTAAAGAGAGAAGTGATCTGCTGTCTACAGACCCAACAAACAATGGTGAGGCTGAGATGGAATAATAAAAATAAACACTCCCATTAAAGGGGAGGAGAGAACAGGAAATAGAGCCATATAATAGTCACTGGTCTGTAGCAATTCTGAAATCCAGCTGAGAATCTATCTTTATAAATTAGGGCCTAGTCATATTCCCTGGGAATAATTCTCTGAAGCTCCAGGCTCTATCATCTAAGCTCTTGGTTCTGTTGGCTGAGTCATCCTGCCATTTGGGTAAGATATGACCTATATTTGCAACTAAATAGATTCCTCAGCTTTCTACCTGCTCTTAGAAGGCTGGAAGAACCAAAGGCCTATTTTCAGTTTGTGCTGTCTCTGTCTCATAGTTTTCTATGAATCATATTGGGG
>NW_012147797.1:368316-369580 GCF_000956105.1 Propithecus coquereli | reverse complement strand
GATACATCAGTAATTATTAATCAGAAAAATTAAAGACTAGCCTCCTTTGATTCTAAAAGAGGACTTAATAAAGTATAATACCTAATCCAGGACAGAATTCACACATGTGCACACACACACATAACTAGCACCAAGGTGATTTTCCTTTAACAAAATAGAGAATGTAAATCTGTATAAGACATCTACCTCTACATAACAAATTATGCTGTAGTCAATGTATTGGTTGAGGTTATAGTCATCTGAAGGCTAACCTGGGGGTCAAGATTCTATTTCCAATGTTGCTAAACCTCATGACTAGCAAGATGATACTAGCTGTTGGAGGAAGGCCTATTTTTCTCCGTGTGAGTTCTTTTACGGCTATTTGAGTATCATCATGACATGAAACCTGGCTTCCCCTAGAGCAAGCAATCCAAGAAAGCAAGGCAGATGCTATGATGCCTTTTACTACACTAGCTTTGATGTCATTCCATCACTTCCACAGTATTCGCATAGAGCAGACCCATTTCAGTGTGGGAAGGGAATACACAAGGGTGTGAAAACCAAGAATCAAGGATCATTAAGGGCCATCTTGGAGCCTGGCTATCATACTACCTTAAACCAATAGCCAATGCCTAATCTATGGTGAAACTTGGAGTGGACAACTATTGGTTGATTACACAGCCCTCCCGACAATCCCCCTTTTTTAGTGACATTCATCTACCATAAACCAAATGAGTGCACTAGATACCTCCTGTTTATAGGAAATGACTCAAGGCCATGATCATATGTTTTGGTCTCATGACTTAGACTAGGCCAGGTAGTATCTCTTTTCTGTAAATTTGCCTTGGCACAAAAAGTTTCCAAGGTAAATCTGGCCATTCGCTGAAAGGAGATATTTCAAACTCAGAAATAGTGATCAGTGGCCACTGTGCAGCATAAGAGAAAAGATGAAGCAATGTTAAAAAGGAGTAGATGAGAACTGGAGAGAGAATATATGCTCCAGTGGTTATTGGTTGTTTATTCACGCAGTATCTATTTTCCCTTTTAAAATTCCCAGCGTATCTATATTTCCTTTTGGTGATATAAGAGATGCTGATAGCATTCCTAACTTGTGGAGGAAACCACATTACCAAGGCAGGGCTGATGATCACATTTCACCTTTTGGACATAGCTATGGCCTGGGGCCTTGTGAGCATAGTGAACATTTGGTCTTAGTAAATCTCAGATTTTAAAAGACACTTGCTCTTTCCTGAAAGAATGAGAATACAGGTAGCCTTGGGATCCA
>NW_012147797.1:353501-355250 GCF_000956105.1 Propithecus coquereli | reverse complement strand
TAAAATGTTAACTGTAAAGCCACCATAAATTTTAAGATGACTTGAGAAATAGTTTCATCATAAATTATGTAACAATGAGAATGAGAAGCATTTCTAATGCCATTACTTAGAAAAGTGCCCTATTTTTAGCTTCCTTAAAAAATACCCAAAGTAAATTCACACTAAATGTATGTGGCAAATTGGACCGGAATGTAACATGCATTTTTTTCCCCTCAATTTTGCTCGATACTAATCAATACTACTTAATTAAATATATGGATTTGTGCTAATTGTTAAAAGGACTAGATTACTGAGTTGAACGGATTGCTTTTATAGGTCTGACCCACATTTATTGTATTGTTGTTCAATTGCCTCTTATATGCTGGTTTTCTTGCTATAGCTTTGATAAAAGCTGTCGTGTTCTGAAATATTATTCCATAATCAAATCATAGGGAAAATAGAACTAAAACAAAAAAAAGGTGAAGAAATTAAATAGCTGATGTATCAATATCCAAATTTTGATAAACTACAAAATTTGTCCCTGTTGACTATATAATTTCACAGGAATAGAGCTCAGAATTGGTTGCTCTTATTGAAGGAGTCAACTTACATGAGAATTTCCAAATAAAAAGGAAGTGCCATAGGAGATCTTGAAATGTTTGAATTTCTTTTGCATACCTTTTTGGTGTATAGTATAAAGATTTTGTAAACTAAAATTTTGAAAAGAAGAAGGGCGTATATTGAGCATCCCAAATCTAAAAATCAGAAATCCAAAATGTTCCAAAATCTGAAATTATGGCCAAAGGAAATTCTCATTGGATCATTTTTGATTTTTGGATTTGAAATGCTCAACCAGTAAGCACAATGAAAATATTCCAAAATCTGAAAAAATTTAAAATCTGAAACATTTCTGGTCCCAAGCATTTAGGATAAGGGATGTTCAATTTGTATCTTTTATTAGCATACAATTGAGAGAGTATTTCTGTGCTGAATAAACTTGATTTGACTTCAGGGCCTTCACAATTCTAACTCCAGTGTCTGATTACCTATTGTACATTACAGCACTTCATTAAAAATGCTAAATAAAATGCCATTTATTATCTTCAGTTTGTATTTTAATATTTATTTGGCATGTCAAAACTCCAGTTTTCCATGTAATAACTTTGAAATGAGACTATTAATCTATACACTGGTGTATTTACTGTAGATTTCTTGTATAAGTGAGTGTCATAGTCCATTTGGTGCTGCTATAACAGAATACTTGAGACTGGGTAATTTGTAATGAATAGAAATGTATCGGCTTATGGTCTTCGAGGCTGGGAATTCCATGTATGAGGTGATGACATCTGGCAAATATCTTTTTCTGTGTCATTCCATGGCAAAAGGCAGAAGAGCGAGGGGGGACGGGAGGGTGGAGAGAGAGAAAGACAAAAGGGGGCTGAACTCATTCTTTTATAAGGAACCTGCTCCTGAGATAACAAACCCACTCCTGTGATAATGACATTAATCCACTCATGAGGGCAGAGCTCTCATGACCTAATCAGTCTCATTAGGTCCCACCTCCCAACACGGTTGCAATGGGGATTAAGTTTCCAACACATGCTTTTTGGGGGGACACATTCAACCATAGCAGAGAGATTAGCAAAGATCATTATCTGGCTTTGTTTGTAGTCTGATTTCACATTATTTTCCTGTAATGAGTGGAGGACAAACATAACATTGAATTAAATATGAACATTCAGTTAAAAAAAATAACAGTACTCTCTGGAG
>NW_012147797.1:350189-352685 GCF_000956105.1 Propithecus coquereli | reverse complement strand
CTCAAAAAAAAAAAAAAAAATTGTTCGAATTGGCCTTCAAATTCCCACCCCCACCAGGCTGATGTATTAATCTATTATTATTTCACAGGATATGCACTATACCGTTCATAGTGAACACGGCCTAGTTTCAGATCTGCTAATGAAGGTCATTGTGCCATTCATATGTTCCCTTTAATCACATTCCTCTCTTACTTTTGCAGTGATTATAAAAGCGCACATCTTCAAAGAAAGTAAAGAAAGACATTCGATCTAAAGCAGCATTTTCTATATAAGCCCATGTGGAATTGCACTGTCTGAATAGCCGATACAGCCCTGAAGACTGAAATGAGAGGCGCGAGTGCACTATGCCTTTTTTTTCATTTCATTACCTGCAAGTCTGGCACTGCGAATTGCCCACTACCCAGATTCTATTAAAAGTCAGAATAAGTTAAAATGATTTCATAGGAAAAATAATCTAAGAAACATAGCACTCATTCCTCTATGGCCATAGGACAGCTACGTTTATATATAAACAGATGCTTTCATGGAAGCTCATTAGAAGAAACATCCAACCGAAAAGCACTTTCTGGGTTTCAAGGACTATTTCATACTACTTTTTTCTTTCCAAATTTCTTTCGGCCCCTCACTGCTTCCTTACTCTTACTTATTATCTTGCTTTATATTTGATCTATCAAATGAGGAGCAGTCATTTAGGAACTCTGAATTCCTCCCACTGAGAAAGCACATACCCACATCTGTGCACAGACAGCCCACCTTCTCTAGCATGGGAATAGTTTGCCAGCTTTTATCAAAGGCTACCTTGAACTTCCCTGCTTGAGTTCTGCATCCCGTCCTTGCCTCCTCAGCAACTTTGTTCCTGTGATTACTCTCTTCCTGACATTGTCTGTTTCTTCTCATCCCCTGGGTTATTTCCATCAGCACCTACACATGTTTTAGTATAATACCACTTAAAACAAATAAACTCCTTAAAACTGTCATTATGAAATCCATTAAGGCCACAAGGTTAGAAGTGTGGTAGAGGTCTGAGTTGTACGAAGGTACAGGTGTAGCTAAAGTTAACCAGCCATTGGTTTCACAGCTTGCCTCCTTATAATTGCATATTGCTCTGGAGTCACATAGCCGGTGGTCACATGATTTGAACTTCCTCTAATCACTTCTACAGATAACATCACTATTGTGAAACCTAAGACTGGTTTTTGAGATGTTTTCCAGACTGCATTCCACTGGAACAACTGATGCCAATCAGACCAGTGACCCCTACCGAGAAACTGACTGGACTGGTCCTGTGACCCCCAGGCAGGAATTGACTCAGCACAATACAATTTCTACATCCCAATGACTTCATTCCCAACCTAACCAATCAGTGCTACCAATTCCCCTCACCCGCTATCCACCAAATTGCCCTTAACATCCCTAGCCCCAAGCTCCTTGGGGAGGCAGGTTTGAGAAATTTCTCCCATCTCCTTGCTCAGTTGCCCAGCAATTATTAAACTCTTTCTCTGCTGCAGCACCTGCTATCTCAGTGTATTTGCCCTTGCTGTGCAGAGGGCAAAGTGAAGCCAGTTAGGTGGTAACACTCTCTGTCCCTCATCCTTTCCAATGGCCTCATCTTTACTCCTCTTCTCAAAAAGAGGTGCCTCTGATTACTGTCTCCACATTATTCATCAACATTTATCATCAGCCTCTTGCTGTTCTTGTTTCTTCCAATTCTGACTCACTTTTTTCCTGAGATATTTTAAAACAAATCTCAGACATCATATCTGTTTGCTCATAAATACTTTAGTTGTACCCCTCAGTAAAGCCATTTAAAAATATCAATATTATTGTGACATCTAACAAAATAACAGTAATCCTGAATGATCTAATATCTAGCTAATGTTCAATTTTTCCTGTCTTAAAAATACAGTGTTCCATTACCATTTTAAAATGTCATTTGTTTGTCGAAGCAACTGAACGACATATCCCATGGAATTTGGCTGACTGCATCTTCTTGGTGTCATTTAATGTGTCCATCTATCCTTCATATCTCCTGTGAGCTATTAGTTAGATCTAGAGGCTTAATTAGATAAAGGTTTGATTTGGGGGGGAGGGCTGAAATGCCAATACCCTTGTTGGTGACATTGCCTAGGAGTCCTACTTTAAAAAAAAAGTCATCGCTTCCCCACCTTCGACCAGTTCTCCACTTTTAAAATTTATTTTTTTGAGCTTCTAATAGTACCACCCCACCCCATGTCCTCCTTCATGTTGAACAGATAACTTCTCTGCTACTTCAAAATGAAAGCCAATTAAAGAAGAATCCTCAATGTTCTGCCAATTAATTAATAAGCTTACCCCCATAAACACCTATGTTTTTGTTAAAATTGAGAGTGGTATAGTTTTCCTAAGACTCATTCCTCCTTTCTCAGGGAAATTGCTTCATTGATTCCTCTTTTCTAGGTCAACCTATTTTATTTTCTGCTTTTATTCCATTAACATTTTAACATGCTCCCATTTAAA
>NW_012147797.1:348958-350139 GCF_000956105.1 Propithecus coquereli | reverse complement strand
TTTCCTTTGTAATTAATAATCTCTGAAGTTATATTTCAAAATTTTCTGAATAACTAATTCTACAAAAACCTTTGCTCAATTGTTTAAGAATCAATTGAGAATTATTTCTTGTATCAATTATTATTATAACTGTTGGAAAAGGGTGATTTTTTAAAATTCTATCATTCTTTCAACATTTACTAGTTGGCTTTCTTCTCTTCCCCCCAGACCTATTTGTTCATATTTTAAACTAATTTGATGGTAGTTTCCTGATATTGCAACTTAAAGCATGCAAAATTGTACAAATTCTTGCCTTCAAAATTATAATTTTCAAGAATCAAATGGACTTGGTACATGCTGGACAGACCTTAGTGTGGCCCCCATGATTGTCACCACTGGTGTTCTCAACCTACATAATTCCCTCCACTTGGGTGTGGGTGAACCTGTACCTTGCTACTAACCAATGGAATGTGTCAGATGTGAAGAAGTTTTGCAGATATAAGGTCTTAAATCACTTGGTTTGAGTTAATCAAAAAGATTATTTGGGTGGGCCTGACTTAATCAGGTGAAATTTCTTAGACGAGGGACCAGGCTGTCCCTGAGGTGGCAGACTCTGCTTGCATACTTGATGAAGTAAGTGGTCAGGCAACCTCTAGGGACTGTACTTAGCTTTTAGAAAATGCAAGTGGTCTAGGTACCTGAGGGCAGCCTTCATAGACAGCTGACAAAAATCTGTGGCCTCAGTCTTACATACACAAGGAAATAAATTCTACCAAAATCCTGAATACACCGAGAAGCATACTTTTCCTTTTTCAAGCCTCCAAATCAAAATGTACCCCAGCTGACTTATTGTAGCCTTGTGAGACTTTAAGCAGAGGATCCATCTCTGTCATGCCTTTACTGTGGATCCATGGAAGTTATAAGATGTTATGTTATTTTAAGCTGCTAATTTTGTGATAGTTTATTACATGGCAATAGAAAACTAATATACTTGGTAGAATATAATTCGACAGTAAGTGAAAGAAATCAGTTATGTAACTTCATATCTACTATAATCTCAATAAAAAGTGTATATATTTATATCACAGAAAGACTGGACGAAAATACAAATCATTAAGTGTTTATCTCAGGAGGCCAGAACTCTAGGTAATTTTCATAGTCCTATTAATATGTTTGTAGATTTTATACATTTTATGTAATTT
>NW_012147797.1:334806-336003 GCF_000956105.1 Propithecus coquereli | reverse complement strand
TAGTGTACGATTGTACAGCACTTAAGGTTTTCTCTTAAGGTTTCAACTATCACTAATTAGAAGCAGGTAGCTAAATGGTAATTGCCAGAAGAGAGCATCCCCTTCAATGTTCATCTCAGATATGTCCATGGAAGACAATGAACAAGGGTATATTTCTGGAGAGCAGAACCAAGGACCGCAAAGGACAATTCAAGAGATATAATTTCAGAGAGCAAAACCAGTGGTAGCCAAACTCTTTCACCAAAGAACATGATCACTTCCAGGAATGCAAGGTTGTGTTAACATTTGGAAGTCTATCAGTATAATTCATCATATAGCCCATAAAACAAAACAAAGGAGACAGAAAAAACATTTTTTTAAAATTCAACACATTATAATTTTTAAAAAATCTCAGTAAACTTGCAATTCATGGGAACTTCCTCAATTTCATAAAGGGTTTCTGTGAAAATTCTATAGATAATACCGTACTTAATGATGAAAGACTGAATGCTTTTCCCTAAAATCCTGAACAAGGCAAGGATGTTTTTAGCATTTCTATTCAACGTTTTTCTGGAGGTCCTAGCTAATGCAGTAAGCAATAAGGCAAGAAAAAGTTATGAAGGCATTCAGATTAGAAGGGAAGAACTAAAACTATCTTTATGCACAGATGACATGATCACGTACGAAGAAAACTGTGAGCAGCTCAGGAAAACTACTAGAGCTAAAAAAAATTTAGCATGATTACATGCAAAATGTAATCATATAAACAGTTAGAAAATAAAATTCTGAAAAAAATGCCACTTATAAATACCATAAAAACACAAACTACTTAGTGATAAATTTAACAAAATATGTACAAGACTTTTAAAGTGAAAACTAGAAAGTACTGCTGAAAGATTTCAAATCCTTCAGTGTATAGGGGCGAGCTAACATGTGCCTGGATTATAAAACTCAATATTGTTAAGATGGAATTATCCCCAAATTGATTTACAGAGCCAATGCAATACCACTCAAAATCCTAATAACATAGAAATTGTCAAGCTGTTTCTAAACATTTTATGGAAAAGCAATGGACCTAGAGTAGCTAGTAGAGTTTTGAAAAGAACAAAGTTGGAGAACTGACATCACCAAATTTCAAGATTTTCTATAAACATAGAACAAGCAGAATGCCTGGTATTGACATAAGGATAGACACACAGATCAACAAAATAAAATATC
>NW_012147797.1:333305-334496 GCF_000956105.1 Propithecus coquereli | reverse complement strand
TAAAAATTAAAACTTTTACTTTTTAAAAAGCACTGTAAAGAAAATTAGAGTGTAAGCCACAGACTGGGAGGAAATATTCATGGTATACATATCTGGTAATTAGAATATACAAAGAACTCTTACACTTCAATACTGGGAAGACAAACAATCCAAAAATAATTAGACAAAAGATATGAAAAGACATTTTGAAAAAGGAGATAGACAAATGGTAAAATAAGCACATGAAAAGGTGTTCAATATCAATAGTTATTAGATGCCTTGTTTGTTTTTTGTTGTTGTTGAGACAGAGTTCTCACTCTGTCGCCCAGGGTGGAGTACAGTGGCATCATTGCAGCTCACTGTAACCTCCAACTCCTGGGCTCAAGCCATCCTCTTGTCTCAGCCTCCTGAATATCTGGAACTATAGGCACGTGCCACATACACATCTGGCTGGGTTTTTTTAATTTTTATTTTTGGTAAACACGGGGTCTCACTCTTGCTCAGGCTGGTTTCAAACTCCTGAGTTCAAGCAATCCACCCGCCTTGGCCTCCCAGAGTGCTAGGATTACAGGTGTAAGCTACCGCACCTGGCCTCAATAGTTATTAGAGAAAAAAAAAATATAAAGACATAACTGTGCACACCCACAACAATAGCTAAAATGAGAAAAAAAAAAAAACGAAAATACCAACTGATGGCAAGAATATGTAGAAACTGGAAATCTCATACATTGTTGGTGGAAATGCATCTTTCATACACTGTTGCTGGGAATGAAAAATGGTGTGACCAATTTGGAAAACAATTTAGAAATTTCTTATACATGAAATATACACTTAACATATGACCCAACAATTATACTAGTATACATTTATTCAAGAGAAATGAAAACATATGTCTACATAAACACGTGTACATAACTGATCATAGCACCTTTATTCATAAAAGCCAAAAACTAGAAAGAATGCAAATATCCATCAATAGGTGAATGGAAAAACTGTGGTATATTCATGCAATGAAATACTAGTTGGTAATAAAAAGGCACGAACTACTATTACACACAATGATATAAATGTATCTCAATACCATTATGCTAATTGAAAACGGCCAGACACAAAAGATTATATACTGTATAATTCTATATGAAATTCTAAAAAAGACAAAACCAATCTACAGGACAGAAAGCATTACATTAGTTGCTTGGGGCCAGGAGTAAA
>NW_012147797.1:313685-332200 GCF_000956105.1 Propithecus coquereli | reverse complement strand
CACTTCCTTGGGAAAGCCCTTTCTGACTATTTGGATTATGTGCTCATGTTGTCTACTTCTTATAATTTTATCACCCTCTATTATAATTCATTCCTGAATATTCAGCTTCATGCACTTTTCTTGGGGCAAGAGGATTATTTTGTTTTGCTTTTCATTGAACTCTGTTGACGAGGTCAATGCCACATGATAAAAATTTCCTGGGTGATGGAAATGTTCTATACATGCGCTGTTCATATGGTAGATACCAGCCACATGTGGCTGAGACTGAGGAAGTAAATTTTTAATTTTGTTTATTTTCAATTGATTTAATTTTAATCAATTTAAATTTAAATAGCCATATATAGTACTTTACTGAACAGTGTTAGTATACACAATGGAATCTTGTATTGAATTAGTTTAAACATAAAACTCTGCATGTATCTGAAATGTGAAATAAATATATGAATATGAAATTAAATTATATTTACCATACATTTCTTTTTCATTTTCTTATAGAATTGAGAAATTTTTTAATGTAAGATTGATTAGTCAGGTATTCTGGACTCTTCGTAAAGAGGTGAAATAAATTCCTAAGTTATTTTTTTGATGGTTCTTTATTCTCTCAGAATGTATGAGAAAGCTTATTAAACTACTCATTTGAATAAATTTGAATGAATGCACACAGCCATAGTATATTTTTAACAAACCATATATTTGTAGAAGTTACTCAGTTTACCATAGCAACAGCTCTTGTATATAAAACTACAAACACTAAGTAATTAACATACATTCTGAGTTTGTAATAATTACATATTTTTTGGCTTGAAAATTGTAGAAACCCCAATTCAAATTGACATAAGAAAAAAAGGAAACTAATTATTGGCTTACATGACAGAAATATTCACGGGTAAAACTTCATATAGAGTCAAAAACTCACATTTGGGATCTGTCTTGAGTTGCATTTCCTCTTAGCTCCATTCTCAGACACAGGTTGGGGGCTGCTGTCTGAGAAGGGAGACAGCAGCTTCTCCATTGGCAGCTTCTGCACTTTGTTATTCAATGTCCCTGTCCTATGGACAAGAGATGGTATTTTTCCCACTGTTTTAATAAAAGTCCTGAGTTTTACTCTGATTTGATTGCTTAGGTCAGATACCCACCCAAGTTAATCCCAAGGATCAGTGTAATATAACAGTGTTTGGGACAGAGGAGTGGAGTTTATTCCTTTGAGAAACTATATGAACTGAGTCTAGGGGAGCAAGGAGTTTCCCAGAGAATAATTAGGATACAGTTACTAAAGCAGGGAAACATACAATGAGTGGCTGATAAACCTTAAATGTTCATTCCAGAATTGCTCTAAATTATTCGACTTCTTCACTTGTTTCGAAAGGCTACGATTTAAAACCTCTTAATAAGCAAGAGCTTATTTTGCTTGCAGTGTTATTCAGAGTAATCAAAATAAAACTATCATGATGTGGCCCCAAAGAAATTTCTAAATGTTTTGTTTATACCATTAATTCTAAAGTAAATAACCTTGACAGGTTTATTACTGATATACCCTTTCAAAGATACTTTTGTTGGTTTTTCAATGGTGTTAAGTTATACCCCGTGTTTTACCAGAATGTATATGACTTGTTATAAATAAAATCATGGCATCCAAAAAGCCTTAGCTCTGGGATGGATCTTAGAGCACAATTATTTAACTGATCTGTTTTCTAGGTGTCGAAACTCAAACCCACATAGCCTAAATGGTTGTTCAATGTCAAATGGCCAACTGGAAATTAAACTTGTTTATTTCCTATGATAGTACATTTCCAGAATCTCTGAGCAGGTGGCAGTTCTCATACATATTTCTGGAAAAAAAAAGATTTATTCTGCTAAATTTATTTAAGTAAATTAATAGCATCCATGCATTTCGAAGGGGGACAGAACTAGATTAAATACAGATAAAACAAAAGCAGCAGAAAGTAGAAGCTTAGGGAAGTCCTCACATGAAATGTAACAAAAGGTCTAGTGTTTGAAATTTTAAAGTGAACTGTATGTCACATGAAAGAGAGGGTTACATACTCAAATGACAGAGACTGATGTCATTCCTGTCCTGATGGATAGTAGTAATGACATCTAAGTAAGTGAAACTCTGGGTCATACGTTGCTCTGAATTTTAAAATCAACATCAATAGCATACCACATGAAAGCTACAAGGTTGCATGTGTTCCTTTTTTATTGATTTTTATGTTAGGCACACAATAACATATGGTAAAGGGAGCATTATATTATCGTTTTCTTGTTTACTTACCCTGAGGTCTCTTTACAGTACAAATTTTCTTTACAAATACGTTTCTCTGAGTTGTCTGTGCAAATATACTTTACTACATTGTATAAAAGATGTCTTTTTCAGATTTTTCTTTGAGGCTTATTTTCTTTGAGGTGTTTGTTTCTTTTAAATATCAGGGGAGATTCTCAAAATCAATTCTACTCCATTGCAAGACATAAAAAGACGAAAGACATTTTAGTACGATTTGAGAACACAGTGGGTTTTTTTTTTTTTTTTTAGCATGGCATAAAGTCATTTTTGATCTAGCCATGTATAATTCCAGACTCATATTCCATCACTCATTTCTGTGTATTCTGTGGGCTAATCATACTGAACTACTGTAAAGCTATCATTTATTGAATGGTATTTTGATAAGCACAGCTAGGTACTGTGCTAAGCAGTTTACATACATAATATGAAACTTAACAATTCTGTGAAAGAGATATTATTATGTAATCCTCATTTTACTGCAGAGCAAAAGTTTAGAAAAATAAAGTAAATGAAATTTGCAGGGTCGCCACAGGTAGCAGAAGCGAGGAATGCAATTTCCACATGATCCCAAGCCTATACTCTCATACTCAGTGCCATGTATGGTGTCTCCTATTCACTTCTCATAAACCACCACATTATTTAACACCCCACGTCTTTGTGTACTCAACTTCCATTGGTAGAAATGTCTGTATCACTTTTGTCCATCAGAAAAACTCTTGTACATCCTTCCATTGAAGTCTCAGATGAAGTGTCGGCCTTTGGTGTCACTCCAGTCTCCCCCTGGCAATTATCATGGGACGTTGTAATTATTTGTTTTCTAATATATTTCCCTTAGACTGTGAATTCCTTGAGGGTGGAGATCATGCCTTATACGTCTTTGATCCTGCGTCTATCATGGAGCTTAGCTGTAGGAAAGGGATTATGATACACACTCACCGACACACTCCACCATTCTGCTTCTCCCTGATACTACACTCTATTGTATAAGAAATAGCTGGGACACTTTATAAGTAAAACATCTTATTGTTAGCTCAACAAGCACATAATAAAATACTGAAGAATGCAAAGTAAGTTTTTTTTTTTCATTTCTGTTTCCTTCTTTTTTTTTTCTTTTCAACTTTAGGTACAAAAAAATGTAATTCAACTCTTATTGAATCCACACTGTGGTAGATTTGAGAATAGCTTTTCTAAACTATCAAACTGGTCCCTGCTGGGAAGAGGGCTTGCAAAGGGCAGAGAGTTCCATGCTCCAACTGCTTTCTCTGGTTCCTACTCTCCAATTCCTCACCATGTAAATCCCCTAATACCCTGTACTCAGCTTGGGCTGGCGACAAATCGTCACTTGATCCTGTTCTGTGGGAAGAATGGCAGGGGAGTGAGCCGTGCCCATGGGGACTCAGCTCCTGAGGATGAGGCCTGGAGGAACAGGAACCCCCATGGTTGTTAAAGTTCCAGGTGACATATCAAAAATAAAATTATACCATTCACACTGGGAAGATTAATCTTCTGTTATATGCCTTGTAAATTATATGAAAAAGTGCACACATGTGGCCAAGGTCTTACACAAGGCTATTATCACTGGGAAGCTTTCTTAATTCTAATTCAGCAGGTATATATTGGTGCTCTGGAACCTTTATTTTGTATTTACATTTTTATGTTTTGGAAGACTTTAAGAAGGATTGATATTAATTCTCCTTTAAATGTCTGGTAAAACTCAGCAGTGAAACTATCAGATCCTGGGCTTTGCTTTGATGGGAGACTTTTTATTACTTCCAGTCTCCCTACTTGTTATTGTTTCTGTTTAGATTTTCAGTTTCTTCATGATTCAGTCTCAGTAGGTTGTATGTGTCTAGGAATTTATCTTTTTCTTCTAGGCTATCCAATTTGTTGGCATATTCACGGTAGTCTGTTAAGATACTTTGTACTTCTGTTGTGTCAGTTGTGATATCTGCTCTTTCATTTCTGATTTTACTTGAGTCTTCTCTCTTTTTTTCTTGGTCTAGCTAAAGGTTTGTTGATTTTATCTTTTCAAAAACCAACTCATAGTTTCATTGATCCTTTGCCTTGTTTTTCTAGTCTCTATGTCATTTTTTTCTGCTCTGATCTTTATTTTTTAAATTGCTTCCCAATATTCTGGTAACTTTATAGGCTTGTTAACTATTGTTTTATATACAAGAATAACCAAATCATTCTTATTAGTGAACATTGTTTACTACTTTCATCATCCCTCTATCCTAAAATATACTCATTTAATCATTTATTACAAGGCTCCGTGTCTCTTGAATTACTTTTGTTATAAGGATGCAATTTGAGGTGAGATGACCGAAAAGAAGGAATTGAAGTAGGTGAAGCTGTCACAGTTGGTCTCGGGTTGGTGAAGACATCAGTCAGTCAGTTAACAAGTGTTTACTGAGCACCCATAAGACTAAGTTATGGTAAGTGCTATGACAGGAAGATAAATGAGTGAGGGAGATACAGAAGGATGGAGTATTAAATTATATCTGGAGGAACTGGGTAAAACTTCATGAGGGAAGTAATTTCGAGTTGGACATTTAAAATCAAGATCAGTTCTTAGAAGTTCATGTACTCCATGGTAAGAGCTTTAAACTTCATATGTAAGGAATGAGAAGCCTTTGGAAGTTTAAGCAGGCAAGTAACTTGACCAAATGTGTGTTTTAGAAATATCTGTCTAGCAACGGAACAGTCAGTGGAGTCAGTCAAGACAGGAAACAGGGAGACTGCTACAGACACCTAAATTATTCGGTAATAATAATTCGGACAGGAGATGTTAATTGGGGGCAGTAAAATTTGTTTTTCATAAATACAATTTGTAGGATAAAAAAAGGTGATAAAAATGATTTTCATATGCTCTGAAATAAGTATCTAATAAGGAGTATGGTGGTAAAATTGAAGATTGAGCATAGAGGAGCAGGTTTGGAGACAGATTTAGTGTCCAGGCTTGGGAATTTTAAGTTTGAAGGACTTCTGCATAACTTAGGTTGGTTTTTCCAGAAGAAATATATATTTTGTAAATATAGTTAATAGCACACTAATACTTCCAGACACAAAATATAACCTCCTTATAAATTTTTTGTGATTTCTACTCTCTAGTAATACTTTTTCCTCTCCCCACCCCAAATTAGTAAATAACTCCTGTTATAGTTTAAAAATCTTTGATGTTATAAAGAAATACATCATTTTATTTTTAGCACAATCCTGGATTATAACTGGTTGAATGAATGAATGTATAGTATAATTTTTAATCAACAATTCAACCAATAGTTGAAGGAATGGAGATATTTGGACATAAATGTTAAATACTAGATGGGGGAAATTGCAACATTCTAGAGAGGATATGGTTTGACAAAGGAGATGATACTTAGTTGGGCTTTGAAGAATGAGTAGGTTATGAATGAGCATACTGAAGCAGAAAAAATATTAAAGTTCTGGAACTTGATATAAGAACAATATTTTTACATATATATTATAGGCCTATTACCGAGCTGTTTATGTTAGAAAAGAAAAAAATCTGACCAAATATTATTTCTGTGTACTGTCAGGAATCACCAATTTGGACTAAAAGAAAAAGTAATTCTCGTAGATTTAAAATGACTTTTGCACCCCCAAGTTACATCCATTAGAAGATTCCTGATATGTGTTGCTATATTAGAAGGAAAAGGAATGAGGAGAAAAGGCAAGAAATATCATAAGTAGACATAACATGGAGAACTGTCTGTGACTGGTTGGTGTTAGCATCCACAAAAATAGAGAGCTGATTAGTGCAACCATTTGTAGAAATAAAATGAAGATTAAACTAGATAAATTCATAGTAGATTCACCTTTGAAATTTGCATTGGAAGTAGACATTATGAAACTGCAGTGTCTTATGTTCATGAGATACCTATCAAGATTAAGCATTGTCTATAAGCAAGAGATACAATATCCATCTCAATGATGAAAATATAAATGTAAATATGACTTGAGCAAGCAGCAGGTAGTGAAACCAGTAGCCTGTGAGCTGTGTACCTGGGTAGAATATAAAATGCAGTAAAGTGGGGGAACACTGATATGTTGGCAGAATTTTTAGTATTTGAATCCCAGTTTTAACTTTAAAACATTCTCAGTTTAAAATCGGATAGACATACATACACGCATATATTAAAAAAAATACTTTCTTATATTCTTTAAATGTGAGATACTCTTAATATCAAGTTGTTCTTATTTGTGTTTTATTTAGTACCTTTTCTTAGAACAAGCTTCCTTTGCATGGGTAATTTATACATCACTTAAAGAGAAATAATTCTAGGCTTTTAAATAATAATTTATGCTGTTCTTGATGATATAACAAACATTGAATTCTTAATAAAGACCTTTCTTGACTTTAATCGTTGCCATAAAAATTAGAAATACTTCAGTTATTGGAGTCTCCACTTTAAAGGCTTCAGCTCACAGTATTAAAAATAAATCCGTCATGCAATCACAACTCAGAACTTTTACTTTTTCTCTTGAAATTCTTATTAGATGTAGTTGTTCCTGGGAGGGAAAAAGGAGCTGGAATCAGCTTCAAAGGACAGAGCACTGTTAACATGTATACAAGCATCACCAAGATTCCTCCTGATTTTTAAAAGAAATTTCAATGACTGGTATGAAATCTTGACAGTTTTATTTCCAATATCATCTTGTTGACATAAACGAGCCTCTGTCGATTTTGAAAATGGGAAGAACAGAATGGAAATAGAAAACCAGTGTAATATATAAGCGAACTGTAATGTACCTGAATTGGTAAATTTTTTTTTCTTAGTTGAAAGGAAAAAGAACGCAACACCGACTATGAAAATATTGACTGTTCAAATTCCCAATTAATAGTAAATATGTATGTTAAATCTTTTTTTGTTGCTGTTGTTGAACATAAAAATGCAGTGTCCTCTTGTTAGAAGATCTTTTGTTGCTGAAACATTTTATTTTTGGCACATTTTATTACATGGAGTGATGTTCCCGACAGATTGCTTTCACTTTCTGTGACATGCAAGTAGACTCCATCTCTACTTTGCTCTTACACACTTTCTGCAAAGTCATTAAGAGTAAGTAGGGGTGGTCAGAGACACGTTTGGTTTGCAATGAATAGTCAATGAAACAATATGGGTAGGTAATTTAATATAGTTGTAATCGATTGCTGCTGTTGCCTTTCTGGCCAGGCTGTTATACAGGAACAGATTTTTAATTAAATAAATAGCTGGGTCGGCAGGCAGGTGCGCCCGGGCAAGCAACCTGCCCCGGGATTTGGTTTGCAGCAGTTGCTTGGCAACGCAACACAGACGGTCTCTGAACAACAGCTGCACCCTCTGTTAGCAGCTAGCAGATGCTCACACCTCAGAGAATGGCCTGAGAAATAATGATTTGTGAATAATAGTTTGTGGAGCTCTCTAATAAACAGAAAAAACATTAGCTTGAATGATAAAGGTCAAGGATATTCCAGACTGTTATAGTGAATGTGAATTTGGATCCAATGAAATTATCAGAAGAAGACAATGAAGATAAAATATCACTGTTATATTGCAACTAAAAAAAGAAAATTAGAAAAGAAACTTCTATTATGTATGAAGAAAAGTGAGAGGTGCTCTAATATACATTATCTAATTTAATTCTTGTAATAAACTTCTAAGTCTACTTCAGCAGACAAGACATTGAGTTCTGGAGAATTTAAATCATTTACAAATATAAAGTTTTCACTATTAATTTAGTATGCAAATTTAACATTGGATGCAAAGTAGGAATCAAAGACAGAATGTTTAACATATTGCAAGAGAAAATATGTGTAATGTAATAACTGTTACTACTAGCAACTTAAGTTCTTAAGGCTTTAAAAGGGAAAATTAATAAATACTTTTTATACAAAGATTCATAGAAAAATGCTATGATGAGTGAACGGGATTTTTATGGGGATTTTTATTTAAACATGGTTTAGAAAGAAAATATACTTTCAAAATTGCTCGTCAATTTATAACTACCCTTCCTTATGCTGTGTCTATAGGATCATGTTTGAATTTAATATAACCAAAAGTCTGAGTAATTTGGTTTTTGCTGCTAGTTAAAAAATACCATAAAATGTAGGACTGGAAATTCTGAATCTCTGTACTGGTAAGAACATATAATTAAGTTGTGACAAACCAGAACCTCCTACTATTTTATTCTAATCTGATTATCCCATGCCATGAACATATGGCCCCAATTTTAATGTTCCTTTTGGTACAAAATTAGTTGAATAAAATCATTAGAGTATTTTCTATCTGCATTTTGGTAAAATAAAAAAAATGGCTTAACATTTATTTTTAAATTTTCAATATTTATATTTTATGAGGCTTTAAAATTTTTTTAAGGCAGTATGTATAGAAGTTATTTTTTTCCTCCAGTCTAGCATCCTATGCACATATGGGGCATTAGAACTTAAGTTCAGAGACAGATGCATAATCACATAGATTAATTTATGTATGTACTTTGGTGGCAATGTGCCCATCTTTTCCCTTAATTTACAATAAATGGAGATTGAATAATAACTAAGCAGTTCTGCTATAAGAATACATGAAGTAGAGTTTTTTATTTTGATTATTTTTTAGTAAACAAAATATAGTTTCTTTCAAAAAATGTTTAAATAAAAATCTCCAAAAATATTCATCATATTATTTTTCTATAAACCTTTGGATAAAAAACATTTATTAATTTCCTTTTTAAAGCCTTAAGAACTTGTTACCCAAACATCTTATAAGTTATATTTTTTTAATGAATTGCTACAGCTCTTTTAGAAGGAAAAAACTCCACCCCAACAATTGAATATATAAATTATTTTGTGATATAGCATTGAGTTAATTTAATGTTGACTGGCTATAATAAATTAATCCTTACTAGGTCAACAAATAAGACGTTGCAGATAATCTAGATAGTGTTTCTCTCATAATCTTTTGTAGGATATAAACAAATCCAATGAATGAGTAATTATACACACAAAAATCGGATGTGCTAAAAAGTATGATTTTTCAAGAGTAAATTCCTCAGGGAAGAAAAAAACCTTTTTTTTGAAGAGGGCAATATTTATTGATGGCAAGGTATATTACTGAATTCTAGAAAAAACCTCTACTCTTATTTGCCATTAACACAGATTTAAATGTTAAATCAATTTTTGACTAATATTCAAAAACCATTTCGTTCATTGGCTTGTCAGTGTCATGTATGTATTGAGGGGAGGTATAAGAAATACTGTCTCCAATTGCTTGTTCAGATTGAATTTTTAGATAAAGCAGTCCATGTAAAGAGATTTCTATCATTAGAGCTGGCCACTCTAGTTTATGAAAGTGGGCTTAATTTGTAAGTGGATTAACTGTCCTCACAGTCAAACTCCTTCTAGAATGGCAGTATGAATCTTTGATTTATAAAATGAATGAAGAGAATTGCAATGTCATAAATAGCTTTATTATATAAACTTTAAAAAAAATCTAATGTGTGTACGACTATCACTGCAAAATAAAAAAGTGAAAATTTGTCTTTGTAGAATAATTTAAGGAGTTCAGTTAACATATTCTGATATGATGCAGTGAGCATACTATATATCTTTTATGGTACTATTGCTAAAAATACATAGCCCAATTTTATCATGAAAAAAATCAGATGATATGAAATTGAGGGATATTCTACAAAATAACTTGCCAGTACTCTTCAAAAGTGTCAAGTTCTTGAAATAAAAAAGTCCTAAGAGCTATTCTGGAATAAATGAGACTAAGAAGAATTTATAATTAAATATACTGTATGATCTTTTTTGGATCTTAGACCAGGAAAAGGACATCAGTGGGACAGTTGGCAAAATTTGAATAAGGTCTGTCGATTAGAAAATAGTATTGTATCAATATTAACTTTCTGATTTCTATCATTTTACTGTGTTTTTATAAAATGTTAACATTTGGGGAATCTGGCTGAAGATTAAGCAGGACTTTTTGTACTATTTTTACAATTTTTTGTATGCTTAAGTAATTTCAAAATTAAAAAATTAAATTTAAAAAAATGTTTAAAAATTCATTTCTTAGCATCAAGGCATCATTGGATGCAAGTTAATACCTACTAAGAAAAAGCCATTATTAAGTTCTTCTTAACATCAATGTCATTTTCTTTGTGAAGGTATCTGATGTTATTAAGGAGAGAAGACAAATATATACATATACACATACATATGCACATGCATGTAAGTAAAACCGGGTTCTTTCGGAGCAAAATGGGAGTTATAAGTATTGGTACAACAGGAGTAAATGCGGACTGCTCAGAGCAAACTGGGGTATATGGTCAATCTATTTAGAGACCCTATTTAAAGAAGAACTTTTTGGGCTTACAGAGGAACAGACTCTAATAACAATGATTCATCCACCTTTGAACTTCAACCACTTAGCACAGTGTCTTGCGTATAGTAAAGACTCAACACCCATTAATTGAACTGCATAAGAGCCTGGCGAAGAGGTCAGCTCTGTATGGGGAGAAATGACATATTTCAGCTGTTTCACATTTTAATCTGGGACTAGCCAGTCCACTCAGTAAATAAAGTCTGAGCAGATGTACTTCCCACCTTATTGTATTTTCAAAACTATTAATATGCTTGGTATTCCTAATCACATATATGATATAAATCCAAGAACTAGAAGAGGATGTCAACTCAGGAGAAAGGTTCTCAGAAAGAAATGGATGGACTGTTTGAGATGTTCAGTAGAAATGCTAGAAATTTCCATTTAAAAAAAAGAAAAGAAAATTGAATATCTTTACCTTTTTAGAGAAAGCATAAGCAATGAGTCATTATTGAATACAGAAACTACTTTGTAGAGGGCAATCTAATCGTTGAATATGCCCCTGGTGGGGTAAATCAGAAAATCATTGGATACCACTAGCTCACAAATTCTCTTTCGTCACACACAAACAACAAAAGCCTCAACAATCAATCAAGCAATTCACTGAGTCTGGTGTTGTGTCAAAAAGATTGCTAAATGCTACTTGCTATACTGCATTATCCTTTAGTAAGGATATAGTTTTGCTGTGTTTTCCTCTTAATCAAAAGCACATATTGATATATACCTGCTGTCTTTCAGAAGTCAAATTTACCGACAAAGCATCGGATTGCTTTTGACTGCGTGGAGACAGCTCAGTTCATTCCCCTGATAGGTTCAAATATTAATTCCATATTTGTCCATTACCTTCCCTGATTATCCTTTATAAATTAAGCTATAATTTGAAAAGGTATAAGCTTATGCATTCTTGCTAACTTTAAACAATGGAAATATGGAAAGATTTTATTTTCTATGTCCACCATTTTAATCAATAACTCGATGTTCTTCTAAGTGTTGAAATGTACTCATTTAAAACATAAAATGATTTCTAGAAAGCCTGAGGAATGGGGGGGTTGGGTGGTAGAGTATCATTAGGCTGTGGTGAGCTTAGTGAAACTTTCACAAGAATTTGTTGATTTTATTTAGGAAAAAGCTCTTATTTAAAAACACACAATGAAACATACACAGATAGTTAAAAAACACAATAAAAATAAACTGAAATGTTTAGGCACTCAGATTATGTTTATCAGAAATATGAATATAGATGCTGATCATAAATTAATTCTTGTTTTTTAAAAAAGCTTAAATAATATTTTGATATTTCAAGAAAATGGCTTCTAATTTCCTTCAAGAGAAAAGAAATTAGAAATCAAGCAGGCTTAAGTATTTATTCCCTCTACCTGGAGCATGCAAATCTCTGAATTTACACTCAACAGGGATGGTAACATTTAAAGAAATTCTTGAGGTGGGAATGGGAGGACAAGAGGGTATTAATTATGCTACATAAACAGTCCAAGATAGGAAGGGGACAGTACTTTATCAAAAGCAAAGCAACTGGAGATTTTTAAAAGCAAAATATTTTCACTGTAACTTTTAAGGTGTCTTCGCAACTTTTCTCCTACATTTTACCCACATATTTTTCTAAAAGCATAACAGATCTGTGACCTCTAAGAACTAGGCAAAACTTCAGGGATGGTACATGGTAATAAAGGAGTAGGAGGCAGAATGAGAAGTTGGACATTATTTCTGTCTTCATTTTAGAGTCCAGACATAGAGGAGAGAACCAAGTTTGAAATAGTTTATATTCCTTAGAGATGGACGATATGTAAATGAACAGTATTATATTGCTATTAAGTTTATCTGGGCCAGATACAAGTTATGGATGGAAAGAAATCTAATTTTACCCTTAGTTTAGCAAGAATAAGAAGCTAAAATTGGGTCATTTGTAGTTATTTAAATGTAAATACCTTTGCTTTTGCTGCCTTCCATTTCTCACAGTATGAATATTCATAGTTTCATGAGCCATGCTGCCAACTCTAGCTTCAGCAAATATCATCTACAACTTAAGCATATATTATAGTGAATTGTCCTAATAAACCTTCAAAAGTACAAATTGCTTTCTAGTGAACATAATATAAAAGCCAATGAGGCTTTAGAGTGAGTTGCCTCTTGGATACCCAGACCTAGGACAAGATCACTGTTGAACTTTTATGTAAACAGGTATTTTTTTTGATATAAATTACACATTAGTATCACCTCCAAAGCTTTATTAAAATACTCATGTCCAGGCCTCAATCCAGAACAATTAAACAGATCCTCTGAGGCTGGGACCCCAGAAATAATAATTTTTAAACTCCTCAGGTACTATTTCAAGCCAGGGTTCAGAAACATGGATGTAAATGTTTTAACAGGAATTAAGCCTCTCAGTGGTGCAAACTTCCTCCCTCTCCTTCCCAACCCCTCATACTAGCTGTGTGATCTTGGCCAAGTTTCCTTATCTGTAAAATGAGGATGAAACTAGTAACTACCTCAGGGAATTGCTAAACTCATTAAATGAATTAGTATTTGTAGAGTAATTCATATAGTAGTAATCACTATGTAAATATCCGTTACATAAACATAAAAAATAAATCAGGCTTTGGGGTAGAGAAAAGGGGAAGAAATTTTAGGATAGTAAGCGAGTCAATGTGGCAGTCCTGAGAGCTTTCCCACAGTAAGACATCATTAAGCATGATCAAGAAGTCCAATCAAATAGAAATTGTTACAATATTTGATGACTTATTTCGTTATAAATGATCCAAATAAAACTGACTAAAGGTTATGGATGCCCATAATTGAAAAGATCAGTGGTCTCAAATGAGACCTCATGGTTGGGAAACACTTTTTCCTCTTTCTTAACTCTGCTTTCCTTTCTTGGCTTCAACTTCAGACATCCTCCTTCTCTTCACAGCAAGTAGTTCCATCTACATACAGTCCACTTGCTAACTCAAGAAAAGAGAGACCTTTCTTCCCCCTGTAGGCCCATGCAAAGTCCCGAGATTGAGTTTCACTGACTTGGGCTTGCCCTGCTCAGAGCTTCTGTTTCTCTAACATCACCGTCTCCTGGTTTGCCTAACGAACAACTCAACACTGAGTCCAGGGGAATTCAGTGCTCAAATTAATTAGACTGATTCATATGCTCATCTTGTGAGCCGGAGTTGGAGTTAACCCTACCAGAAACCACACAGGTAGAGGGGGGGATCAGTAATCCCTGAAAGAAAAAGCAGGGTGCTTGTTATCAGGAAAGGGAAGCCGAAAGCTGGGCAGGCTTACAACAACAGATGTCGCCATGGTTGAAGAATAATAATTCTATGCCTCTTTGAGAATCCTTTACCTAGCGGGCTCCTATGTTTAGCTAGATTTGAAATCTATGGGGTGGTACATTCAGAGGACCTGGGAAGGATCTTCTTTCATTGTACTAAGCTGTTCTGTTATTTCTGAAATTCTTTAAGAGTGACACAACATTTATGCTAAGACCTGAAATGCAAATAACTTGAAATACAAAGAACATACTTATCTAAATTCAAATTAAGACATAATTGACTGATACGAGATCCTTTCTGGGAACAAAATAAAAGGTTTTGATGGGAGGAGAGGAAAAAGAAGCCAAGGAACAAGTAAATGGGCACAGAAAGGTGAAGCACCAGGCACTCTGGCAAACAGCCCACTACACGTGGCTGCCAAGGCTGGTCCCTTGTCAGAGCTCTAAAAAGCTGCCTTCTCGACATGTCACATTCTGGCATCTTGGAGCATTAAATGTAGTTCACAATTTTACAATCTGCCCAAAGTACCTTTGATTCAAAAATCAATTCTTTGGGTGGTTATAGATGGGATGGATTGTGGATGCCAAAACAATTCCTCAATGCAATGAAAGACATGATTGTTTGACATTATGTGGATTAAATATTGTGGTTATTGGCTAATTTCTTTCACATTTAAAGATGTTGCTGGGACATCATGCAGACAAGCCAATTTTAGCACAAGCAACTGCCAGAAATGGCCAGGAATGGTACTGTAACCTTAAGACTGAGACACTTTTAGCTTGGAAATCTGACCACTAAAAGACTACGATTTTATTTCCTTTTCCAGATTCCCTTTTTAGGGTGCTTTGTCTGTTTCTCTTTGTATTTGGTTTGCCTGCTTTGGTTCTCATTTACTCTTCATTTAACAAGTGTGTATTAAGTGACTACATCAGTGTTCCACGTAGAATAATAAAGTGGTTTTTAAAAATTATCTTCTCTGTGACCTCTGAGGTGAATTTGTCAAATCTCTGTTGTGAAATTTGGTTTTCATTTTCTCTGTAAATCTAATCTGTTGATTTTATTCTCTGATTTCTAACTTCTGCTTCTATGACTTCATTTTGCTGTCCAGAATTACATTAAAGTGCCTTTGTTTCCATGACATCAGAATCCTTTGGTTTCCCCTAATGCTTTTCTGCTGTCTCCTTCCCTATCTTCTTCTCTCCTTAAATGTAAATGTTCTTTAGATCACATTTTCTTATTTTTCTAAGCTGGGTTAACTGTCCCTTCTATATGTCCCCATAATACCTTATTAAAGAACTAATCACACTGCACTGTACTGAGTTGTTTGCATGTTGGTATCCTTACAAGAATTTAAATCTCTTGAGGAAAGAAACTGGACACTCTTCACTGTTTTAACTCTATTACCCAGCCCAATGCCTAAAACTGAAAAATAAACTCTTTACTCTTGGTAGAGTATAGCTGAGATATTTTGCCTGAAGGAATCACATCAACAGAGAGCATCAGGCCATTCCAGGCCCATGTGATAGGGGAACTGGATCTAATGCTATAGCTCCTGTTTCCCAAACTAGAAAAGTATGGTGCTTTTCCATTCCATGTCTCTGGAATCAGAATCTTTGTCAACTACCAGATAGTGTTGATGACTTGGAAGCCAATGCCCTATACTTATACGTCAGTAGAAACTTATACTCAACTCATAGTTAGAGTTAAGACAGTAACTTTTGCCACATTTAAACAAAAGTTATCAGGTTTTTAAGTACGGCATGTCTAATTTCCTTCAGTACTAAGTTGGACATTTGATATCTCGGACATTTCACTTTGACACTTCTTATTTTATTTTTTTATTGTGAAGGTACATCCTCATTCTTTCAAACACACGTTTTGGCTTGTAATTATCTCTCAAACTTGTTTTTTAGAGCAATTTTTGTGAAACCATGCATAAGTCAAAAATTCATGTTATTTTTGAATATGAGTTCTGTCATGGAACCAGTGCAGTGCATACAGTTTGAAATATCAACAAAGTGTTTGGGAATGATGTGGCTAATGAATGCACAGTACATCGATGGTTTGAGAAGTTCCATTCTGGTGATTTTAGTCTTGAAAATGAGCCATGTGGGTGACCTGAGACCAAGGTGGATAATGATGAGCTGAAAGCTGTAGTGGAAGCGAATCCATCTCAACCTATGCGTGAATTAGCAGCAAGGTTTGACGTTACTATTCCAACAACATTGGACCATTTGAAACAAATTGGCAAGGTAAAGAAGCTGGATGGATGAGTACCACATGAATTAAAGGAGCATCAGAAGAAGAGAAATCGTCTCAAAGCTTGCCTTTCTTTGCTGTCATGACATAAAGGCGAACCATTTCCACACTCTTTTGTTACCTGTGATGAAAAATGGATACTTTTTGACAGTTGCAGACATTTGGCACAATGGTTGGATAAAGAGGAATGCTGAAACACAGTCCAAAACTAAATATTCATCCAAAAAAATGCTAATGGTGTCTGTTTGGTGGTCCAGCGCTGGTATTATCCACTACAGCTTCATGAAACCCGATCAGTCAATTATAGTGGATGTCTGCTGCAACCAGTTTGGTGAAACGATGAGAATGCTCGTGACTAAGCAGCCAAGATTGGTCAATAGAGACAGGCCAATCCTCTTTCAAGAAAACACTCAACCACATGTCACAAAAAACAATGCTGCCCAAACTATAGTAACTGGACTTGAAAATTCTCAGTCATACACCGTATTCACTAGACCTTGCGCCAACTGACTACCACTTCTTCCTGGCTTTGGACCACTTCTTGCAAGGAAAAATATTCAATTCTCAACAAGCTATGGAAAAGGCCTTTCCCAATTTCATCACCACTTGCTCTTGAGGCTTCTTCGCTGCTGGCATAAACAAGCTACTGTTAAGATGGCAAAACTGTGTCAATAGTTTAGGCACATACTTTGATTGATTGTACTGCTTCTTGTTTGACATATAATAAACTACACTTTGATTCAAAATCAGACATTTCGTATTTAATGACCTAATAGAGGTCAAGACAAGTGGACTCTGATACTGACTAAAAGAATAATAGGAGACCAGAGATTTTATGAAATTACATGAAGGGTGATAACTGTGACTGAATCACTTCAGTCAAAAAATGATTCTGTGCATTAAGAAGTGCATACTCATTTCTCCAATAAATTTACTTCTAGAAATCTGTATGCTGATGAGAATAATAAAAGATGGAGAAAATGATGATGATGAAAGGGAGTATTGCTGAAGCAATGTTCATAAATAGTCAAAAGGAAATGGGATCTTGCACACCATGGTTGAGAGCACAGAGAGTTTGTCCATGTAGGAAAGAGAATACATTATGGGCAGGAACATTGGTGGGATTGTATAATTTCTCCTCTGATTGTTTTTGTTTTCACATTGAAATAAGTAGTAGGTCATTACTGAGAGTGAAGAGGTGGCTGAATTTTAAAGAAAAATGTATAAGTAAGAAAAGGAAGTTTCTAACCGAGTGAGAGAACAGTGCATGATTCCACATTGCTAAACCCACTGGTCATTTCTCAGTCATGAAATGTGAATGATAGAGACAGCATTTGACATAGGTTTTTTACTTCTTCCTTTTTAGAATACTTTCTTTACACAATTTCTTGATTTTCTCCCAACTTTCTGACCTTCTCACCTCCTTAGCTGGTTTTGTATCATATCCCTAAACTCTAAAAGTTGAAGTGCCCCACAGCTTAAACCTTGAAACTCTTTTTCTACCCATACCCCCTAGATGATCATATCCATTTTTACAACTTTAAAAGTTGTGCGTGTGCTGATGGCTCCCAAATTTATGCCTCCAGCCCAGATTCCTCTACCGAATTCAAGATTAATATATAAAACCACCTGTGTCATGTCTCCACTTGGGATTATACTGTGCTTCTCAAACTTAACATGTTCAAAATGGAACTCCTGGTCCTTTCCACTCCCTACCAAATTTGACTCTCCTGTATTCTTTCCAAACTTAGTTAATGACAACTCCAGTCTCCTGATTATCCATACATAAAAGCTGTAGTCACCCTTGACTACTCTCTTTCAGCTAATCTCATTTCCAATTCACCAATAAATCTTTTTGGCTATAATTTAAAAATATATCCAGGTCAAATCGCATTTTCCCAATTCTACTGCCACAACTCTGAACTAAGTTACCAGCATCTTCTGGACTCCTAACTAGTTTCTCTTTTTCAATACACTCTTTCTTTTCTTCCATCTACTCTAGCTACACTATGCACCTCAGTGTTCCTAGAATACACTAGGCAAGTTCCCAATTTAGGGCTTTTGTACTTACTATTTTCTCTGTCTTGAACATATTCCTTGTGTTAGCCATATGGCCCATTCCCTCATTCTCTTCAAGTCTTTACATATGTATAGAAAGAAGTATAAAGGATTATATTTCAAGATTTTATCTTTAAAGTTTATGGAATACATGTGTGCACACACATACATACACACTTAACTGGCTCTCTTCAGATGGTGGAATTTAGGATGATTTTTAAGTTTCTATTTGAATATTTTCTTTCTATAATGAATATATAA
>NW_012147797.1:302095-312931 GCF_000956105.1 Propithecus coquereli | reverse complement strand
TCCTGTTAAAATGAACTTGTTCAATTGTTGGTTTAAGACTCAGGCACGTGGAAATAAGAACAAAAATCAACTTCTAGTCCTTTGTCTTCCACTGATTGGGTATAATTTTTGACAAGTTCTTACTATATCACTGATTGCTTATTTTTAAAATCAGTGTTTTTGATTTATTTTTCTCTAAGAACGCTTCCAGTATGGCATTAAAAATATTTTATACAAGTTTGCTTCAAATGCATAAATATATGCACAGAAATTTTGTATTCTAGCTGGAATTTCAGGAATCAATTTTGCAATAAAATATTAAAGATATAAAGAGGTTTGATGAATACATTTTGGATTCCTATCATGTTAACAGGGTGGAGGTACAGACCATCGTAGAGATACTGAAGTCTTAAGGTAGGACTTGACATATTTTCAACAAATACTGCTTAATCAATAGCAGGGCTTCTGGACTTCATGGCTCCTGCTCTTGAAATGAGGTTAGAAGGGTGTTTTGCTTTTGGAAATGTTTGCCTTAGGTAGATGAAGCCCCAGGAAGCAAATTCCTAATAGCTATTAAGGGAAGGCTGAATGTTCAGAGCTTCTTGCAATGTTAATTAAAGTCTATCATCCTTTGGAGAACTTCAAATATAATGAACCCTGGGAACACAGGTACTGCTTGGCTAATCAACATTAAGTGAAAGGTAGACAGAGATTTGGTACTGTTATAGTAACATACTCTGATTTGACATGGTCAACTCATTTATTCAAATGAATAAAAATTTTCTTTGAATTTTTTTTTAATTTAAAAATTGGAAAAGTGAACGGAATGAGAAACTTTATCTAGTCTTATGGTCATTGAAAGTATCTGAATCACGCTGGTTGAAAAAGAACTTGTATTTGGGAGCGTTAGTTGAAAAGTCAGGAAGCTTCAACAGACCTTTACATTTAAAGGTGCCTATTTTCTAATAAGGAAATATCTGTGTAGAAGCAGCGAGGAAGAAACATTCATTCAAACTACAGTAAAATCCTGCCTTAAAAACACAATTGCATAAAATAAGGAATTGCTTTCATTCAGGTTAGTAAGTTCTCAAGCCTAACCCCGATTTCAGTAGGACCTGGATTTCCAGTGGTTTCATCACAGGGTCTAAATCCATTCCTTTTCGTCCCTGCTATGGTTTGGCGCCATCTGGTGGAAGTTTGCCTCTGGTTTAAAAAACGAGTTAATTCTCGTTCCTGTGGCTGGATGCCAGGACTTCTAGGATAGGGATAGCGATTTTTGAAATCTCTTTGTTACTTGACACCTGTTTCATCTCCCCACCAAGAGAATCTGACCCAGGAGGATATTGGAAATGAGGGGATCCATTCTCTTTCTCCCACTTTTTCAGATGGAGGTTAGGAGGAATACAACCACCAATTCCCAATCACATTATATCCAAATTTACTGAATTTATCCATAAAGTCTTGGTTGACTCTTAATCTGGATTAAGAGTAGACGTGAATGCTGGCGTCATCTACTCTTGCAGAGGCAGTTATATTCTTTCTCTTTTTAATTAATTTCCTGGCTGACCATCCATCCAGTTTCCATTGTCTCTGTCTTCTGGTTATTCTTAAGGTTCTACTGGGCACCTCAGCCCCTTTTCTGGTTCATTCTCTCTTGCTTGTAATTGTTGCAAATTCCTCAGTTTCATCATACACTTTACAGTTTGCTTTACAATTTGAGAATCTCTTTTCCATTCTTGGCTGCTGGTGGGAATGGTTGTTTGAATTTTGTTCTATTATTTATTTTTCTTTATATAGTTTTTATAATTTATAGTTTTCTACTGGTAAATTGAATTTAGCTTTATTTTTATATTTCTTTGAATTTTTCAAAGAGATTTGGAGAAGGAAGAGAAGTAAATATATTTCCTTAGGTAGTCACCTTGATAGGGAGTTTATTCCTGCTTATTTTTAACAGGTGAATGTATTCAACTCCATTCTGTTTAAACAACCAGTCACTCCATTTCTTGCTCAGTTATGGACTGAAATGTATGTGTCCTCCTTAAAATCATTTGTTGAAGCCCTATCCCCTAACATGATGGTATTTGGAGATGGGGCCTTTAGGAGATAATTAGGTTTAGATGAGGTCATGAGGGTGGGGCCCTCGTGATGGAATTAGTAGCCTTATAAGAAGAGATACCAGAGAGTTCTCTCTCTCTCAGTCATGTGAGGACACAGTGAGCAGATGGCCATCTACAAAGCAGGAAGAGGGCCCTCAGCAGAACCATGTTTGAAGCCAGATGAATGCTGGCACCCCTGAACTTGGGCTTCTTAGCTTTCAGAACTGTGAGAAATAAATGTCTATTTTAGCAGCCCAGCCTATGGTATTAGTGTAGCTCACTAATATACACCCTATACTTTCTCAGATTTCTAAAGTGTTGGCCTATACTCGTGTCTTTTTATGCCTCTAACATTTTTATTCCTTCTTTAAATAATTCCTGCTTCCAACATTTTGAAGATCTCCTCTGACCTCTACCATTCCTTTAACAAAAAAGGGCAGTTGTGATAATCCTCTCTTGACCCCATTCTATTAAAACGCCACAAATCTTATGCAAATATTTGTTATCTTACAACTTGGACATACTTTTCTATCTGGTCAGAATAGTAGCATTTGTTGTAATCATTGTTTTTCTTTTATTTAAAGAAACCTTTAGTCATAAACATGGAAAGCAAGGATTGACATTTTTAGTCGTGTACAGCATACAGTATAGTTAGAATTAATGTACTGGAATACATTGATCCTAGATGACAGTGGTTTGTGTCTATTTTCAAATTTATTTTTATCCCACCTTTATTGGAAATCTTTGTCTCATTTCACTTTTCTATGCTTCAGTTTCCTCATCTGTAAAATTAGAATGTTGGATTAAACACTCTGTTTTCTGTCCTAGGATTAACACAATAACTACATCATTATTATCCCAAATAACTTACATTTGCATAGCACTTTACTATTTACAAAGTACTTCCATATGTTATCAATTAAACTCCCAATAGCCTTGAAAGCCAAAGGTTATAATTAACCATTTTACAAATAAGAGAAATCAAGCTTCAATTTATCCAAGTGAGAAAAATTGGTATGTGGTGGGGATAAGGTTAAAACCTAGGATCTCTGATTTCAAATTTCATGTTTTTTCTGCTATGCCATAGTATTTCCACATCTGGAGATCAGTGGTATCGCTGTGTTTTCCCCATTAGTCTACCATTTAATGACTTTTTTTTATTTTCGGTTTTTTTTTTTTTTAAGTTGCCCCAAATTTTTTCCTTTTTTTTTTACCTTAAGCCATTTCCAAAATCCAGTTCTTTTAAACAGAGATCTCCCAATAAACATGTGGGAAATCCTCGTTGCTCTGCTTACCATGGGTCCTCTCCATTGAAAGTGGGGAGTTTCTAAATGAGGAAGAAGGTGCCAAGATCACTACTAAAGAGAGGTGATGGCAGGGATCCAAAGCAAGTGGAACTGAGTTGGCACAATGATATGATTTCCAGATCAGCTTCCTGACTCCAGAAAGGCCCAGACAACTCTTGAAGACTGAAGAGAGACACCACCAAGAGAGCCAGTGTTATGCCCAGAATGAGCACAGGCTCACTGAAGCCAGAGGGACCTGGGTTCACGTCTTATTCTCCTCTCCTCTGACAAGCTGAGCAACCTTGTTCCAATTTGCTGACCTCTTAGAGTCTAGATTTTCTTATCTGCAAAATATCTTCAACATGTGGCATAGGGAAGGCTAAAATGCCATAAATGTATAAAAAAGCACCTAATTCAATGTTAAGGGTGTTAATGATATCCAATAACATTATGTCTGGTGTAATATTGTGATATAATAAGAAATACATATTTGGTCTCTGCCCCCTGCCTCCTGGCACAGAGCTTCTGAAAGTCTTGTAGATAGAAACACTAGAAGAATCTTTTGTGCTATTATTTGGTTTTTGACCCCAGTTTCTGACACTGAACTCCTAAGATCTTTGTAATGTTCTGAATGATAGGAGCATCTTTTATTCTAATGAAGTAATTCTTGGTGGGCTCCTTGATACCCTCAGGATGGGCTGATTGTTGGCAGAACCACTCATGTGATTAGAGGGTTGGAACTTTCATTTCTGCCTCCTGACCTCCAGGGTCAGATTGAGTTGATCACCAATGGCCAATGATTTCATGAATCATGCCACTTAATAAAGTCTCCCTAAAGCCTGCAAAAGACTAGGTTCAGGAAGTTTAAGGACAGCTGAGCACATCGAGAGGCTTGGAGGGTGGCATGCGCAGAGAGGGCGTGGAAGCTTCGTGTTCCTTCTTTCATACCTCACTGTATACATCTGTCCCATCTGGCTGTGCTTCTTTGTAATACCTTTTACAAGTGGGTAAACATTAGTAAAATGTTTCCCTGAGTTCTGTAAATGGCTCTAACAAATTAATCGGACCCAAGGAATGGGAACTCAGGATTATAGCCAGTCAGAAGTACAGGTCACAACCTGGGACTTGCAATTGGCATCTGAAGTGGGGGACAGGGCTGTGGGACTAAGCTCCTAACCTGTGGGATCCGATGCTATCTCCAGGTAGATAGCATCAGAATTGGACTGAATTAGAGGACACCCAGCTGGTGTCTGCTAGAGAATTGCTTGGTTTGTGGGGAAAAACTCCCCTACATCTTGTGTCAGAAGTATTGCATTGAGTGCCAGTGTGAAGGTAGAGGGGGAAAAAAAAACAGCTTATTCTTTCTTCTTATATCTGGTTATACATACTATCTATTGTTTATACCAGATAGTTCAGTTGAAACTAGATTATGCAATCTCTGCATCCATTAACAATCTGTCCTTTAAAAAAATATTCTGGGCTACAATTTTTGAAAATGTTTTAATGCTACCAAAGCCGTGATGTAAATAATGTCAAACTTAATGCTTTGACTTGAGAAATCCATACTTGCACTGAACACATTTACCCATTTATTAAATACTTATTGAGCATCTACTGGTGTTCAGTGCTGTGGAACAAGACATGCATTTTCTTGGACCTCATGGAGTTTATATTTTATTTACACTTTTACTTAATCCTCTAAACAAATAAAGCAGGAATGCACTTTTTAGAAAATCTTGTCATTGATAAGTCGAAATTTACTTTAACTTTGGTATAAACTTCCCTTGACAACACTGACTCCCACTAGCATAACAAGGCAATAGATATGTTTGGCAGAGCAACTATTTATGTCTTGTCTTCTGTGTTGCCAGGGTGATGGTAGCATTATTGAAAACATTGGAGGTGGTTGTTATTGGCAAGGATCCTGACTTTCATTTCCAAATGGAAGGACTGTAAAAAGCAAAATGTAGGCTGAGATGTGGGCAGTAGACTGGCTATGGCTATACATAAACTGGATGAATGGGTTATTGGTGATTAACCAAATGTGTGTGCTATTTTTGGAAATGTAATACTCATAGGCAATATTTTCTGATGATATTTAAAAACTTATGAAATTTTAGTGATTATATCAAATATTTAGTTTCTTTGGAAAAACTAACACTCTATCATTGTATGCTTTCAGAAGCTGTGATTTTTTTTGACTGCCATTCTCTTCTTCTTTCTTTTGATGGAAAATAATTTAAAAGATATACTGAGCTTTTGGTTCCCCCTCTAAATAAGAATTAAATTGCTGTTGCAGTATAAGTTCAGCTTCTAAAGGATTTTTAAAACATATTGATTATATATTTTAAATGAAATAAATGATTACATACTAACCCTAAAAAGAAAAAGTCATCTGTTTGGTCTGCTAAATTTTCTAATTGGAAAGCACCAAATTGAGACACATGAACCAGGGAATAAATAATTCGTGACTTTTCTCCCTAACCAACTTTATTCAATCTCTAACTCCAAGGCAACTAGCACCTTGTCACTGAATTAATTAAAACAACAACAAAAACAACAACAAACTCCTTGTGAAGAATGCTATGGATTGACTCTATCAAACTCCATGTCCTCGTCCTCATAGCGTGGAGCCTTTTTGTGCTACAGAGAGGGGAGGGAGAGGGAGACTGTATCTCTTAGATTTCTTTGCTGCTCAGTTTCTTGATACAAATTAGGTTTTGCCAATTATATGCAATGCTGTGATATTTGAAAGGCAAAAGTAATACGGAGATATTTTATGTGTTTGACCTGCTTTGTTGTTTCTACTTATAATCAAAGCCACATTGATGTGAGGTTTTTCTGAAGCAGAGTTTTAGCATCTATTTTCTAGTTTCTTGGGTTTTGAAAAGCATTTTACAGCCATCTCTGGAGGCCCAGCCTGGAGCTCAATTCTCCAACTGTTGCAACCATTTTTTAATTACCTATTCCTCTTTCAAATCACTTTCTGCTCAAAACACCTAAAGTAGTTTTAGTGTTCTGTGCTAAACCTTGTCTGATATATACCTCATGTCCTTCTCTGCTCAAAAACTACAATCCTCACCCACTCTTTGTGGGAAAGTATCCAAATAATTAGCGTATTAAGGAATCTATATAATGACAAATACCTCACAATTATAGGATGTATCTTTTATTATTTTTCCATACAATCCATTCGGCTCTTCCCAAATTCACGTATTCAAAATCCAGTATAGTTAACAGCACATGTGTTTTCTTACATGGCTCTCCTCTCCAACTTGTTTATTGAAATTTATCTTCTTTCAAATTCTCATTCTCATCCTCCCCTAATATGATAAACCTTCAATGATCATCTAATCAGAATTGATCTCTTTCTTGGTTAAACTAATCTAGCATTGCTTTTTACTTAGGATCATGTGAACCTCTTCAACACCATTCAATTTCAACTGAACATTGATGCCTCTCTCCCTCAATTTCCATCATTCATTTATTTATCCAGTATGTATGGTGCTTAGCCATGAGCCAGTCACTGTGCTAGGCCCTGGAGTGAGGTGTAAAAACACAGTGCCTGTCTTAATAAATCTTATATCTTAGTAAGATTGATAATCATTAAACAAATAGACTCTAAATAAATATAAAAGTGTCAATTCTGATAAGTTCTATAATGAGAAGTATGTATCACATGCCTGTTACGGGGGATGGTATTTGGTTTGAGGATTAAGGAAAGCTATCTATGGGAGTGACACTTGAGGGAATAACTAAAGGGTGGGTGGAGATTAAATCAGGCGGGGAGGAATACTGGTGATGTGGCATGTCAGTAAGTCTGTTGCTAATGGGCAACAGGAAAGGAATGGGTCCCTGCCCCTTCTTACAGGGAGCATTAGTCATTGAATGATTCTGATGGAGCTTCCCCTCGCTTTGCTTTGGAGGTGGGGGGAGCACCTTGGGAACAGGGAGTGACCCATATCCAAGCACACACTTTCCTTTCTGGAGGGGCTCACCACACCCACGCCTTCCACTGTGCCTCTTCTGCCCCCCAGTGTTTCGCACACCCACACGCTCAGACACGCACATACTCATACACACTAGGGAAGGTGGCTGGATTACATATGGACAAAATAACAGCAAGATACTACTTTTATTTGAGTGCTTACTAAGGCCCAGGCACTTTTCTATTTATTTACATCTATGTTGGCATTTAATCTTCACAATAACCCTATGAAGCAGGTATTTTGAAAAGAGGATACTGCAACACAGAAAATTCCTAGATTCATCAAATGCTGACATCGACACCACTGAGCATTTACTATGTACTAAGTGTAACTATGACAAGCACTATTTTTATAGTTATTATTATTCTCTAAGTATAACTATTATAAGCACTATTTTTGTAGTTATTATTATTCTCATTTTACTGAGGGACAGGGAGAATAGGTGACTTGCTCACAGTTTCATAGCTAGTATGGCTGGACCAAGATTTGAACCAGGCTGATTCCATACAGCACTTGTGCTAAAAACCACTCTGCTGCTTTCCAGGGCTGATTCTGATCCTGCTTAGTTAATCCTGCAGGGAGGATTCTGCCCTCCATTTTGGGGTTATCTATTAATATTTAGAAAGCAGGCACTTAGTATTAATACCTCTTTGTTCTCAGCTTTGAGTTCTAGTCACTAATGCTGGGACAACCAAAAAATTTGCATTCATCGTTCTATTATATATGAGAATTTTTTGCCATCATTCAACACATTTCTGAACTTTTGACTCTTACAGTATAATATATGCTGATAAATGCATACAATATAATATTAAAAAGAATTAGCATATAATTAGGACTGTATGCCTTTCGAATAATGTATTATTTTGGATGATCCATAGCATCACTAATTTCCATTAGTTGGACTGGCAAGAATGAATGAACTATAGTAAAATAGTATAGTTAATACATAAATACATATACTCACCAAAAATGAACAAGAAAATATCACCAAGATCATTTTGCTGGCAAGAAGACCAGCATAAAGAACAAATTTTCTGTTACAGATGTGACTTGTAGAAAAATAATCTTGTCACATTCTTATAGATTACTCCATTACATGAAAAATGTAGAAGCAGGTCCTGAACTGAATTCTAAGGATGTCCCTGAAGGAGCATTAAGGTGTTAGGAACACCTCAAAACTCCATGCAAAATTTGTGTTCATTTGTGTAAGTGTATTTTTCTGGGGGAAAGAGTTCATTGTTTTTACCACATTTCCAGAATGGTTCCCAAAAAAGGTTAAGGAATGCTGATAAAACACAGTGATATCATTATGTATACTAACCAGACCTAAGAGAATATATTCTCTTTATAATTACATAAAGTTTAGGAATACTGCTCACCCTGGAGGATGGAGAAGCAAAAACTTGGGAGGAACTTAAATCCCTAAATGACCATAATTCTCTATTGAATAAGAAAACCATGGTTTATAAAGATCGATTAGGCAAACCATTAAAATAAACATTGATTTACACACCTCTGCCCTGGATGCCGTCAAGATGAGCCTCAGGCAAGTTGATCCCACGGAACTGATTTCCTGGCAGCAAACTTTTCCCTGTACCAGCCTCTCATTTTCCCTTCCTTCTTATATATTTTTTTTATTTGAGGGGATTACAAGTGAGATAAAGTTCTGAGATCTAACTTATTTTTAAAGTTTAAATGTTCAGATAAATAAGTCTTAAAATCAATTAATCCCCCCCACCCTGACCAAATGTAACTTACAGAAGATCCAATTATTTGGGTCTCACTGGTCATGGCAAGGATATTAATTACAGTGGAATAATTTGATGGATAGTTATCTTCATAGCACAAAATTGGTACTTCTTTCTCAGGCAATGTTAGGTCAGCTTACAATCATACTGTTGGTTTTTGAGATTATTTTGCCATCTACTAATTTGTATGAGTCTAGAAAAATAAATTTGTCTGACTTGGAATCAAAAGCAAAAACGCAAAAGTAATACAAACATATCTTCATAGCACAAAATTTCCTATAGTCTAAAGGCAAAAGTTCTGTATTAGAAGTTAGGAGACTTGGATTCTAGTCCTAATTTTGCCATCTACTAATTTTAAGATTTAACGTAGAAAAATAAATTTGTCTGACTTGGAATCAAAAGCAAAAACGCAAAAGTAATACAAACATATATAGATTAAAATATATTTTTAAACAGTTTAATACACGTATATAATGTTAATGTCAAACTTGGCAGATGGGACTCATTTCAAAAACTATTTTAAGGAAATTTCAGTAAAATAGACAAATTCAGACAATACACCAAATCAGAGAAAATATACTGGTCTTATTCCCATTTCTAAATAATCTGCCCAGCATTTGTTTGTATTATATGATACTCAAAATATTTTCATATGATTACTACCCTCTGAAGTGAAACTTCCTCTGAAACTACTACTATTAGAAGATTTTCTGGGCCGGGCGCGGTGGCTCACGCCTGTAATCCCAGCACTCTGGGAGGCCAAGGCGGGAGGATTGCTGGAGCTCAAGAGTTTGAGACCAGCCTGAGCAAGAGCGAGATCCCGTCTCTATAAAAAAAATTAAAAAATAATAATAAAAAAAAGATTTTCTAATTAAGAGACTACCCAGAAAGAACATATCTGCAAGAAAACTGACATTAAAAGATAGATACCACACATAAGGAAAGGAGGAGAAATGTGGGAATTGGAGGGTATGGCCTCTGAGGCAGAGTCTGCTGTTATCTTCCGACCCTGTGCTCTCACCTTGGTACATGACTGGTCTAGGTTCTCCAGGTCTCTTGTGGTTGGGCATCTCACCGTGGTTAATTTACCTCAAATTGAATGGACTGGAAATACTATGTGCCAACCTCTAGGCTGACGTTTTTACACCTCCCCATTTTCCTCCCATTTCCACTCCGATGTGACCATGATGACATTAACGCCCTAGAGAAGGAGCTCTTAATCTGAGGATTACTGCTGGATAGAATTCACTGTGTCTGTGAAACTTGGGTGCTGAAAAGTTATATCTTCATTTTTATTAACTTAGGATTTTCTTCTGTTAAGAATGTAGCCAATAAACCATAGTAATATTAATAGTACCAGTGGCTTTGGCAAAAATGGAAACCACAGATATTTTCAAATTTATAGTCATTGCAGGTATCTCAAAGTATTGCTTATGTTCATAATTGCTTTAAATTATGATATTTATATCGATAATTTGGATGTTTTAAATCTTATAAAGTGCTAATAAAAAAAGCACAAATTTATATATTGTGATAATGTCATTTCAATGTAATTTGTTTCCATTTTAATCTGTACATTTCATTTTATGCCCTTAGTAAACATTATGCTGAGAAAGGGTCCATAGGCGTCACCCCACAAAAAAGTTTAAGGACACTTGCCACCCTGGGGGATGGAGAAGGAATAACTTGGAAGGAACTTAAGTCCCTGAATGGCCACACCGGGAAGAGCTTTCTG
>NW_012147797.1:293931-298190 GCF_000956105.1 Propithecus coquereli | reverse complement strand
TAAGAGAAAAGCAAAGCATGTAAAATGCTGTATGGTGGAAGGGTTGGAGGTATTACTATGAGGACAGCAAGGCTTGAACAGAGACAGCAAAAAGGAATGCGGCTCACGATGAGAATACAAAGGTTGGGAGACTTCACACCAGACAGGACCTTACTAGCTACATAGTTTTTCAAGATTTTTGTTGGATAGATTGCTTTCCTCTTTATCCCATAAAACAATGGAAAAACATCGAAGCATTAAGCAATATAGACACTGCCTGACTTGTATATTATTTTGAGATCACTTAGCTGCATTTTTGGGAATATTAGAGAGGTACTGCAGGGTTTGTGGGAAAAGTTAGAAATTTGTTGCACTAGTTCATGGGAGAGATGATGATATTTTAGACCAGGGTTATGGTGGTGGAGAAATGAAGAAATGACTGGAATTCAGAGGCTAGAATTAGGAGGGGAAAAATTGACTTTGTTGGTGAATTAGATAGAGTGGAGAGAGAGAAAAGAAATTACGAAGGATAAACTTTAGGCTAAGAGTTAGCATAACTAGATGGACAGTTACGTATATTGAAATATATTACATTCGAAGGAGAAATACAATTTTCATACATTTGGTTTTGAATATATAAATGTATATGTGTTATTAGCAATCCAAGAGATATCAAGTAGGCAGTTGGATGTCTGGGTCTTGAAGTGAAAATATAAATTTCTGAGTTATGTGCATATAGAAGAAAATGGGTCTCCATGGGTTAAATGAGGTTGACTAGGGAAAAGAATATACAATGAGAAGGCGGCCCAGGGCATAGCCTTGATTAACTACAATATTCAATGGCCAAATTTCAGCCCGCATTCGTGTTTTCTTAAGCTCACAAAATGAACATTTACGGGGAATTATTGGCAGCATTTATGTAATAGGAGATTACACATCTAATTCCACATTCCCAGCTCCTCTTGAAAATTGGAGGCTGTGACCATCTCAGTTTAGTATTCTAACTGGACAAGAGTTGAACAAAGTGGAGCAGCAGCCACCCTCCCTCAGATGCAGCATGAGTTTCGCAGTTATGCACAATCTCCACCACTCCCCATCACTCTCTGGATAGGCTGCCATTTATCATCATAACTTGTGTTGTGGGTTTCCAAAAGCCCAACTCCATTACCTGCCTGCCCTCTTGTATGTATTCAAACTTGTGAACTCTGTGTAGACTTTAAATTCTTCTAACATCTAATGGGCAATAAATACGTGTAAGCATACATTTATCATCTGATGTCTACTTAAGTAGACACTTGCTGAATGTGCAAAGGATAACAGTGGATTGAGTCAATTACTTTGCCTGGAAGACTAGGGAAAACATAAGCAGGAGAGGAATATTTTATCTGGCCCTGAAAGATGTCTAAGAGGTTTTTAGCTGTTGTTGTGGATTTTATTTTGTCTTATTTTAAGAGAGAAATGGGAGCAAAATTCTGAGAAAAATATTAATAGAATTTTATGAAGTCATAGATGTTTCCTGGGTGACAACTAGAAATTTGATGTATGGGAAAGGACAGAGTGCATTTGGGAAAGAAGGTCAAGATGGATTCTGAGAGATTTTTTATGACAGGATAAAACAGAGATTCCATCCTTTAAGCACTAGAGAGCCATAGGGGAAAAAATAAAGCTGTGAAGTGACTCTCTGATGGGTAATCTGAACACGGTTATATCTGCTTACAAAATAAGAATTCATCTTCCTATTTTTTCAATCACTTTATGTAACTGCCCACCTACTTTGTACTGTGTGCAAAGACTAACTTGCTTGCCTGCTTCAGTTCAGATCCAACAATTTGCTCCCTATGTTTCATCTTGATTCTTAGAGGCACACTAGGCATGTGGAACAGACCTTACGTTGACTCAGAGGCCATGTAGCCATCCAAACCTACACACTTTCTTCTCCAGTTTGACTTCCAAGTTCAAAAATTTTTAGCCTCTAGAAACTAAATCTTTTCAACTTACCCAAACATCTACCCAAATCATTCAAAGATATGTTTATTTCTATGAGGAAATAAGTGTTTCCTCCAAACCAACACGTTAAGGTTCTAGGTAATTTAAAAACATTAGGCTCATAAACACATATCATTACCTATTTTATTGAGACAAACTAATTTTAGTTTTTAAAAATAAGATGTAGACATTGACAGAACAGGCAAATAAAATGTAATAGCACAAGGGCAAATGCCAGCTTTTGAATTATATATAGTGATGATTCATGGGCAGAACCATAAATCTTAAATAACAGAGCACATCTATCTTGGAGGATTGTCAGGAGCATATGGAACCTTCAGGTGCTGTAATGACTAATGACTATTCGTACGCCACAGTGAAATTCCAAGCTTTTTGGTTTTTTTTTGAGACAGAGTCTCGCTCTGTCCCTCTGGGTAGAGTACAGTGGCATCATCACAGCTCACAGCAACCTCAAACTCCTGGGCTCAAGCGAACGTCCTGCCTCAGTCTCCCGAGTAGCTGGGACTACAGGCCCACGCCAGGACACCCGGCTAATTTTTCTATTTTTAGTAGTGATGAGGTCTCACTCTTGCTCAGGCTGGTCTCAAACTCCCGACTTCAAGCGATCCTCCCTTCTCGGACTCCCAGAGTGCTAGGATTACAGGTGTGAGCCAGTGTGCCCGGCCGAAATTCCAAACTTAATGCCTAGATTCACTTACATGTACATGTAAAAACTGTACCACTATTGGGGCATTTCTTTTTTTTTTTTACTAATTTGTGAGTTCCAAAACAGAAAACTATTACTGAATAAAGCAAATATTAAATGATCTGTTTATTCAAGAGATAAGGTTTTTTTTTTTTTCAAAAACAGAGTTATGTTCAAGATTACAGGCCTGAATGTATGTGCCTGTGTGCGTGTATGTGTGTGCACACATTTGTGCTTTAAACGTACAGACTATAAACCTAGTAGCCTCTTGTGACGTCGTGAACATTTGAACAAGCCTCTCTTTTTGGTGGTGGTGGTTTATTTTTAATACATAGAGGGGTTTTGTTTTTGTAAGGCTTGCTTAACAAAAGAAACCTGACTGAATAGAGAGAGAAAAGGATTTCTGACATGGGAAGATACAATCTGCCACAATCTCTCTCCAATTTTGAGCTGAACGGCTAACCCCGAGCGATGTTAGATATTAAACATGAAAGGTTAGATCTAATAAGGAGGTGCTGCTGATGAATTGTGAGGAAGAGAACTAATTTCACTGCTTCAATTTCTGTGGTGCTCTTACATGGCTGGTACAGAGCGGCCACATTTAAAAGCTGCTGTAGTATTTTTTTCTTCGGGAAGTTACCTATAGGGTACGTATTGACCGCCTGAAACAACAGTGCTCAAGCCAAAGTGAAAGGAAAAATCCCTGCCCAGCAAGGAGAGAGAAGAACCAACAACAGCCACGATCCCTGCTGTGCTGTTTTGTTCTCTGTAAAACTGAGCTTATAGAAAGCTGCCTAGTTTTTGTTTCATCAACTCTACTGGATCCCACTTTGCACAACGCTCTCAATATCTGGGCAGCCTTGGAGGACTCCACTTCTAACGGTTCCTTCAGGATCATTCTTTCTGCTAAACCTGCTAGGTTATTTTCAGGTCTTAAGAGCCAGGGTACCAGGTGAGGAACAAAAACTGACTGAAGAGTCAGACTGCGGGGAATTTTCAAATTCAGCCACTTAAAAGCCCACTAAATAGAGGTGATTATGTACATCCTTTTCTAAATTTATTTTAAATATAATTTCACGCATTTTGTTCAAAAATAGAATAAAAAGATTTATTCTACTCTTTTGGAGTAGTTTTGTATGCAGAAAGGGAAAAGAGAGACATTTAGAAAACAAAGACAAAAAATAAAACCAAACAAAAAGAACAAGCCAAGATATCTTTTGTGGTGGATCTTAAATCTTTCATCCATCAGATTTAATTGTATCTTCTAGGAGGATGTCAGACAATTCTGACAGGATAAGCATAGATTGTCTTTGGCCTTAGACCATTTCCTTCTATGTGTTTGCAATCTGATTTTTGTTGATTTCTCCCAGGGATTTTTCCAGATGAATAATTAATTAGAGTCCATGTCAATTTTCCATGGTCATTAAGTTCTGTCAAAATCTTCCTAGAATAAAACTTGAGATTCGTAAAACATGAATTGTTGCATATTCTGCTTTCCTCACAATTTTAAGGTTGTCTAAATCCATATGAGATTTGTCATTAAAAACTCAATTAGCTTTCAAATTATAATCCTGGATACACTTTTTTT
>NW_012147797.1:281801-283326 GCF_000956105.1 Propithecus coquereli | reverse complement strand
ATTAAATCTTTAAACTCCTTAAATAGATACATAAAAATGATTATAAAACTCATTAAGTTTATGTATATACCTCTTCTTTAAAAATCAGCATTGTGGGTTTATTATATTTCTTACCTTTTTCAGTACTGTTTTTATATATTTCCTGCATTACTGTCACTCTTATTTTGATAACCTCTTAGGGATTCATTTTGAACCTCTTAGGAAATCATTTTGATTTCTTCTTAGGATTCAATAATGCTCGTAGAACTGCATCACCCAAATAATATTTTCTCAGATCCTCTGTGGTTATAGATACTTAGTATAAGATCAATAGATTCTTTTAGGTGTGGCAAAAATTAGATTGTGGTGATGGCTGCACAATTCCGTGAATATACTAAAAACCATTGAAATGTATACTTTAAATGGGTGAATTATATCTCAATAGAACTATTAGAAAAAGGATCAATTGATTCTTGGATGCTTCTCCCAAGAGGATTCAACATCCAGGCACTGGTCATCACGCTGAGTTCCTTTTACTAGCTAAATTTTGCTTGTTCCATAAATATGGATTTTTAAGTCCATACTTTTCATAAGTTTTATAATTTCAAGCCTGGTGTCTTTCCCACCAAAATGATTTTTTGAGTCTTATTTAGCCAATGTATGGCATATAATTATAACTCTGTAAAAGGATTTTAATTTTTAGAAGCATCAAAGGTTTGAAAATCAGACAGAAGTCTGAGGAGAAAGACTCAAAGGAGTCCCTGTGGAATGTTTGGCAGTGTAGAGGTCAAGTGCCCTGGCCCTAGAGCTGAACTACCTAGAGTTAAATCCTAGCTCTGTACCCTGTTAATTATGTGATCACGAACATTTATACAACCTCTGTGTCTCAGTTTTCATTTGTAAAATGGGGCTAATATTAAATAACACCTAACACACAGGGCTATTAGAAGGTTGAATGAGTTAGCATATATAAAGCATTGGAAGACAGTAATATGTTATTACCATGGTAATAGTAAGAGCTATTATTACTGCTATCATTATTAAAACATAATACCTTTCTAGCCATCATCCCTTTGTTGATTCTCCTTATATTTGGTTATTTTTTGTGACCACTGATGTTGGTTAGTTCTTCCTAGTCTCAGTGTGGCAATTACTTTCCCTTCACTATTTGGTTTATTCATAGTTCTTTATGTTTATTCTTCTATTAAACAGAAGCATATTTATATGTATACTTCTAAAGCTGACATATAATATAAAAACACTATACCCACAAAAATAAACAGTCCACTATGCTATATATTAAAATAAATGAAAAACTAGTCATATCCTGTTATATTTACCTTAATTTTGCTTGACCATTATTTTTCCACATACTTTTTAACTTCCCTTTTGAATATTGTATGTTTATACCCTTTCATGGACTCAATATGTACCGGTTATCATCATGATTGTTATATTCATTATTATTGTCATTATTATTATTTTTTTGTTCAATGATTAAATTTGATCATTAGGAGCTTATTGGATATTGTTGGATATTGATTCC
>NW_012147797.1:278845-281751 GCF_000956105.1 Propithecus coquereli | reverse complement strand
ATTTATTCTCCCTGTGTCCCCAATCTTATATATTTGCTTTTCCTCCTACTTTCCACTGCTTCCTCCTGCTCTTCTTTTCATGTTTTCACCTGCCTAAGATAGTCTTGCCTTTCCTCAATATCTTCCATAAAGTTTTTCTTTTTTCACCAGCCTGAATCCCTAACATGTCTCAGCAATTATTTGGTATGTAAGTTAATTTGACCATTATTTCATTCAACAAAATTTCTTGAACACCTATTATGTGCTTAGACACTTTTCTAAGTACTGGGAATACGACACTGAACAAATAGAAACAAATCTGTGTCTTAAGGAAGCTTACTCTGTAGCAAGTGAGACAAACCATAAACAAAACACATGATTGTATAATATACTGAAAGATGGCAAGAAAAATAAAGCAGAGGAAGGTGACAGAGAGTGAGTTTGGTGAGCGGTAGGGGTTGCATCTAATTTCTATTATTTTTCCTCTTGGTTTTCTGTTGAGTTCCACCTTCTCAAATGCATGATTATTTGGGGGGTGAATTCCAGATTACATAGGAAAAGTTATATAAATAATTTGAGGCTCTGATTATAATCCCTGTGACAGGTAGTCTGTTTTCATTCCACAGTTACTGAAAGACTAGGAGGCCTTTCACGTTGTGGGGGAAAAAGGCTTAGTAAATCTTGAACTCCAATTTTTCCTCCTCAGCCCTGTGAGACAGCCAAGAGTTCTGCTCAGCTTCTCAGCACTTCACCCACTGCTCGTGGAGTTGCCTTGTGTAGCACACCATGGTTGAAGTGAAATGAGCAGTGGATGAGGGGAACTTACAATTTTAAATAAGGTAGTTAGAGAAGATCTCTGACCTGTGTGTGCTGTAAATGCAGCTTTTTAACCTTTAAGCAATGACAATGACTGTGGGATCTTGGTGAGGAGCTGGGGCTCTCTTGAAGGACTCATATTTCTTCGGGGCTTGGCCTCTGAGAAGATGCTCATCTCACATCTGTACCATGGACTCTGCTGTCTGTTCAGGCCTCTAGGATAGAGGTTATTTGCAAGATCTCCCCTTGCCTTTGGTGTTTCCCTCGCTTTCATTAGTGTTCCTATTCCCAGTCAAAATCTAGATAATAGGAGGTGAAAACATACCTGTAAGCTTCCCCTTTACTCTGGTGGTCTCTCCTTCCTCCTCCCCAAATTCCCAAAACCAGAAAGGACAGACTTTCCTTTTTTCCTGAAGAATCTCCTCCATCACAGAGCAGCAGGCTTTGTGTCTGAGGTGTTGGGAGAGTGCTGTGGAGGAATCCTCTGTGCTGGGTCTTCCAGTTTGGTTAGCACCTTACCAAAAAACCAGGCCTTCAAACTACTATCTTGGAAAAGAAGATACATTTTTACCCATTCCCCCCAATGCCCTTGCTCTTGAATGATGATTCTCAAAGTTTAGCTTTAGAGATGGGAAACCACAAATAGAACCTTACTTAATGAGGGAAATTAAAACACATCAACTTAATCATTACAAAATAAACCAGAGGAGCTCTTTTACTAAATAAAGTTCTCTTAAATGTGACTCCTTAGTCTTGATTGTGCCATTTCCGCTCAGGAAATTGTTTCACCGATTAAATCCCAGTGACCTATGTGGGAATATGGCTCCAGCACAGACTTTCATTTGTCACCAAAGGTGAGTCAGAATGCAGTCCTGTAAAATGAGTCGTCAGTATTGCGTATTCTAAAAAGAAGCACTTATTCAAACCTTTGCTTTTTTAAAAATCGGATTCAAAATATTTTGTCAAACCCTAGCAAGTATGACTTGGTACAAAGGGAACGTTGTACCTTTGTGTCTTTTACTGACTGCTTTTGTTTCCTGGATTTTCGTAAACCCTGGTACCACGGAACTCGTCATCAGGCAGAGTGTTGATGTGGAAAGTAGACACACCAAATATTTTCTACAGATTTTAATTACAGCAACAATGTTCATTCACTCTACTGAAAGAGTAATCCCTATTTCAATCATCAAGTATTTATTGAATTTAAACTTGTTACGTGACTGTGAATGAGGGAATAATAAAGCAGACACTGGCTTGGGCACGGAAGAGACTACGAGTAAAGAGGCATTTTGGAAACTGGGCAGTGAGAGTTTGTGGCTAATTCTGGGCAAAAAGAATCATAGAATTCCATGATTTCTGGGAAGGGGGTACTCTGTCCATGGTATATTAAGTGCGTGGGCTTTGGAGATAGACCACTGGGTTCAAATGACATCTCTGCCATTTACTGACTATGCGATTTTGTGCAAGTCAGGAAATTGTCTCTCTGTTACACTAAAGATGCTCTCCTAGTGGATAATATCCTTGTAAAGTGACTTCTTAGGATTAGTCTGATCATGCCATTTCCACTCAGGAGATTTTTTTTCACCAATTAAATCTTAATAACTTCTGTGAAAATGTAGTTCCAGTGCAGACTTTTATTTCTTTAATTTCTCTGCGTCCCAGCTCTCTCACTTATAAAATGGAGATAATGATAATGCCTGCCTTATTGGGTTGTTAGAAAGATGAGGGGAATTAATGTTTGTAAAGCACTTAGGACAGTGACTGGAACATATTATACACTATATAAATAAAAATCAACGTATGCCTAGAAGCTGTGATTTTTCTACTGAAAACTCAGTATCATATAAAACACTCTCTAATTCTGTCGTGGACAAGACAGAAGAAAGTGTCTGCAGAGCCAAAACCTACATAAAGAAATATATACAATTTCCTTGATAATAAACAGCTATAGAAAGCTCAGGGTCCATTCTGAAGGAATGCAAGCTTACTTAAATTCTAGCAGCACAAAGAGCTATGCATAGCTAGAGACAGAGCAGACAGAAATTCTGTATACAATGTCTAGACTGCAAGAAATTCTCTTTGTAACTGACAGTAAATGCCATGACATAAAA
>NW_012147797.1:273848-274910 GCF_000956105.1 Propithecus coquereli | reverse complement strand
TAAATTTGAGATTTAATGAGATGTTGCTATATGAGTTAATTTACGTAAAGCTTTATAATGACATTAGTAAATTTATTGACACAAAAAAAAGACAATAATTTGTTTAGTGTGGCTCAGTTGGGTCTTCAAGGACTTCTGTGATCCTTGGTTTGGGGAAACATTTACTAAATAATGGCTCCCATTTAGTGTCAGGATAAAGGGTACTTGAGGTTTGATAATTAAGTTCTTCGTGTCTGGAAATGTGGTGTTAAACATATGGTACTGGCGCCCCTTAGTGTGCAAATTAATTATTACAGTTACACTGATACTTCCCCTTTGTCCTTGGTACTTCTTTGAGTGTAAATAAACCTCCATAGATCTGTGAGAAAAGATGCTAATACAAATCCCCAAAATATATGTGTTAAGAATAATCTTCATTAACACCTTTGTGATAGAGTTAACCACCATTATCCTGTTTCTGTATTGTCAGATATCTCCTTTCCAATGAACCTAATTGATTTAATTTAGGAGTTCTTGATACCATATATTCAGGCTATCATTGTACAATGTGGCAAAACTAGGATAAAATAGATTGTCCTCAGTGTTGAACCCTGGCCTAGACTGCCCATGGTATATAGGTAAGACCATCAACATTTTAATTGTTTCCTTATTCAAAATATGCACTGTCTTGTTATAGGTTGTGATTTTCTTATATTAAAAAAATCAGAGTTTGATTCGCTATATCAATAATAAATAAATTAGGGCTAAATGTGGTGGCTCATACCTTTAATCTCAGTGCTTTGGGAGGCTGAGGCGGGAAGATTGGTTTAGGCCAGGAATTTGAGACCGTCCTGGGCAACATAGTGAGACACCATTTCCACAAATAATAATACTGCTAATAATAAATTAGCCAGGCCTGGTGGCATGAGCCTATAGTCCTAGCTACTCAGGAGGCTGAGGTGAGAGGATTGCTCGAGGCCAGGAGTTTGAGGTTACAGTGAGCTATGATTGTGCCACTGCACTCCAACGTGAGGGAAACAGTTAGACCCTGTCTCAAAAAAACAAAAACAAACCAAAAAAAAA
>NW_012147797.1:271286-272783 GCF_000956105.1 Propithecus coquereli | reverse complement strand
TGATGATGATTATCATACTTTCTTTTTGTATTTTATCCACCTTTATTACTTATGAATTGTATTTAACTCATTTGTTTCACAAGTAATTACTAAAAATTTACCATATACCAGACACTGTTTAATGTTCTGATCACTTAATTATTATCATACTTCTCTTTGAAACAGCTTCAAGATCAAAATGACATTCTATAGCTCTGAATTTAGATACGGCTCTTTCAAGAGCTAACACTTTCTAATGATTTTAGTGCTGTAAACTTATTTTTGGTTGATGTGTAACTTACATAAAACACAATTGTACAGTTAACTAAGTTTTGAGAAATGTGTACACCTGCAAAACCACCACCCAGTCAAGCAATAATGAGATAACCTTAATATCCACAGGAATGGCTAAAATCATAGACTGAAAATACCAGGATTTGATGAGAATGGATAGCAAATGTAAACTCTCATACATTGCTGGTGGATGTGTCAAACAGAACAATCACTTTGGAAAACTGGTGATTTCTTACAAATTTCAGCACATACCTACCATAAATTTTAGCAGTTCTACTGTAGATATTTACCCAAGAGAAATAAAAACACACATGTGAAAAATCAAACAAAATATACATTTTCATAGAAGTTTGATTTATATTAATAATTGCTGCATGTTTCAAAATGTCCATCAAGACACACTTGAAGCTCGGACTTGGCGGGGGAGGGGGAGCGGGGGCAAGGGCAACATACATAACCTAAACATCTGTACCCCCATAATATGCTGAAATAAAAAAAAAAAGAAAGCATAACGTCCATCAATAGCTAAATTGATGAACAATTTGTGGTATAGTCATAGGATGGAATATAACTCAGCAATAAAAAGAATACTCCTCTGACACACGGAGTATATGGAAGAATCTCAAACACCCTGTTAAGCAAAAGCAGCCAGCTGAAAAAAGAGTGGGAATACATAGTGTATGATTTCCACAGAAATCAGACTAGGGCTTGATTCTGGCTGGAAGGGATTGGGGGAAAAGATGTGATAAAATGATGGGGAAAATCCTGAAAAGAACTCAAAATTTTTTATATATAATATTCTGTCCATAAAATCTGTCCCAAACTCTACTGACCTGTGAAATATGTATGTGTGGAACAAACTATAAACAATCAATTAGATATAAAAGAACTAAATTAAGAATTCAACTGTCATAAACTTCAGAGCGAATTGTTAGGCATTTATGTCCAACCAACTTGACTGTATGCTAAACAACAAATCAATACTTTATTAAGAAGCATGACAGAATCATATATCATCTACAGTGTCCAGGATACAATTCAAAGTTACTATATGTATATAAGGAAACCGTGGAACATTTTCCATATGTATGAAAAGAGGCAATCAATGGAAACTAACCATAATATGACACAGATGTTGGAATTAGCAGGAAAGAATTTTAACATAGCTATTGTAACTATGCTCAAGAATAAAAATGTGCCTATAATAAATCTTAGCAGAAAAAT
>NW_012147797.1:268709-269661 GCF_000956105.1 Propithecus coquereli | reverse complement strand
ACTTTTTAAAACTAAAAGCATATGTTTATAGCAAATTTTTGAAAAAAAATTAAATAAAATATTCAGAAGTAGAATTTCTACTTAAGACACCTATGCTAGTAAATCACAAACTAAAATTCTCATCCAAATATCTCTGTGAACATAGATGTCTTATTTCTTTTTTGACATCCCCATTCAGTATTTCATAGACAGTTCTAACTTAGTTCGTTATTCCCCAGGCATGCTTCCGGCTGCTCCTCCCGCGTTTTTTTCCATGCAAAAAATAGCACCATTATTCACAGTCATCCAAGTCAGAAAATTAAACATCATGTGTCTCTGATTTACTACCAACACATAATCACTGAATCCTGTTGATTCCATCTCTTTACAATCAGTTTCCTTTCCTACATCTCTGCTGATTCTCACTTAGTTCTGGTATGAGTGAACTTCTTACATTATTTGTATATGTGCCAATTACTCTCTTGCCTTTAGTTCCAATCACATACTTGTTCTTTTGCTTGGACCAATTTTCTCTTTCTCTTCTAGGGATTAGTGAAAGCACTGGATCTTTCAGAAAGTTCTCCCTCACATATCCATCCCATTATTCATTTTGGCCTAGACATTATACTTGTGCCTATCATAATGATTGACACACAGAAGATGCTTAATTTTGTTTCAGGAATGAATAAATGGATTGAATGAATATTGATAAATTCCAAGACAAGGGGTCTGATACTTTCATCATTGATAGGAGTTATTTCTGAGGTTTAGGTAAAAAGCTCCATGTCTGTTTCACTTAAATTCTACGCTGGCTAGAAAAATTTAAAACTTTTTTTTATTGAGAAGTCTAAATGTACTATCCATCATCTGCAAATTCAAACATCATATCTTTTACATAAAATAGGGAAATGCCCGTCAGTGTACGTATTTTCTTTAACACAAACATATTATGAAAAAAGGTCCCACTACTTTA
>NW_012147797.1:259463-261454 GCF_000956105.1 Propithecus coquereli | reverse complement strand
TTTCCTGGATAGAGTTGGAACCCATTCTACTAAATGAAGTATCCCAAGAATGGAAAAATAAGCACCACATGTACTCGCCAGCAAATTGGTTTCACTGATCAACACCTGAGTGCACATATAGGAATAACATTTACCAGGCAACTGGCAGATCGGAGTGGGGAGGAGGGGATGGGCATATACAAACATAATGAATGCAATGTGCACCATCTGGGGGATGGACACGCTTGAAGCTCTGACTGGGGGGGAGGGGGCAAGGGCAATGTAACCTAAACATTTGTACCCCCATAATATGCAGAAAAAAAAATTTCATTATCACCTTAAAAGTGCATATAAAACCATAAGTACTGAAATGCCACACTTTTAAATGTCTTCACTGCATGTATATTAATGACCTTTCTCCTGGAAAAGGTCATTAATAATTTCATGAAAAATATATCAAGGTATCAATAACAGTACAATACAAACTCATTCTCATTGAGTTAATCTCAAAATATTAATGTCCCATTATCTTTCACCTAAGTAAAGGAATAGCCTAACTAGTCTTTCTGTTTCTACTCTTACATTCTGCCATTCCATTCTCCTTACAGCAGCCACATAGCATCTCCATACTTAAACCTATGCAATGACTTCTCATTACACTTCCAATAAAAATCCAAATGTCTTACATTAAAGAAAAAAAAAAGAAAGAAAAGGCATCTTTAGGAGAGATTAGTATGGATAGAAGAGAGCCAGATGCTATTTAACAGGACAATGGGAGAAAAACTCCAAAGGCATCTCAGATAACTTCTGGGCTACCCTCCCAACACAGGCCTAGACTATAGGAGGGCAGAATGGTTCCAGGAGATGGGCCTGGGGTCCCCTCTACAGGCTTGCTGTCCAGAGCCATCTCTGTCTCTAGTCTCTGCTTGCTGCATTTTGGTGCAGTGCCCCTTGCCCACTCCAGCTGTGGCTCAAGCTAGCCCATGTGCAGCTTGGGTCACCACTCCAGAAGGTATAAGCTGTAAGCCTTGGGGAGCATGCAGCTGGTGCTAATTCTGTAGGGTTGTAGAAAGTAAGAACTTTGGAGGCATTGTGTCCTAGATTTCAAAGAATTTATCAGACAGCCTGAGAGTTGAGGCAGAGACTTGTTGCAGGGGTAGATCCAATGTACAGAGCCCACTCTAGGGTACTGCAAGAGGAGTAGGGTTATGACTGAGATCCCAGAACTGCAGAGCTACCAGCATACAATGCCAGCCTGAGAAAGCTATAGGCACCCAATTCAAATCTGTGAGAACAGCCACGTGGGCTACACTCTGCAAAGCCATAGGAGTGGAGCTGCCTGAGGTTGGTGGGTCAACTCCCACACCAGTGTGTTCAGGATGCGAGACATAGGGACAAAGGAGATTATTCTAGCATTTTAAAACATAATTCTGTTTTTCTTGTTGGGTTTTAGAATTACTTGGGACCAGCTACTCGTTTCTTTTTACCTAATTCTCCCTTTTGGAATGGGAATGTCTATCCTATGCATGTCCCACCGCTGTATTTTGGAAGTAGTTTACTTTGATTTCATAGGCTCACAGTTACAGCAAGTTTGCCTCAGGATGAATTTTGCCTTGCTTCTCACCCACATCTGAGTCAGATATGATTCTGGACTTTGGACTTTTGAGTTGGTGCTGGAACAAGTTAAGACTTTTGAGGCTATTGGGATGAAATGAATGCATTTTGCATGTGAGAAGGACATGAGTTCTGAGGGGCCAGGGGTGGAATGCTGTTGTTTGAGTGTCCCTCTGTATATGGAATGGATCAATACTGACCAGTGGAAAAAGTCTGAAAGTTAAAACTCATAGCTCTTATAACACAGTAACACAAGGGAGAAAGTGAAACAACTAGGTAACAATAAACAGGATGACCAGAACAGTACCTCATATAATAACACTAACAGTAAATGTAAACAGTCTTAGTACCCCACTTAAAAGCTATAGACTGGCTGAATGGATTAAAAAAACACAACC
>NW_012147797.1:257885-259413 GCF_000956105.1 Propithecus coquereli | reverse complement strand
GCTAGGATTACAGGCGTGAGCCACCACGCCCGGCCTAGACTATCTTTAAAGAATTTTAAATATATAAGTCTCGTAGTCAGACTATGTATGTATGTTTATTCTAAAAGTGGTGTGGAGAAAAAATTCAAGTGTGAAGAGGCCAAAATTAGGCTGATAGGAGGTTATTGACACAGATTTTTAAAATGTTGAAGCTGTAAAATAAAGCGATTTTCATGGGGATAAAAACTTGTTGGAGTGATCAGGACAAACGTTTCAGAAATACAATGATAGAATGAAGATGAAATGTGATGGAGAAGTGAACATCTAAGGTGACTGTTACATTTTGATTTGCTCACCTAATAGAATGGTGGTTGCTTGGCTTGAGTGTTTCCTCTAAAACTCATGTTGAAATTTAATTGCCATTGTGATGCTATTAACATGTGGGACCTTTAAGAGTTGATTAGAGTATGAAGGCTCTGTCCTCATTAATGGATTAATGCCATTATTTCAGGAGTGGATTTATTATTGCAGGAGTGGATTGTTATAAATTGAGCACTCTTTCACATGAGCTTTCTTGACCTTCTGCCATGAAATAATACAGCAAAAAGGCCCTTGCCAGATGCCAGTGATATGCTCTTAGACTTCCCAGCCTCCAGAACTGTGAGCCAAATAAACCTTTTTAAAATAAAATACACAGTCTTAAATACTCTGTTATAGCAGCGGAAAAATGACTAGGACAGAAAATTGGTTCTGAGAAGTGAGGCTGTTGCTATAACAATTATCAGAAAATGTGGAAGTGGCTTTGAAACCAGGTAATGGGTAGAGGCTGGAAGAACTCTGAGAAGCAGGCTAGAAAAAGCCTAGATTGTCATAAATAGGGCATTAAGGGCAATTCTGGTGAGGGTTTAAAGAGAAGAACTATAGGGAAAATCTGGAACTTCTAAGTGATTAGCTAAGTGGTCATGACCAGAATGCTGATAGAAATATGGACAGTAATGATCAGTCATGAGATCTCAGACAGAACTGAGGAATAAGGTACTGAAAACTGGAGTGAAGGTTATTCTTGTTAAATTGGGGCAAAGAAGTTGGTTGAACTGTGTCCATGCCCTGGTGCTTTATATAAGGCAGAAATTAAGAGTGATGAACTAGAATATCTGCAGAAGAAATTTTTAAACAAATTACTGCAGGAGCTGCATGGCTACTTTTGGCTGCTTATAGGAAGATGAGAGAATAAAGAAATAGATAAAGGTGGAATTTATAATTAAAAGGGAAACAGAGCAGAAAGATTTGAAAATATTTGCAGCCTGGCCAAGTAAAGAGTGAAAAGGCATCTTTATTCATGTCCTTTGCCCACTTTTTGATAGGGTGGTTTGACTTTTTTCTTGCTGATTTTTCTGAGTTCTAAATAGATTCTGGTTATCAGCCCTTTATCGGATGTGTAGCACACAAAAATTTTCTGCCATTCTGTAGGTTGTCTGTTTGCTCTCATGACAGTTTCTTTGGCTGTGCAGAAGCTTTTTAATTTGATCAGGTCCCATTTATTTATTTT
>NW_012147797.1:249278-249650 GCF_000956105.1 Propithecus coquereli | reverse complement strand
GAGACCAAAAAAATTAATGCAAAGGATCAATGGAACAAAAATGCCCCACTTTGAAAAAATAAACAAAATTGGTAGACCTCTATACTAACCAGAAATAGAAGAGAAAGAATTCAAATAAACTCAATCAGAAATGAAAAAGGAAATATTACAACTGATATCAAAAACACAAAATATCATCTAAGACTACTATGAAAACTTCTACACACAAAACTAGAAAATTTAGAGGAAATGGATAAATTTTTGGATACATATGAACTCCCAAGCTTGAATCAGGAAGAAACAGAAAAACTGAATGAGTAGTGAGATTGAAGCAGTAAAGAAAATCTACCAATAAAAAAAAAAAAAGCCCAGGACCAGCCAGATGCACAGACA
>NW_012147797.1:240875-246083 GCF_000956105.1 Propithecus coquereli | reverse complement strand
AAAAAATCATTAATATATTTTGGGTTATTTAAAAAAATTCTTACGCTCTTCCCAATCTTCAGGTTGAATGTCCTTTATTTTGTGGAATAATATTTGTATTGTGTTTGATATTTAAGTCTTTAGTTGAATAAGTTGACAATCATGTTTGTCTAAAGTTTTGAAATTTTACTAGATAATAAAATCCCAAAGTCATGGGGAAGGGGGAGGACAGTTCTGGATAATGTCAGTAACCTCACTGGAGTCCTTACAGACACTGATGGTCTGCCAATTACCATGCTAATTGGACTCCAAGTCTATTGGCAAGACTGTACTTTGCTCGATGGCCTTAAAATGCTCTGTCCCCAAGGACAGCTGTTTAGCGAGGAGTTGTTTTCCATATATTACCAATCTAGCCACTTGCTTCAAGTGACAGGACTCCACGGTCAATCAACGCTAAAGTGGGGGCTAAAATGAATGGTAGCAATTCAGCAAGTGACTACAAATCAGAGTGACTGAATCTATATATCACATCCAATTCTGTTACAGGAAATAGGCTTGATAAAATACAGTAACTTAATCCGCTCAGAAACAACTTGCCTTATCCATCAAGCAAGCAAGACATCACCTTCATACTTTTTCTTTCAAAACAATTTCCTTACAGAAACTTTCTAGATTTGTCTAAACATCTTTTCATGCTTTACCTTCCTATAAACTTGCGGTTGCCCTCATTTAGTCACTCAAGTGAAAACAATATTAGGATTCCATTCACCAAGTATTAACAAGCTATGTATGCTAATGTGTTTATATATTTTTTTGTATTTTGGGTTCATCATAGCTTTTTATTAATTATTGGCATGGTAAGTATAATATTTACCCTTGTGAAGAGGTTTTATTATTATGTAGGCAATTGAAAACAATTACATTGGCTGCATTTTGGATGAATCTTCTGGTTGCATTTTTCCACATATGCAAATGCATTTTGTAAGCATCATCCTAGACATATATTATGGAATGGGTTCACTATTCAAGGGTTGAAAATATAACATAGGTGAATAAAATTTTAGATTAAAAATGTTTTCAGAAATGCCAACCCTATCAATTCCCCAAGTGCTTCAGCTTAATTATGATCAACTCTGTGGTGGGAGACCAAAGAACAATTGCAGGAATGTTGTTTATCTACTTGGAAAGGATTCACTACCTCAGACATTATTTGACATAAAAACGGATGTACTTCTGTCATTGCTTTGACCTTTCCAACAAGATGAATAACTAGGCTGATTCATTTATTGATCAGAGCAAAATCCATTCCATTGGAAATAGATGGTAGATGCATGCTAGTATAAATGAGGATTTAACATCTGTTCCAAGTAGATTGGCTATTAATCTGGAATCTGAAACAACACAACTAGCAGCCTAGCAGTGCTACCTTTTCACTGTAGATGCACAGATAAAAGGACTGTATACACTGCTCAGTGGGCAATATTTTATGAATATGGGTAGTTGTATATGAAACTTGTAAATCAAATATGCCAAACTTGCTCTACATTCTAAGTGTGTTGAATATTGAAAATGTTCATCATTTTGCAATTAGCTTGCCTCTGCTTATCTTTCTAAAGGTAATATGAAGTATTTGTGAATATTAGTGGGTGCATATTGAACTGACTCATATATTCTTTTATTGTTACTGCTATTCACAATATTTACATAATGCAACCGTATAAAAAGTGCTACATTACTATAATGTTAAAATAAAGGTTGTACAGTGATGAGTTACAAACAGAGCATTTCCGATGAGCAGAAAACTTGTTTAAGTTAGCTGGGAGCAGTTTTATAAATGTTTAGTTCTAAACTCTTCAAGTCCTTATGTGCGATCAATTTTTCATGGTTCCTAAGGACTGATAAAAAAGCAGTTGACAAATATTTAATGCAAATTGGTTATATACGACTAAGTGAAAAGGAGGAAAAATATTATCTTCCTCACCCATCCCAGGTTCATGGCTGAAGCTCCTATAACAAAAGACAGATTAGCAAGAGAAAAGCATATACATTTGTTTAATATAAGTTGCACATGACATGGGATCTTTTACAAGCAGTTAAATTATATATATTTTATAGTAGGTTTGATGAATAATAGTCATGGAGAAATATGATTGAAGAACAAAAGGGTATGATCTAATGGTAATAAATTGGAGGAAACATAGCAAGTCCTGTTCAGATTCTCTTCTGTGTCCCTGTGTCTTCAGAGATATGCACATCCTTGTCCTCTGGGTATATGATGGGCACCACTCCCATAAAGGTCTTATAACCTGTTTCACAGGAAAATCAGAAAAGTCTTTCTAGGTTTTATAACTTGCCTCCAGGGAGAAAGTTGGAGAATATGAGAGTGACCTTCCTGCCACTGTAGTTTTTCCAAATGCCAAAGTGCCATTTTGGGGTAGCATACCTTGAACCCCATCACTAGGTAAGGGCCAGGAATCATCCAGTAATTTCTTTGATTGAACTAAATAAAGGGATACCTAGTTAGCTAGCTAATGTTTTGGAGGAAGGGATGGTAGGAAAGCAGGATAGAATGGTGGGGTATGGATGTTTCTAAATATTTCCATTTCTCCTGAAATATCTTTTCCTGTAATTAAGAAATAACATCAGTTGAAGGTATATATATATATATATATATATATATATATATATATATATTCTTGTGTGCATGTATACACACACACACACACACATGGTCTTTTTTCCATTTAGTCAAAGTTAGAAAGGGGAAGAATGATGTGTGTTTACTGGAGTAAAAAATTTATATCAGGGATACATGAATCAATCAATAGATTTTCAAAATGATTTCAGAGAACAACTTTTGTGCCAACTCATATGCTATAAATATTAGATGTGCCATACTGAAATTGCTTTTTTCCCATAGAGATTTACTGATAATTCCAAATCCTTCAGCATACTAAATGTAGACTTTATGCCATGATGAATGTCATTAACCATTGCTCTTATCACTTAGTTCTTTCCTTTGTCTATAAAGGAAGCTATGCTCTTTTACTAGATGTCACAAAGAAAGTTCTCAAGTTGTCTCTCTAAAAGAGCTCAATTCTCTTTCATACAATAAAATTGAAAATTGCTTCATTAAAAACCCCACTTAATAAAAATCATAAATTTATTTTATGTGACGATATTTGTATGTTATAAAGCTAATACTCTCAAGACACAGAAGACCACTCATGAAATGTGGACACACTTTTTTGAAAATTAAGAATTTTTAGATAATTTCTCCATCAGTGTCCAGTTATTCCACCCTCTTTAACAGTCTATTAATATGAAGGTATAAAATCTATTATATAATCAGGACCACAATTGCAAAAAATGAACACAGAAAGACATTTTATCTCTATGTAAGTTAGGCTTGTTTGTAGCACAATTTATGTTATTCTTAACTATTGAAGTTCTTCCTACAGTTGCTTTAACTACAGTGTTTGCTAAGAATTTTAGAAAGTGGTAGGAAGGAATTGAGTTAAAAGAATGCTGAAATATTCTCGGTTGCCTTATGAATTTAGTCCAGGCCCCAGGCTCTCTTTGTCAGCTGGTGGAGGGGCTAGCTGGAACTCAGGTATCAGGGCAAAGGATTTCCCTCTGGCTGGGCTGGTCTAAATGCTCCTTCCATGGGCACCAGCAGAATTCTGCCCTGTACTGTGTTCTTCTGTGCTGGGGCGGCCCGAGTATCAATGCAAAGCCCGACAATCGCTTCACTCTCCCTCCCCCAGGCACACAGATTCTCTCTCCGCTGGGTGCACCGGTGCAGCACAGCTTGGGGACGGGGGCACATGATTGTCTTTTCTGCCCTCTTCAGTGCCTCTTTCCTTGATATAACGTTAAAATCAGGTAGTATGATCACTCTCCTGATTTTTGGTTCTTTTGAAGTTGCTTACTTGCGTGGCTAGTTGTTGAATTTGGCGTTGGTGCTGAGGGACTATTGCTGGAGGTTTCTATTTGGCTATCTTGCTCCCGCTCCCTATGGTCACATATTGTTAACATGAGCAGAAATGATTAAATGGTCACAAAGGTGCTGAGATATAAAGCATTAGATTTTAATGAATAATGACAATTGAGCCATTTAATAAAACATGAAATGTAAAATGCCTGTGTACAATTTTAAAATACAAATGATTAATAATCTTTCTTCTTTTATAAAACTGCCAAGTCTTCTTTTGTGACATTAGGTTAAAATGGTTTTTTTTTCCCCGCATGATTTTCTTTCTTTCCAAAATCCTTCACTATTATCATATCTATTTAAAGTAACTACCATCAGCATTCTATTCATTTTATTCAATGATCACTTTTAGGACACTGCAATTTGAATAGAATCCATTGAATCTAATACTTAACATTTGTATTATTGTTTATGATTTGCAAAACACATTCGGTATAAAAATATCTTGGAATCTGCAGCAAGAATGGGAGGGAGAGATGATGAGCCAGTCCTCATTCAGGAACACGGTCACGGAAAGAGAGTCAAAATCTCTAGCGAGACCCACAATCCCCGCACAGGCTTTATTGTGAATTTCCTTTCCACCTGTCTTCAGCCTTTACTCCCTAAATACCTTTGTGCCTCCCAACTGTTGCTTCCTCTTCATTTGGCATCTTTCCTATGATTGACTAATTAGAATATTGCCACAAATTCCCAAGTTCCCTATCCAATGTCTTTCCATAATTTTTCTTATCCCCATCTTCCTTCATACTCTGGGTGAATTAATTTCTTATTTCTGTGTGTTTCCAAAGCATTTTGTAACTCCCGTTATGCCACCTACAAATGGTAATATTGCTATATGTTTTCTGTTCATCTCCCCTTCTTTCCATGAGTTCAGCAGCTAGTACTATTCCCGACATGTGTTAGGTGCTCAGGGAGTATCTTCTGACTTAACAGTAAGTGTGAGTAACTGAATTGATTACACAAGTTTGAAGCATTGAATGCTAGGGTAGAGGTGACAGCATATTTGGACATATCTGTAGTACTAAGGGTAGATCACCTGGGGAAGGCAGAGAAAGAAAATAGCATAGGGCCAACAGTAAGTTTATTTTGGATCCCACTCATAGGAATTTATTTGTTGGAAAAATACTAAGGATCTCATTATTATAAAGTCTTTTTAATTTTATATGGAAATGCCATTGTATTAAGCTGAGCTCTAGGGCATTTTAACATAATTTTTCATAATTTAAAAATTTTGT
>NW_012147797.1:227747-239528 GCF_000956105.1 Propithecus coquereli | reverse complement strand
ATCAATAAATTAAACTGACTTCAAAAGAGTTAGAAATTATAATCAAATCAATTTTTATAAAAGGAATTGAGAACATAAACAAATTACCACAATTCTCCTCCAAGTGCCAGACATGATGAAACATACAATATTTAAGGAAAAAATTTCCTTGACTGTTTAAACCATTCCAAAGCATAAAAAGGAAAACTTTCAGATTCTTTTAATGAAGCAGATATATATACACAAATACAAACACACATATTAACATTACAGAAATAGAATAAAGTAAAATTACAGGATAATTTCACTTATACCTGTTAACGTAAACAATCCTTAATAAAATACTAGGAAAAAAATCATATAATATAACCAAGTGAGGTTAATTGTTGAGAAACAATGTGGTTCAATGTTAATAATTCGATTTATTAATAGAACCAAAGAAAATTCATAAACGCTTTCCACTGATGTGTAAAGACATTTGCTGACCTTCAACATACAGTTGATAAGATTCTTAACATGTAAATTTATAGGTAATTTTTTAATATACCATGGCAAACATTTAATGATAAAATACTGGAAACATTTCCCTTAAAATTGGCAACAAGAGAAGAATATCTAATACCATTTCTCATTGAATATTTTTGTGGCTATACTTGGAGATGCAATTCAAAAAGATGAAACAAAATTAGAAAGAAAAATTTCTACTTTTGATCAAGATGAAGTAATAAAGACTAGATTTACTCTGCTGTCTTCTGATGAACACACCTACAGTTATTCCCAGTAAGTCATATCCTTGTATATTTCCTTCTTCTTAAGTGCATGCTGGACCTGGCATCTGCTTTTAGCCAATAGAATATGGCAAAGGTAAAGGGATTTTGCAGATGTAGTTAAGGTCCCAAATCAGTTGACTGTGAATCAAAAGGGAGATTCTCAATCAGTTGATTGTGAATCAAAAAGTCCTGGCTGGGCTTGACTTAAAAAAGCAGCCCCAGTGTTAAGAAGGCCTCGTAACAAGGAACTACAGGTGCTTTTTAGGAGCTGAGAGCAGCCCATGGGTGAGAGTTGGAAGAAAACAGGGACCTCAGACCTACAGCTGCAAGGAATTGAATTCTGCCAACAACTGCATGAGCTTAGAAGAGGACATGGAAGTCCAGGAGAGAATTCAGTCCTGCCAACACCTTGATTCCAAGTCTGTGGGACCCTGACCGGAGGACCGTATTATGTCATGCCTGGACTCCTGACCCATGGAAACTGTGACATTATGAATGTCGGTGTTGTTTTAAGCTACGAAGTCTGTGATAATTTATTGTACCAAGATAGAAACTAATACTTCAAATAACTAGGAAACCAGACAAAATATATGAAATAATTTCATTGCCTGGACAACAGGCAGTACACAGGAATGTGAAGCCTCCTATAGGGAAATAAAATGAGCAATATGATTTCACCTGCCATCTGCTTAGAGTCAGTATCTAGGCTGCAGTGCAGGAAAGAAGAATGCCTGTGGTCTCACTGGATTGAGACAGAGATCAGAGTTCAGGGAGGCCAACAGAGCTAGATTTAATGGCGTGCAGCAGTGGGGGCAAATTTATTGCATGGAGAGAGGGTGGGGCTCTGGAGATTTGCAGAGAGGTCTTTTCAAATCCTTGGCTGAGTACTAATCTGCTCACACAGGCCTAAGCATAGTTTGTGCTCCACCATGGAAAGACTCTGCAACACACTGGCATCGGGTGGATTCCTCAGTGGGATATCACCTTAGTGGTGGGGCCAAATTAGTCCTAGGATAATAGCCACTCTGGACCTCCCCTACCAAGATTTTTCAAAAGCCTCAAAAGGTTTTCACTGATTTTTGTTAACTGCTTGCCTAAATAAAATCCAAAACTATCTTAAGAAATACAACAAAATCCGACAATCAAGAAAGTTAAAATCACAGTATCTGGCTTCCAATAAAAAATTACCATGTAGGCAAAGAAGAAAATATATTCCATAATTAGTAGAAAAATTAGTCATAGAAACCAACCATGAAATGACAGAGATGATGGAAGTGGCCTACACAGACAGGCGGACATTTAAACAGCTATTATACAATATATAGCTATTATATGTACAAGGAAATAGAAGAAAACCTAGGCATGGTCAGAGAAATGGAAGACAATATTTAAAAAGACCCAAATAGGCCGGGGGCGGTGGCTCACGCCTATAATCCTAGCACTCTGGGAGGCCGAGGCGGGTGGATTGCTCAAGGTCAGGAGTTCGAGACCAGCCTGAGCAAGAGCGAGACCCCCCCCCCCCACCCCCCGTCTCTACTAAAAATAGAAAGAAATTATCTGGACAACTAAAAATATACAGAAAAAAAAATTAGCCGGGCATGGTGGCGCATGCCTGTAGTCCCAGCTACTCGGGAGGCTGAGGCAGGAGGATCGCTTGAGCCCAGGAGTTTGAGGTTGCTGTGAGCTAGGCTGACACCACGGTACTCACTCAAGCCAGGGTAACAGAGTGAGACTTTGTCTCAAAATAAATAAATAAAAAGACCCAAATGGAATTTCTAGACATTAAAACTACTACAAATGAAATGGACAGTACACTGGATGAGGTACTGCAGAAAAAGAAATCAGTAAAGAACTGGCAACTGCTTAAAATGAAACGTGAGAAGTGCAGCTACTGGTTACAAACCTAGGTGTGATTCTTAAGGCCTGAGAATAGGCAATTATTTACCTGGTAGGACGTGGGCAGGTGGGCAGCCGTTCTCACAGCAGACTTGGGCGTGGCCACTGGTTTCAGTGTCTTAGGGGAGTGGCAGTTAAGGACTCAGGTCCCTCTTCTTCCGACATTTGCATTCCTAGCCAGCTACCTTCCTTCCCAGGTCTCTCTGTTTGAGGCTTCAGGCCGAGGACTTCTTCAAGTACCTCCGCTGAGGCCTCCTTACCGGTGGGGAGAGAGGGGTGGAGAAAGGGCGGAGAGAAGGAGGAGAAAACTTCAAGACGGTTTTCCTCACTCTGAATCAGTACCCAGTACTTTTCCAGCTCTAGCCCACCCCCCTCGCCCTCCTCCCTCCCACCTCAGAGCCCATAGGAAAGCCAGAGCCTTTTGTTTGCAGCTCCCTCAATAGTGAGATGACCTCCTCCTGCAGGCTACGCCGCTAGACCCTCAACTGGTTTCACGTGGGAAAATGGAACGAGGTTGGGCGAGGGGGTTGGTGCTTTCTCCAGTTTTAGCCTCTTGCTTATTACATCACAATAAATGATTAAAACCTTATTATTATTATTATTTTTTAATTTTTGGCTTGTTTGGTTTAATCCCCTACTCCAATGCCTGGTAGCTCAGCTGAGCTCCTGACAAGCACAGAGAAAAAAAGACAGAAAAATAGTGAAGAACATCTGTGACCTGTGAAAAAAGATCAAACAATTCAACATCGTGCAATTGGAGTCCCAGGAAAAGAGGGAGTGAACAGTGTGCGGAAAAAAAAATTGAAAAATAATGGCCAAAATTGTCTAACTTTGAAGGAAATTATAAATCTACAGATCCAAAAAGTTTAATGAATGCCAAGAATAAAAAAAATGTGCAAGAAGATATGTTCTCATCATTTGTAAATACTATGATTGTATATTCCAGATGGTCAAAGATTTGACCGTAAATAGTGTGAAATCTTAACATGTTTTTTAAAAGATTAATTTAAAAAAAATAGCTCGGGCGTCGTGGCTCATGCCTGTAATCTTCGCACTCTGGGAGGCTGAGGCAAGAGAATCACTTGAGCTCAGGAGTTCAAGACCAGCCTGAGCAAGAACAAGATGCCATTTCTACTAAAAATAGAAAAAATTAGCCAGGCACGGTGGTACATTCCTGTAGTCCCAGCTACTGGGAAGGGGGATTGGGAAGAGGCTGAGGTAGGAGGATCGCTTGAGCCCAGCAGCTTGAGGTTGTTGTGAACTTGGCTGATGCCATGGTACTCTAGCCTGGGCAACAGAGTGAGACTCTGTCTCAATCAATCAGTCAATCAATCAATCAATAAATAAACTAAAAATCATAAATTAATTTTAAGTACAAAGGTCTTTGTAAGCATGACTCCAAATCTTGAAAATATACAAAATTATTAGTAAATTTGACCACCTAAAATTTTTCATGTCTGTGTATAAAGTATGTTATAAACAAAGGATAAGTCTATCGTATGTTTTGTAAAAAGTGTTATATTTAACAAAAAGCATGATGGAGTTTTGTAATATATTAAAAAGCTCTTAAAATCAATAAAGCTACCAGGAAACAATGGAAAATAAAGTATGTGAACAGTCAGTTCACTGAAAAGGCATGTGAAAGATGCTCAACCTCAACTTTGCTCATAATTAAGGAAATGTGAATTAAAACAACCATGTGGAGACATTTCTCCCTGTAGGGTTGGCACAGACAGCATCTGAAACTGCATTGCAGCAGGAGTGTGGCTTTCACATTCTTATGTTGTCAGAGAGGAACATGGGAAACTCTTTGGAAGGAAATTTGGTAATAATGATCGATAATTAAAAATGTGCTCATTCTTTGATACGAAAACTCTATTTTTAGGAAGTTATATCAAAAATACTCTCGGACAGGTGTGTTATGATAAATGTGTAAAAATACGCATTACTGCATTTTTTATTAGTGAAATACTAAGAAACCAATACCTAATGGTATATGGACTCATGTAAAAAATTAATGTTAGATTACAATGGAACACAATGCAGCTGATGAAAAGGATAAGATATGGGTATGAAATGATTTCTAAGATATATTTTAAAATGAAAAATTTTTAAAAAATAAGGTACAGAAGAGGGTGTATACTGTGTATTAACACTATGAAGCATGGGTATGTATACGTGCAACACATCTACACTCACATATAAGTGGATACAAGCATAGACTATGTCTGGGATCTATGGTTGCATGTGATCAGGGAAGTTAGGAGCCTACAAAAAAAAAGAACACTTACATATCACTATATACCTTTAAAATATTTTAAAAATCTCTCTAAACTCTTTATAAGTGAAAGTTTTAATTTAACAAAACTATTCAACATTAGCTAGCACAAGGTATTTTTTTTCTTTAAGTGAAATGGATTTTCATGTTTTCAGGGATGTAGGTTGAGAGCAGTCATTCTTATAGTGTATTTTGAAAATACAGTAGATCTTTGGTATTCACAAGTTGAATAATTGTAGTTTCAAGTATGTAGTTATCTGGGAATTGTAGTTTCAAGTATACAGTAATTTATAATCCTGCTGAAATTTGACATTGAATCAATGAACTTACTACTTGAGCCTTGTCGTCTGTACAATATTTATAATTTTGGCTTCCAATTTATGTAGTTTACTTAGTAATCCTTATAATGTGATAAAAATCATGTGTGTATGTGCAGACCATTGCCAGTGATAGAAAATAAGAAATATAAGAAGTTGTCGCTGGGCAAATCAAAGTTTTGCACAAATTACAGAGATAGATGTTGGCTCTAATATTTCCTAAGATTTATGCCCTGAACAAAATTTGTAAAACCTAGGTCAGGAAACAAAGAAAAAAGTGTATATGAAAGAACAAAACTACCAGTTCACTTTTCTGTGGGCATGAGGCCTGGGCGGAGAACTTTTTCAAGTCCTTATGTTATTTGTGTTATATCTTCATAAATTTGGACAAAATCTCTAATATTATCTAATATTATTATTTGCTAAAATCTCTAATATTATCCTTAAAATGGGTAACTTTTTTCCCCTCCTGCATCAGACATTCATTGTACTCTTCAGTTTTCCAAAGCAACCAAAAAAAACCTGTGGGCAACTTTGGCTGGCTGCCTCTGGAGTGAAGCACCATGCTTTCCATTACAAAGTTTGGGTACTATTTGATGAAAGTAATAAAATATCTTCCTGCAATAAATTACATAAAAGTTCAGATGTTTGATGATATAACACTTTGCAGTAAGGATCACTGAACAGAGAATAAAAGGCTTGCAATCTTAAGGCCCTATTTTATACATACCACTTCAGCAAGAACAAGCTTGAAATGATAATTCCTGCATGCTGCCGCAGCTACGGTACAGTAAGCATATACATACCAACCACTCAGCAGTTAGGACTGTTAACTGAGTTATGACTTAACTGAGATGATTTCGACCCTTTCAATATGTAACGTGTCCCTGTGAAAATTAAATTTTTTTTTTTGACATTTGAAAATCACAGTCCTGAGTATTTACGTATTGAGTAAAAACGTATTGAGAAAAAATAAACTAGGTTTATGAATAAGGGTGCCCATTGCATTACTTATAGTATTAAAAAAACTTCAAATAATCTAAGAAGATGATTCCATAATTGTGATGCCTTAATAAGATGCAGCATAATTGTGGTACTTTAATAAGTATTACATCTAAAACATGGAAATATTTCTTATAAAATATTTAAAAAGCAAAAACGTAGACTAAGGTAATCAATTATAACTTATTTAAAAATGTAGACATTTCCAGGGCTTAAACTTGTGCCTTGCTTTACTTTTAGAGCTTACCTCCTTCAATATACTTGGCTTCTCAAGTCGGCGTATTAATCAAAACTTACTATGAAGAAAAATGTCTTGCAAAATGGACACAGATTAGACAATTTATTTTGTCTTCAGTTTATTGCTATAATTTAGTGCTCTGGAGAAGTATTGCTGAGAGGTCTGCCCTGGGAATGAAATACACTTCATTTATTTTCCAAGTGTTAGCAGCTATAAGACTAGATGGCTAAGCAACTGATCATGGCATAAAAATGCTATCTTTGCCTTATATCAGTTTAAATGGGACTCGTGGCCAAAACAGTGTACAGATATCCCATGAAATAACTTCATTGCTGTATGTGAAAATCCAAATTTCTATTCAGAATTATGATCCAAGTATATGTTTCACGAAATAATTGATTTTTCACAAGGAATCCCCATAGGTATTCCTTAAAAAGCAAACTCAACTGATGCATTTAGTATTAATTTTAGAAAATTTTAGTTTAAATAATCTCTTAAACTGAAAACTTTTTTGCATATGTTAAGATATACCGGAGCCAAGGAATAGTTTTTGAGTTAATCCATATCACTTTATTGCTCATTTTTCTGTTCAATCTCAGCAAATTTATCAGTAATTTCTCTATAACATTGTATTTATTCTCAGGAACACATAATAATGCAAGATAAAAATTCTATGCTATTCCTTAAAGCGATATCCTCAGTGTGGCGTTTGTCATCTTGCATTTTAGTTTTCATTTTCTGACCTCTCTTAAGGATTACTCCGTCCTGAGAAGAGAGATTCTCCCTGTAACTGGTGGCCCAACATCTCACGACACCGGGTGTTACAGGAAATACATGAACAACTGCCAACAATCTGGCCCAAGACCGACTTAGATATGTCTAAAAGCTTCTCTGTCACCCTCCTCCATCCTCAGAGCAGAGTTGCCAGGGCTACCATGGACTCACACAATGAATGAGACAGTGCCGGAATCCAGATTGGACTTTGCAGCTGAAAAATATGTGGCTTAGCCTCTTAGCTGCTTAGTTACAGAGGCATGGATGCCTTCCTGAAAGCTTAGCAGAAGGTGAGAAACTTTATTTTAAAGCTTCATCTGTGCAGAAAAAAAAAAATGAGAGCATACCCCTTTAGTTTATTACATTTGTTTATTAAACTAAGCAGAATGACAAAGGGCTGAAGAAATCCTAATGGAAGTTTGCAGTTTAGTGATTTTATTAGTAATACATTCAAAGAAAGGAATTAATAGGATCATATGAATAGATTTAGGAAAGATGGTCTCCATTTAACTTACTATGTCTAAATTACCCATGTGGTATATAATATTTTCATTACCTATGTTCTAATCGAATGAATTGACTTTTTATTGTCATTTCAGTAAATCACACCTACAAAATATATCTCAAATATTGAACTATATTCAAAAAGTATGAATATTTAAATACTTTTTTATGGCTCATTTGAAAACTAATTATCAAACTTTTCCTAAGAAAAATGTACAATGAGTATTTGTTTTTGTTGAAAAATGATATGAAGGTACTCCCCAATGAATGATTATGGAATTTAATTTTTAGTGTAAACATTTATAACATTATGCCTATATTGGCTTCTCTTGACTTGAAGCTTTAGGAATGGTTTATATGGAATAAGTAATTGGGGTAGAAGGATAACATCTGCCTGGCTGGATGGATCTGCTAAACTAATTCTAGTGATAAATAAGTAGAATAAAAGATATCATAACTAGATCATCTTCCCTTTTCATCAAATGTGAGATCTCTAGATTAATAACTCACAGGTTGGTATATTTATTTATGCCACATATTTTATTGAGCATCTACTCTATGACAGACACTGAGTAAGATATTAAGATCCAAAGAGATATCAAGATTTTAAATGACCACATTCTTTTCCCTAAGAAGCTTACAATCTAGTGGACCTAAGAAGATTTGGCAATTAATCCTTAAAATAAACTGTCATTTGCAGTTGACTATAGGATTGCAGTGAATGGTCACTAACTGCTTCAGGTACATCAAAAATACCAACACAATGGCATTTATTTTTGGATAATGAAATGAAAAGGGATGGTCCTAAGGAGATAGGCGTTTCATACTGAGGACTCGGTTTATGCAGTAGCCTGGAGACAGGAACTGGTGCGGGTGCTGTGAGGAATGAACGTTGTTCAGTATTGCAAGTCCAGATTCCCTTTGTAAAACTCTGAGAGGTGAGGCTCTTCTCACAGACATTAAGGCATAAATGCTTTTATGAACCACATTAAAGAAATTTAGTTCACCTTGTATGAAAATTTATAAATTGGGAGAACAACATGATCAGATCTTCCTTTTGATATGCATTTGAAGAGATGGGAGAAAGAGATAGAAGACTGAGACTGCCTGAGGAGATGAGCTAAGAGCCCACATATGTCAGGATTTCAACAGATGGCACGCTCAACCTAGGATAAATCAAAGAGGGTGTGCACATGGGTGAATTTCAAAGGTATGGGCACTATCTTTTGTGCAGGGGAATCACAAAACGTAGTGCTTGAATCAGTACAATGAGCAAAGGGATGAGTAGAATGAAAGGTTATAAAAATCTAGACAATCATGCAGAGTAGATGATTCCAAAAGCAACAGTGACCTGTTAAAAGATTATTTTTTGAAGAATAATTAGCCTCACTTCTCTAACACCTTAGATGTAGATAGATGTGTTGTGACAACACAGCCATCCTTGAAGACTTCACAGGGAGGAAACCAGGGGCTTAAATATCCCAACCTGACTCTCTTCCCTCATTCCAGTCTCCTTCTCCAGCTGTCTCTATTAGCCTAACCCACCGTAAAACCAGACAGCATGTCCTCCCAGGGTGCCATCCAGGGGGAGAAGGCTGAGGAGTGAACCTTGAAGAGCAAAACAAAGACATCCAGTATTGTAGTGACTCTAATTGAATAACATAAGCAAAAGTTCTTGGGGATAGAGAGGAGGATGGGATCTAAAAAATATGTAAAAACCAGAATATCTAAGACATGGCCTAATTGTACCAAATGAGTAATTAGTCATAATCAAATATAACTCCAAGTTTCTAGGTTGGGTAATTTAGGAGATGCAAGCGATGGTGTTGGTGTTACATTACCATTCATATGATTCCCTCTGCTGATCTGGGTCATTTCATTTTCGATTCTAGAATATTACTCTCCCATCCTCTTGTTTAGGCTCGTCCTCTTTTGGAATTCATACTAGTAACGCAACTATATCTCTTCTTGCCCTATAATCTAGCGAACCTAAGACCACCCTGTCATTTGTGTTATTCACTGAACACTGAGTCCTAGCTTGCAGGTCTTGTCTTTGCCCCCTCCGAGGCAATTACAGAATCCATGTGCACTTAGACTTCTCAAAAACTAGGTCTTATTTCAGCTACTCCCTCTCTAGATGACACCTGGGTCTTGGCATCACCCAGAACATCTGTACTTTAGAAACATTTTGTTTCTTAATGACATCTTCTTTATTACATCAAAGAAATATTGCACATTAGTGTTAACTCTGACAAGTTCTTATTTTTCCAGCCCTCTTATTTTATATGTCTTATGTAATTGTCTAAATCCATTAATTAAACTTTGTACAAGATACACTGTTGGCTCAGAGGAAAGAGGAGTATTCTGCCTATCTAGGTTAAGCTTCACAAAGAATGTAAATGTGACATATAACTTGAATACTGAAAGATTAGAAGTTTGTTAGTTCTACGAAAGACAGAATGGAATTCTAAGTAGAGAGAATATTATGCTCAACCATATGGTGGTATAAAATACAATGCATGTTAGGAATTGCAAGTAGTCCATTGCTAGATAGGATGATGGGATAGAGGATGGCAGAATTCTGAAGTAGAAATAGTGAGGACAATTGAACTAGGTAAATCTCATTTTTAAAATTGTAAGTACCACTAGAATGGAGATTTGGAAAAATAATTATTGCTGTCAATAAATTAATTGACTAATGATATTTAATAAGATCTATGATATCTCTTCATTCATATGTAGACAGGCAGATATAATAACCATATATAGGGATAACGGCCTTATCTATTGCATCAGCCAGCTTGGGCTGCCATAACGAAGTGTCACAGCCTTGACAGTTTAAACAACAGAAATCTATTTTTTTCACAGTTCTGAAGGCTGGAAAGCCCAACATCAAGCAAGCTCTGTGGTGTCTCTTCTTATAAGGACATTAATACTATTAGATCAGGGCCCTACCCTTATGACTTCATTTAGCCTGAATTCCTTACTCCAAATACAGCCAGGCTGGGGATTAGGGCTTCAACATATGAATTTGGTGTGTGTAGGGCACAAACATTCCATTCATAACATCTATCTACATCTAAGGTGTTAAAGTAGTGAGGCTAATTATTCCTCAAAAATACTCAGCTGTTTAATTAGATGCATCAGCCGATTTTATCAAATGCTAAGCCTTACTCTCTGCAGCTCAGTACTAAATAGAAAGCATACTTGTTAAGGTTTAAAATCAAAGTATATAGAGGTGATTTTCATATTTCTTGCATTCATCTTTGCATATTCAGTTGAGTTCTGAATGCTTTTTTTAAGTAAAAGATTTTCCTTAGCAGATGTCCACGACAGATTGTGTAAGATGAGACCATTGATAGGTGGATGCTGTCGAGCAGAGGAGGGCTGCTCCTCCTAAAGGATCTGCCAGACCAGAACAGCAGCTAAATATGCCCATTATGAACAAGCTCAAAACATGCCTATTACGAACAGCAGCTAAACTTTCCTATTATGAACAAGCTCAAAATTTATAGCCTACCAGCTCACTGATAACTAAAGTTCCATAAAATGCCAGACTAGTTTCCATCACTATCTTTGTATGAGAATCTTCATTTAACTCCAAAGCAGGCTAGTAGCATCGCAATTGCATTGTTCCCTTCGTATCACTACTTTAACAAGGGAATGCTGTGTGCCATTCATCTTGTGTTTACCATTATAAATTCACAAAATTTACTTGAAATGAATGAAAATTTTGTGCTGTGTAGTATAGTCTAGTCATTCTGCTTTGCAAGCCAAGCAGAGCATTTTAATGTCAAATGAGCTCTGATTGGAGCTCAGTGTAGCTTCACTGTCAGCTCTCTAGTTTACCCAGATGGAGCTGGTCTCACCCAATGTGTCATTTTTATATTAAATGAACAATTTCACTCTTAACTGCCAAAGAAAAATGAATTTTTTTTAAATTCTTTGTGAATAAACTTGGGCTCTCTTCAAAGCATTTAAAAAAAGAAGAAAAATTGCGGAGCTTCCTACATCAAGATATTT
>NW_012147797.1:214929-217783 GCF_000956105.1 Propithecus coquereli | reverse complement strand
TGGAGTTCATTCTTTTAAAATATTCAGCATATTCCCTATGTTAGACACTGCTAGCTGTTATGGAAGTTTGGGGGAACTTCTTCCTTCCTGTGCGTCTGTACTATACAGTAGCACTTCCCAACAGAATGTTCTGTGACAATGAAAATATTCTATATCTGCTGCACTGTCCGATATGATAGCCCCTAGGCACATGTGGCTTTGAGCACTTGAAACGTGTCTACTAAAATTAAAGAACTACATTTTAATTTTCTGCAATTTTAATTAATTTAAATTTACATTTAAATGGCTACAAAAATGGACAAAGTGGCCATATAGGTTATAAAACTAAAAGCTCATTTTCTCAGTATCCCTTTGCAATTGAGTGTGGTCATGTATCACAGTTATGATTGAGGAGACTGCGTCTGTCAGAGTGCAGTCGTGAAACAGAGCCACTTGAGATATAATAATAATAAGAAGAATATAATGGCTGCACACTTGTTGGGAGGGCTGAGTGTCTTAATTTATCAGTTAGGAATGTGTTCTGCATTAAGAAACAGCTTTCAGGAAATCCATAAAGGATGGCAGAGAAGCTGCCACCTATGTACCCACCTGTCTACACACTGTGCTGGATACATCTCAGGACTCAAAAGCCAAGGAAGTGCTTGCGAAAGATCTCATTGACTCCCTGCAGTGAATTGATTCTCAAGTGAACTCCTGGAGACAAGAGAAATTATCTCCAATTATCTCAGCTGCGAATTAGAGCTACCATCAGAAAATGAGTGCTTCTCCAGCTCTGCTCTTCGTGTTGCTAGCTAGCGGGGTTCCTCAGTGGCAGAATCTGAACCGGAATCATATTGGAGAGATTCTGAAAGGTGTAGCTGTGGGCTTCTCCCCCGTGCTGCAGGGGAGGATGTGCAAGGGGTCTGGGAATAACACTGGTTTGACAAGAGCCTTCCTGGCACAGAGATTTAAGGGGTTTGCTGTTATCAGTGCATCCTCTTCTTCTTACCTGAAATGTGGGTGGCAGAAGACTTGCGACTACGAGACAACAAGCATATGGATGGCAGCAGATATTATGCAATGGTGGAGAGAAAAGATAGAAAGCGCCTCGGGGCTTGATGACATTGCTGAGTTACTGCACCAGCCTTGGACTGACTGTATCCATTGCTGCTGTTGTTGTGAAGTTAGAGGAATAAATCCACGAGAGTTGATTTTTTGTTCATGTAATAGAAGACATTCCTAAGTGGCATGGGAAAACGACAAAATTGTGCAAGACTTTATATCTCCCTAAGAAAGTTCACATTTAACAATTTTATATGATCGTCATTTATAGTTGTAGCAATCATTTCAGGTTTGTTCATTCATTTTCTTTTCTGTTTGATCCCTTCTTTTTTCCTCTGCTCTCCCTCTACCTCCTTCTCTCCCCATACCTCAACTAATTTTCCCCCTCAATAACTTTCTTTTTCACTTTCTTTATTCACTAAATATTTGATAAGACCCTACCATGAACCCTGTATTAGGCACTGGAAAAATCAAAATGCCTGCGCTTTTTAAAAAAAGGTTTTGAAATCACAGTGGACCTTTATTGTTTAGACTTATTCTTTTTTTAAAAAAAGAATTATATCACAGTTTTGTCTTCAATTTATAATTTTCTGAAAGACTATCAAGAAATACTACATTTCCACCAGACCTCTATTACTCAAAGTGGGATTGAAGAAAGGCGGTATAAGTATAAACGTGGAAGCTTGCAAGAGAAGTGTAACAGAGTAGTTGCCCCCATTCTGTAGATATGGAAGTGTAAAATTGAGAGTGAGGAGTATGTAACAGAGGAAATAGCCTGGAAAAAAATGGCAAAAATATTTTTTGTCTCTTTAAAACTTCCCCTACTCTTTTTGGGAACTACAGGCCAAGCCTGCATCTCTGCCTCGGGCAGGCGTTCAGGAGGGGCAGGGGAATATTTTTGTTCTTTGTGTTATAGGAGACAGCTCAGCCATCCCAGGCCAGCTTCCCAGGTGGGCCCAGGTGGGCAGAGGTCATGGCTTTGTCTTCTTTGGTAGAGATGGGATGGTTAGTATCATTAACAATAATAGCCTAGAGTAAGAAAACAAAACAAAAAACCAATAATAGCCTAGAATTCAGGGTCCACCCTTTAAAAGCTCTGTATTTCTGCTACGTTCAGGAAATTTGGATTTTGAGGTAAGAGTCTACCATTTTTGCTCCTTTGCTGACAAAGTAATAAACTTTTCTTTCTTTCTCCTCAACCACTTGTCCTTATTATTCTGATGTGGCCTCAGGGACAAGTGCTGAACTTCCAGTAACAGAAGCAGAGCCCCGACTATAAGAAGGACTCTTGCTTTATTAAGATTTTGGGGGGAGGGGGAGGGGAAAAGTGGTACATACAATCTAATTTCAGAAATGCAGTAATGTGAAAAATGTGTGACTTAGATCGGATGAAATAAAATTTATATAAAATATATGTAAAATGATTTTTACCTCATCAGTCAGGGTTGTCAAGGATTCCAAAGCTGATTCACAAAGCTGATAATACACTTGAGAATAATCAGGATTTGTATCTATACAGTGCAAGTTCGTGGTAGTACAAGACCTAGCAGGAAAATTAGCCCTCTCTCCCATTAGATTTCTGTCAAGGGATCTGGGAACTCTGCCTTCTTCAAACTCTCTTCTCAAGAGCCCTTGAAACTTTGTTGCTGCTTGGCCCTGCCTGGCACCTCGGCACCATGTGTGGGAATTGTGTCCTTTGTTCTCCCTTCAGGGGGTGTTTTGTGGCCCACCTCTGACTTCAGCCTCTTCCCCTTCTGGCCTTTCCCATCCCATGAAAAATCGGTAACTACTTGCACTGTTGTCAGGAGAGGAT
>NW_012147797.1:171615-214879 GCF_000956105.1 Propithecus coquereli | reverse complement strand
ATTTATATAAAATATATGTAAAATGATTTTTACCTCATCAGTCAGGGTTGTCAAGGGTTCCAAAGTTGATTCACAAAGCTGGTAATACACTTGAGAATAATCAGGATTTGTATCTATATGGTGCAAGTTTGTGGTAGGACCTAGCAGTAAGACCTAGCAGGGAAATTAGCGCTCTCTCCCATTAGATTTCTGTCAAGGGATCTGGGAACTCTGCCTTCTTCAAACTCCCTTCTCAAGAGCCCTTGAAACTTTGCTGCTGCTTGGCCCTGCCTGGCACCTCGGCACCATGTGTGGGAATTGTGTCCTTTGTTCTCCCTTCAGGGGGTGCTTTGTGGCCCACCTCTGACTTCAGCCTCTTCCCCTTCTGGCCTTTCCCATCCCATGAAAAATCGGTAACTACTTGCACTGTTGTCAGGAGAGGATATAGTCCAAGGTCCAAAATTCAGTTTTCTTATAACAATCCAGAACCCTGTTATTCCTTTTTGAATCCTAGAAAGCATGACCATGATTCACAGAGTAAGTAACATTAACACCCTCTTTGACAAGACGAATGCTGTGTATTTCCTTTTAAGTGGCTAATGAATATTTTCTGAGGCAGTACCACCCATTTATCAGTGGAATAGATCTACCCAGACCCAGTGAAAAGAGGACAATGATTCCTTATAAATCCCGAACAGGGAGAATTCCAATAATGAAGACAGGAGTCTACCATTTCCCAAATCCTTTTCAATGACAACCATCCTTTTCCATTTTGGACTTGCTCACTATTGTGGTGTTGTGGTGTTGTTTTTGTTATGTTCTTGCTGTTATCTTCTTTTTCCCATAAACACTACCATAGCATACTGTCACTGGCCATATTTCAACAAGAAGTAAAAAGCTAACAGTATACAAAAGGGAATAAATTATCTGGGTTACTCTACTTTTGGGACCATAACCACTCAAAGTAATAAATTTAATATTAAAACAGTTGAATGTTGGCCAATTGGAATAACATGCATTCTTTCAATTTGTTCTGAGAAATAAGACATTCAGACACAGATGTACATCTTTAATAACGTTGCGAGGCCATTAATATCTTTTAAATAGTCAATGATAAGAGTGAATAATTTAGTACATTGTCATTTCCTCATTAGAAACAGTAGATAGGTTCCCCTTGTCTAAAAAGATAAATTCCACATTTCAGAATGTGGACACGATGGACTTTACCATGTACCCTAAGCTATCTGTGGCATCTCCCTTTCCTATGCCCAGACGTGGCATGCCCTAGCCCCTCCTGACTCCACCATTCGAGGAAGATTCTCCCGCTCTCAGCATCCCTGCCTTACACTTCCTTTAGCCTGATTCTTCTTCTGCCTTTCTGTACTAGCAAACCAGTAATAATCCTTCAGTGTACAGCTTGAAAAGGCACATCCTTTTCCCCATCAGTGATGGCCTCCATCACATTGTATTCTGTTCAGTTACCATATTTTTTCCTATGCTATCACTAGAAGCTATGTTCTAAACCGGGTTGGAAGTTTTTCTTGTTTTTTTTTTTTTTATTTTCTTTTTTGGCTTTTGTTAGTTTTTCAGGAGTTTTTTGTTAATTTTTTTTTTCATTTGGTTTAACCCAGTTTGGGTTGCGTTTCAACCACCAGCACCAAAAACCCCACTTCGTTGTTTTTGGGCACCAAAGTTTATTTTTAGTGTAAATTACATGCCTATGACAGGTTGGCTGTGGTTCTGCTCCATCTTGCCTTCATCCCAGGTCCCAGGCTGAAGAAAGAGCCTCTATCTGAGACATTGCTGGTCTCAAGAGAGAGCAAGGGGAGAAGTGAAGCAGTCAAATCACAAAATGGTTCTTAAAACTTCTTTTTGAAAGTGGCCACTTTCACTCACAATTTATTGTCCAAAGCGAATCATATAGGATATAGAAATATAAAACTTTCTATAGGGAAGGACCACAAATATTCTAAATCATAACACAATTTAATATAATTGGTCATAATAACTCAAAACGTATTACTCACTTACTATGTAATAGGCATGGTGCTAAGTACTTTTACAGGAATTAATGCTATTGCAAGGAGCTTGAGGCTCCTAGAGGGCAAGTAATTTATCAAGTCCTGCAGCTAGGAAATGGCAGAGCCCAGTGACAGTTTAATTTGAAGATTAAACATTTGGGTTTTCATACTGCTTCGCGATAAAAGATTTACTAAATAAATATAATTCTCAAGAAAAAGAGCAGAACTAATAGCAGCAGGCTGCCTGTTTAAGCCACAGTTTCGGTTACTAACTAGATGATAAAGTACACATGCTCTCACGGTTTGTCACACATCTTTGTCTAGGGCTGTTGTTTTCAACCAGGGCCAATTTTGCTCAGCTAGGGACGTTTGGCAATGTATAGAGACATTTTTGGTTGTCACCACTTGCAGGGCTGGGGGTGGCGGTTGTTTGCTGCTGCCATCCAGTCGGCGGAGGCCAGGGATGCTGCAAAACATGCTGCAACGCACCAGACAGTCCCCCCCACAACCAGGAACCGGCCAGTCTAAAACGTCAATTGCATCAACATAGAAAAACCCTAGTCTAGAGAATGGATAAAATATCTGGGTCACCTTTAAATGTGAGACTTGATTCTTAAGTAGGTAATTATAGGAATCCATTTTCTACCTTGTTTAGAACCATCTCATTCATTTTTACTCCAATTTACTCAATTACTCAATTCATTTACTCAATTTAAAACACCCCCAAACTTTTGATGTCTTCACATATTTCTAAAAATCATCCACTATTTATTTAGAAACAGTTCAAGCTGTACACAAATTTAGAAGGATGATGTCGTTCAGTAGGAAGGTGACATTTGGAGGAGAGGCTTTGAGCACCGCTGGATGTGGTCGCCAGTGGAGGAGCTGAAGAGGCGGAAGCTGCTGAGAGCTCGGTTGGCTCTTGGAACCAAATCACTTTTTGATGCACTCTAGCAACATTTTCCTCTCCCACATCTCTGCACATGCACTTTATAGTAATTAGCTAATGAGTCAAGTGTTTTAATAGTGGAAATTCAAGTAAATAATCAGTACCATTAATGTCCATTCTGTATCTTGTTGAACAAGAATAACTTAATTTGCATAGAATAGGCAGTATTATTTCTTTATTATGTTTTTTCTTTTTTTTAACCTTGATATATTCCTTGGATTATTTCTAAAATTTTTTGCTTTACTGAAAAGTCGAAGAGTGCTTTTCAAGGTATTTTATGACTTATCTCTAGGTCAACTTCACTGATCAATTTATATTCCAATTTTTCTTTTATTTACTTTTTTGAACTATATCAAATGATTTAAGTGGTGTCACCATATAATGACAAAATTAAAAAAGTACAAATTTTAATACAAACATGCCTCAAGCATTTTTAGATGGTGACATAGTTTGAACAATCAAATAATCAATGTTAAATCAGTGTTGGAAATCCTTTCCTGGCATTTTGTTCACATAAACAAAATCGATCTGTTGATGCATTTTGTTCGTATAAACAAAATCGATCTGTTGATGCAGGCCAACGAAGTGAGGTTTTGAGAAAATGCCCTACTGCAAAGGCTGTCAAGCTTTTTCTGTAAAGGACAGATTTTTAGGCTTTGTGGGCCATAAGCAACCACTCAACTCTGCCATAGTAGCACAAAAATAGCCACAGACAATATGTAAAAATAAATAGGGGTGGTTGTGTTCCCATAAAATTTATTTACCAAAAAAAGTGGCTGATCAAATTTTCCCTGCGGGAAGTATGTACTGGACTGACCCTTGCCCTAGTTAAAGGAGCAATCACAATTGCACAGCAAGAAAAAATTCACCCTCTAATGAGACCATAAATACTCCACAAACTCTCTAGCTGGGTAATCAGAACTCTCTGCTATCTGACCCACACTCTATTCTCAGTTTTTTCACTCCTGTGTTCCTTTGCATCCTTGTACACCAACCTAAATAAACCATTCTCTGTTCTCTATGTGAGATTTAGGAATTCCGTGCCTATTATCTCTATCTACCTTATAATATTTAGCCTTCTATTCTTAATGCTAGAGGATGACCCTGTCATGGTTTATCTTTGACCCTGTAAAGTAGTTTCTTGCATCTAACACGAGATGTTGAAACTGCAGGGTTGTGAGAAAACCATAGGTTTTAGGGTCAGACACATAAAGGTTTGAAGCTCAGCTCTGCTATTTGTTAGTTATATGACTTTGCACAAGATGCTTGACCTCTTTTAAGATTATGTTTTTTTCTGCAATATTAGATAATGAATACCTGCACGGAAGTATTATAATTAGGAATAAATTAATTCAATGAGATAGCATATATAGGTGCTCAGTGAATGTCAGGTACTCCCTAGCTTTTCTCATCTTTAGGGAATCATAACCTTAAAATGAATCAAATAAATAAATAAACAAATAAATAAAGAGTTTCAAGGTGAAGTCACCCAGTAAAACTTTTCTATTTTTTAAATTCAGAATATTATGGGGGTACAAATGTTTTGGTTACAGGGATTGTGTTTGTATTGCTTGAGTCAAAGTTGTAAGTGTGCTCACGACCCAGATCGTGTATGTTGTACCCATTAGGTGTGATTTCACCCGTTCCCTTTTCCCCCCTCCCACCTGCTTGATTTCTGTTGAGTTTTACTTCCATCTGTGCATATGAGTGCTGATCAGTTAATTTCAATAATAGTGAACTTTTCTATCTTTATGGAGAATACTTATGGCAACATGATACAGAAACAAAGAAAAGAGTCAGGGCAATGGAACAGAAACAGATTTTTTAATATAGATTTAAGCACCTAGAGGAATTAGATTGATGATAATTGTGGCATATGAAATTTTGGGGCAGAAAAAGTATCACTCAATGAGTGGTGTGGAAACTACTACTAATTGAAAGAAATAATTTTTAAAAAGTTTCAAATAGCTCAAAGATTTAAAACATGAAAAAATGAGATCATAAATAAAACCAAGGAAAGTGTGAGTGAATCTATTCACAATATTAAATAATGAAAAGTCTTTTTGATTAGCCAGTAATTAAAAGATTGGAAATTTTGATATTATACATTAATAACAAAACTTCTGGATCACAATAAATAAATTTCAAAAACAAATTTAAAAAATTAATTACTTGAAAAAAAGCTTAATGCATATAACAAAATGGTAATTCTGTTAATTTACAAAAAGCTTATGTAAATCAATAAGAAAAGATGAACAAACTAATTTCTTAAGAGAGCAAGGCATTTTTTAAAAAAATACAAATGACAATAAATGGCATGCAAATGATGTTCAATCTCAGTAACAATTGAAAAAATGCAAATTATAAAAAAAATTGTATTTTTCTCTTATTAAACTGTCAAAAAATTAGAACAGTTTGATTTTCCCAGTTCTGGCCAGGGTGTGAATAAATGGGCCATCTCATATAGTGTTGTTTAGAGTATAAATTGCTGCATCCTTTCTGTAGGACAATTTGGCAATACCTATCAAAATTTAAAACACTTACAATGCCAAAAATTTAACCTGTCAATACACTTATAAAAGTTTGTCAAAATTTATGTAGAAGGATATTCACTACAGAAATTTTTCTAAGAACGAAATGCTGAAAACAACCAAAATGTTCATCAAAAAGGAACAGATTACTACAGTCTATAAATATGATGGTATACTTTATCATAATGACAAATAATAAAATTTTGACATGTGGTAATATGAAAAGATCTCTAAAATTTATTTTAATGGAAAAAAGAGGTATGCAGAGTAATATGTGAATATCTCTTTTGAGAAAATAAATTTTACAACTGGCTACATATGTGAATAAATGTACATTTTGGTGATGGAAAGGAATCACAAAAATTATTAACAGTGGGTACATTGAAGTAGTGGTTAATATATGGATGGAGAGGGACAGGTCTTAAGCATTTTACAATTTTCTAGGCTGTGTAAATTTTTAGCATTATATAGTACTTTATATTATTATTAGTATTTGTTACAGGAGTCAAGTGGGTGATAAGATTGGGGGCTATTTTATATTTTCTTCTGTATTTTGAGAAAAAAATGAATCAATATTTTAAATATAAATATAGACACACCAATATATATGTATTTAAAGGTAAAACCATTCCCAAGAAAATTGAAGTGAGAGCATGTGGTTTGTACCAGAGTAATGTTAAACATAAGGTGGATACAGAAAGAACAAAATGCTAAAAACTAAAGAAATGATCATTTAACAACTTGTGAATAAATATACCTTGGTTTTTGTCAGTATTTTTTACTCTCAACCCCTATTTCTTAAAATATTTATATCTCCTAAATGTATGTTATTAAGGAATCATTAGCTCTACATTCTCTTTTTGAATGCAGAGCTAGTGTACATTTACATGGCCAATATACTAATTACAAGGGTAAAGATAAACTATTTGTTAATGTGCACAGTGCCAATAACCAATATGTTCAAAACAATAAATGGATTGACTAATTCAAAACTTCAGATTGGTACTTTGAATATAGACAAAGTCTCAAAACATGATTCTTCATAGTACATTACAAATCTAATTTCACTTAATACATGTAATCAACATTGCCTTTAGATATTTTTAAAGGCTAATTGTATGGTTTGTGGTGATGGTGTAAGATGTTGGAGAAAATTATAGGAGAGTTGCACCCCTCCTCACACCTTCCTCAGTGCTGCGCCCACCTCAACTATTGTGTCTGTCTTGAGTCACCTTCTTTTCTCATTCCCTACCTCGGCTTTCCCAAATGGCCATTATACTTCTCAAAACCCAAATAGTTTTATAGTTTCCCTTTTTTTTTCTCAGAGAATGAGCAAGTTTCCACAAGGGAACTTAAAGTTGGGGTAGGGTGGGGAGAAGTTAAATGAAGTTTCTGTGAAGATTCATCCGAGGGTCTCACATTGAATGTCTCAAATCTACTTCACTATATCATCTAATGACACCCTATATTTCTGACACCCATTTATTTCTGTAACTTTTATTGTCTTTTTTCCTATAGAGTTAGGATTTCTTAAAACTTAACTATATTTGCTATATCGACTTTATACAAGTTAGTGAATATTAAATTTTATGAAGTATAATTATGGCTTTTTATAAAAGTATATTGTCAGCATTTTGGAGAAGACCAATTTAAATGGGTCCTTTCAAAAGGGTGTTTTTGAAACCACATGAAGGATTCAAAGAGTAAATTAACATAATCATATGAGTTCCTGACACCGAACAAAAATAGCTTACTTCTTTAGCTTGTCCTGACATTGGTCCACAACTCTTACCTTTAGATGCTGGCTTTTACAGCGGTTGGAGAGAAGGTGAATGAAAGAAATTGTGAAGGATCTTACAAGATGAAGAGAGATTTCAGTCAGTTCAACTTTGAAACTGTTTCTGGGAAACTGACATCCTATGTTCAGGGCAGCGTGATGAGTAGCACAGTCTGCTCTGGATTGCAGACGTACATCTCAAGGGTAAGACCAAGATTCTGTAGGCTGGTCCAGCCTTTGCTGTTTCCCCTCAGTGATTGCAAGCCACAGCCATTCAGTGATCCTCAGGATCCCACTTTGCAAAGATTTGAGGCCTTAAAGTGTGAACTTCCTTACCCATTTTTCCCCATAACAACATACCTATATCTGACATTTCTTACTCTTGTTCCCGGTTTGATAGGGAAGAGTTATTCTTTCCAAGGCTCTTCACTCTTGAATATGGAAGAAGCTTGTTTTTATCAAATATTCCATGTTTCTCCACTTTCTTCAACTTTTCTTTCTTCTTCTCTTTTTTTATATAAATATATTAATTTTTCTCCTCTTATTAAATAAATTAAAAAAAGAAAAGTAAAATTTTCCTAGCTTCATCTTCTTTTCTACCATCTACCAGATTATATAACTCCTTCCCTTACAGGCTAAGAATTTTATTTTATTTTTAAATTATTATTATCATTATTATTATTTGGAGATAGGGTCCTCTTCTTTTGCCTAGACAGGAGTGCAGTAGTGTGATCAAGGCTCACTGAAGCCTCCAATTCCTGGGCTCAAGAAATCCTACTGGCTCAGCCTCATGAGTAGCTGGGGCGTGCACCATCATGCCCCACTAATTATTTTTTGTTTTCTGTAGAGACAGGGTCTTGCTATGTTGCCCAGGCTGGTCTGGAACTCCTGGCCCCATGCAATGCTCCTGCCTTGGCCTCCCAAAGTGCTGGATTACAGGCATGAGCCACCGCACCTGGCTAGCATAAGCATTTCGGAGGAGTATATTTTTGCTTCCTGACTCTGATTTGTTACCTACCATCCTCTTTTCAGTCCATTTTAACCTATTTTCTGCCTTTATCATACCCAAGAGATTGCTTTGAAAGCACTCACGCCTTGCCAAGTCTAAAAAACAACTGACAATCTTCATTCATGTTTTAATTGACATCTCTGTAGTAGTAAAAAATGTTACCCCTCTCTCATAGTTCTTCATTTTTTCTTAAAAATTTTATTTATCCTCTGTTTCTGTCTCTTGCTGCATTTTATAATTCACTTCTCAATCACCTTTACTAGATTTTTCCATCACTACCTGCTCTATAAATGTGGCCCTTGCCAGAGCTCCCCTCTCCTTTCCTCTTCTTTCCTCTTCTTTCTTGTCTCTGTAAGCACGCTTAACTAAGTGCACAATTTCTGCTACCATCTTTAACCTCACAATTTCCAAACCAACTTCTTAAAATCTAACTTTACTCAAGTCTGGAGCTCGTATATTCAAGTGCCTCTGTGACATTTCTATTGGATACTGTCTTAGTCAGTTCGGGCTGGTGTAACAAAGGACCATAATCTGGGTGACTTACAAGCAACAGAAATTTATTTTTCACAGTACTGGAGGCTTCAAGTTTGAGATCAGAGTACCAGCACGGTCTAGATCTGGTGAGGGCCTTCTTCTGGGTTGTAGACCGTCGACTTCTCATTGTATCCTCACATGGCAGGGAGTGGGGAGAAGCAGCATACCCTCTCGGGACTTTCATAAGGGCACTAATCCTGTTCATATGAGTTCTGCCTTTGTGACCTAGTGTAATCCTAATTGCTTCCCAAAAGTCCGACCTCCTAATACCATCACATTGTGGGGGGCTGGGTGAGGTTTCAACATATAAATTTTGGGGGAACACAAACATCCAGTCCAGATGCATCACTGGTTCCTCAAACTCCATACAATCAAAACTGAACATTGCCTCTCCAAATCTGCTTAAAATTGAACAATGTCTTCTCAAAATCCATTTCTTCTCCATTTTCCTTGCCCCCCATATTCAGATGTCCACCCAGGTCTATCAAGTATCACTCTTTAAAGCATTGCTCCATCGCTCTCCATCCTAGCTGCAGCAGCATGGTGCTAGCACGGCTGCCTTGGTAGCAGCATCCTAATTTGGCAAGTAAGACAATCGCTCCCTTAGCAGGTTGGCTTTTTGGTGTAGCTTTGGGAATTATTTCTAAAAATTCAAGTTAAAGCCTGTGTCTTCTGCTTTCCAGACTATCCTATTAGCCCACAGTAAATCTCTTGCTGATTAATTTGGCTATTAATGTAACAGATTCTCTTCTCTCTGTACCAATACAAACAACCAATATAATTTTCCTGTGACAATGCTTATTACCCTCCATCACATTTTTTGTTGATGCGTCCATTTCTTCTACTTGACAGTGAAGAAATTAGCACAGGATCCCTTTATTTGTACACATAATAGGTATTCAATATTTATAAATTGAACGAATTCACGAATTCACGTTCTATGCAAAGATAATTTTGTAGTAGCTATCCTTTTCTCTAGGGGCTATTGAACTTAACATTGTTTAAAATATTAGTGTGAATGTAACTTCAACTCAGTATTCCAATAATATCTTTCAATAATAGAAATGAATTTCCAAGACTTACATATTTCTTTAATAGACATATCACATTTCCAAATTTTCTTTGATCAAGAAAACTACTTTTGTTGTTGTCCTAGAAGTTCTCATGCATGATTTCATTTTCTCTGTTGCACTTGAAAATAGAAATTGAAGTTATAAAGTTATAACTTTTAAGACACATTGATGCTGTCAAACTGAAGGCCATGTAATTTTTTCTTTGCATTCCTCTGCGGTTCTTAGCATGTCAAGGATGACTAGTCACTTTCATTAAGCACTATGACCTGGGTATGAAAATCCAAAGATATTGCAGGGCTTGTCAAAATAGCTTAGCTCTTTTAGGCTCTTCTGGGCCATTTATTTTAAAGTTTAAGAAATGGGAAACAAAGAAAGATTTTTGAATTATGACATAGTTAAAATTAATAATTCTGAATGATAATAAGTTATAAATGATGATTAGTAGTGCTTAGAAAGTAAGTCATCTCGGAATAGAGATTACCAAATTAAATGTCTGCAGGCATAGGGCAGGTTATATAACAAGTGAATTGGGCTAGAGTGAGCATAACGAGTGGGGGTGGACTAAAGGAAATAAGGTCAAGCTCATGGTCTGAAGGGGTTGTTACTGCTCAGGAGGAGGGAATTGTTTGCTTTGCAGAAAGGCGCTCTGTGTGGCCAGATCTGATCTTTAAAAGAGAAAACAGAAATCTGGAGTTTGTACGAATTCTCCTAAATTTTACATATTGCCAAATATACAAAATTTACATAAAGACAAAACTAAACTAAATTTTTTTGAGTCAATTTCAGCTCACTGGTTACTAGGTGCCAAGTCTAGGTTAGAATCCATTAAGAGAATAGTTCATCATCACAATATGATTTTCATACATTGACATTAAGTTTCTTCAGGAATGAACATTTGTTTGTAACTACATATATATGTGCACAAAGACTAGGCAGTTTTTCATTAGCACACATAAAGGAAATAATGCTGGGGTAAATAGAAAATACAAAAGAGGAAATCATTCACAGAATTTGCATATATAGATGTACACTTGTGATTTTATATAGACGTGTGCAATATATCCATCAATTACTTTTATATTTATAACCAATATTAAAAAATGACATCAGGTTAATCACTCAGCTCTGTAGTCAGACTTCCTTGTTTCCAATGTCAGCTTCATTGCTTATTAGCTGTATACTTGAGTATGTTACTTGACTTAATCCTCAGTTTCCTCTTACCATAGGGTTGTTAGAAATGCACATATATCCTTTCCCTCTCGTATAGTGAAGGGCTCTACCGCGCAAGTGAAAGCAAATACCAAAAATCAATGAGGTCAACGAAGCTTCTCTCTCTAGTCTCCACTTTTTCTCTCTCCAGAATAAACAGTATGATGTATCACATTAGCTCTCTTCCTAATTACTCCTTCTACAGCAACTTCCTCAAAAATTTGCAGTCCTGGTACCTAAGTTAATGTTCATGCTTTTTGTTTCCTACTTCCAGACTGCTGGACTTTAAAGGAAAAAGTACAAATGTATGCAGGTAAGTATCACTATAAATTTATAAAGTAAACCTCTCCTGGAACCTCTATCCTACCTTGCCTGTATGAAGTTAGATTTTCTGTGGTTTCTTGGAGCCATTCCTCATGGAGGTTATTTTCTTCCTTATTTCTTCAAGTCCCAGCACCTTTACTTTCCCTATCAAATTTTCTGACCAAGAAAATAAGATCATTAAGCAAAAGGTCACTCTATTCCCAACCACCTACCAACAAATTCTCATTCATCTATAGCCACGCGTGCCCCCAAAAGGAAAGCATTGCCCTGTGCCCCCCCGTGTCCGGAGTCCACTTTCTCTGGCATGAACATATTGTCTTCCCAGCACTCTTCTCTGTGGTCCATCATTCGCTGCTTTCTGTATGCACCTCCAACACCTGGGCACATTCCCCTTGATGGTCTACTGCTGTTCTCCATAAGAATCATCAGAGAGGTGGATATAAGGCAAATTGTCCATTTTCTTTTCTACCCTGTGCATTTAAAATCTTTATCATCACCACATAAGATTAAACATGAGGATAAGCTATTCTCTAAAGAAAGATCACACTAATAGGAGAGGAAATTCTGTCAAATGTGACTTCTCCTCCATGATTTAAGGGAAAAGAATTTTAAAAACAAAACTTTTTAAAGAAAATTCCAAGTCAAATCGAAGCAATAAGATTCTTCCAAAAATTCAAAGTGTGGAATTGTGATGTATTAAGGGTTTGAAACTGAGTCACTTTAATGTTAGCTCTGTAACAAAATATATCTATTTGTACATTTATACTAATATATATATTACCTGGATACCTGGAGCTGCTCTGGTTTCTTCATTGCCCAAGACTTGATTATACAGCTTTTCTTTAATTTCTTTGATATTTTTCCCAATAAAGTGCCTTTTTGGCCAAAATAATCCAGTGAGTTTTATTTGCTTGCATTTGAAGGAGGCTTAACTACTAACACTTGAAATAAACATGTAGAAGAAAGCGTAGAGGCAAAAGGGAAGACGATAAGAACAAGAAAAGATGATCAACACCACTGGTCATTAGGGGAATGCAAATTAAAACTATGAAGAGATATCATCACAGACTAGAAAAGTTAAAAATTAATATATTGCTTGTAGGAGTGTAAAGTTGCTCAGCCAGTCTGGAAAACAGTTTGGCAGCTTTTTATAAAATTAAATATACACTTAATGTATGACCAAACAATGCAATTCCTATTGAAAGAGCTCAGGAAATTTCACCCCAAAATAGGACTCCTTGGTGTTTTGAATTAAAGGCTCTTAAAGATTAATAAGCCCTTGGAAAGAGGCTTTCCCTCTATCTAAATAAACCAGACTGACCCACCAAGGGGAACAGTTGACTTCCCTTCCCCTCCCTGTTATCTCGATATATTGCAGGTAAACAGATCAAGAATGCAACCAGATGTGGCCCAAATCATTTCAAACATAATTTCTGTCTCTCAGGTTAATTTACAAGTAAATCTGTTTACCCCATCCATTCATTCTCCCAAGTATCTATTCAACCTCCCTAGCAACAATTTATTGCCCCTAAACAGAATTTCCTATACCCCTCACCTCCTCCTCCCCTCTGAAAGACAGGTATAAAAATATCTGGATCCCATTGGGATATTGAGTAATCACTCTGTGATTCTCCCCATGTGCCCCATGTGCATGGTAAATAAACCTCTCTCTCTTATTAATTGGACTTAGTTGTGAATTGACCTTTAGGGAACGTTCAGGGGCAAGTTTCCCCTCAACCCCACACTATCTATTTACGTAAGAGAAATGAAAGCACGGGTCTAACCAAAGACTTATGTGCTTGTGCTCATAATAGCTCCATACTGAATGTCCATAAAAAGGTGAACGCAATGAACCCCTGATATATGTAACATGGTGAATTGTATGATTTCATTTATCGAAAGTTTAGAAAAGGCAACAAAATAATCTATAACATCAGAAAGCAAATAAGTAATTATTTGGACAGAGAATGGAGGAATTGACTTCTAAGGTGCAGGAAGGAACTTTCTGTGTCAGCGAAAATGTTCTATGTCTTGATTGTGGTGGTGATTTCATGACAGTACATTTTCCAAAAATTCAACATTCTGTACACTTAAAATGAGTATATTTTATTTCACTGCATGTGAATTATACCTCAACACAGGAAAAGAAAATGGGAACACAATTAAGTTATTCCTTGGGGTTTGTCTAAGATGTAGCCATTAGCTCCTTATCATTTCAGCTTGAAAATAGGTTATAAGCTTTTATTCTTGATGTCTATGATCATATCTTACTATAAAAACAGTTAGTGAATGCATTATAAATAGTGATTGAAAGACAAATATTTATTTCTTTCAAAACATAATTTGCATATGTTCTATCTTATTTTATGTGCATAAAACTTGTTATCTAGTTATTAACAAGAGTTTCTGCTTCGTTGTTGATGTTGGTCTAAAAACTGCTAGCTCAGATACTCTGGAAATTCTAAAAGAAACTAATAAATCCATCCTTTACATTTGGGAAAGCTATTTTGAGGATTATACGGATATGAAGAGAATCCTGGAAAGTTGTATGAATTGCATTTATCTCTATCCATTATATTTAGTTTTTATTCATCAGACTTTTGCCTATCAAACATAAAATTATATAATTATATATATATACAATTCTCTCAAAGTCAGTTTGTATGGGACTGGCAGCTAATGTTTTTTGAATTTGCCAAGCTAATTTAAAAATTTCTCTGTGTTTTCTATGCATATCTCTTTAAAGATCATTCATGTTTTATTTTGGATGAAAATCTACTTTTTCTGAAATTGAAATTGCTGAGTACAACCTGTAATATAAAGCTTTATAAATATTCTATTCAGATTTCTCAAAAGATTTAGTTGAAATTTTACCTATGGTGACAGATGGGATAAGGAAGACAGGGCAACATTCTTTACTCTCCCCATATTGTGGCAGACAAGATTTATGTTCCTGTTTTCCACAAAGGACAGAGGATGCCAGGCTTTGCTCATAAATCTATTTACATTTGCCATGGAATGAATATCACAGCCAAATGTTTGAGTGCATTAATTTTGTATTTGAAAGAGTCATTTTCTTTCAAAATGGGAATGGCTTGGGATCATGGAAGAATGGTATCAGTGGTATGCTGGTAAAAACCAGCTCTCTGAAAAAAAAAAAAAAAAGCCCTCATTTGTAGCATTTTCATATTTCCTTAGTGTAAGTAAGCACTCCTATCATTTCTTATTTTCAAATGGACAACATGATGTCAACTGGCTCATAAATTCCTGAAACTTTAACACTGGTTTTTGCAAGAGTCATTACGAGTTGGCTTAGCACACCAGTGAATGGAACATGAGATTTATTTTTAGCAATTGATTTCAAGCTTATTAGTGACATGATCAAAAGAAGAATTGCAATTCATTTTTAAGTGAAAGTGGAAAATAAATTTTAGCCCTTATTGCACCAAACAAAAAATGTTACTCTATTATTCCATTAATGTAGGAGAAAACATATGTAAGTAACTTTTGGAGAAATGACACAAAGTGTCTTTCTTCATATTGTGGATTATTTGGGGTGTGGTCTTGATGCAAGCACCAATTTACTTTGAAATTTATTTTAAAAAATTATGGAAATTAGGAAATGAATGGAAACAGCCTTTCTTCATTTAATTTCATTACAGTGATACATAATCTCTTGCGTCATCACAGTAGTTTGTCAATTGATCAGAATAATTCTTGTCTATAGAAAAGGCAAGAAGTATCAAGAAGCTAGTGTATAAAATATATCTCCCAAAATATACGCAATATATATAAAAATTGCTATTTATAACATATTTTATTATTCTTATAAACAAAAAGAAAAACATGAAATATCTATTAGAGGAAAAAAAGGCCAATCATATAAATAGGAAACTCTCATAAGGTAAATTCTATCATTATCATCATTTTACACATAAGGAATCAGAAGTACAGAGAGGCTAAGTGATCTGCCCAAGGTCACACAGATGGTAAATGGCAGAGCCAGGAATCAATCTAAAGTCCATATTCTTCATCATTAATGTCCTTTTGATACCCACCACCTACTTCATATTCCTTTAATATTTATAGTTTACGATCATTTATGCATTGGATGGGCTCTTTTGATTGTTAGTTGGACAGACTTGCTCAGGTTTCCTAAACTGATGTGGGAATATTGAGAACAGGAATTATATTATGGAGCCAGGTCTCAGTGGGTCCCAGAAACAGCTACACAGCCAACTTTCAGTCAAGAGACAAGAATTGCTACAACCATACTTGGTAGGCCACTGCAATACCTTTCTGAATTCAATGCAACTCTGGCTCTCACATGATCTTATTGCCCCCTTACAGAAAATGTTCATTGATCTTGTTGGGGCTCAGAAAATACCCCAAAGCATGGGGTTTGGGTATTTTGAGTATTTTGAACTAAAGGATATTGGAAGACTTCAGAAGGAGCCTCGGGACAAAGGTCTCTCTTACCTTCTCCTGCCCTCCTGTCTCTTGTTTCTCATTCTCTCCTGAAATGAACATGGAAACCAGAATTCTTCTTCCACAAAGTGGATCATAAAAACTAGAACCCCTTCACCTCAAAGCAAGCCATAAAACCTAGATATATTACCCTAACCGTCCTCTGCCTTTTTATCTAGGAGCTGGCCATAAAGAAATTCTCTGACTTCCCCTTGTCCCATAGTAGGTCATAAGACCTTCATTCCAGAGGATCCTGCCTCCTAACCAGGAGGAAAAAATGCTCCAACAGAGAAGCCAAGAAGAATCTGAGCAGAAGGCCCTGCTGGATTTCCCCACTCCGTCTATTACCACCTGTTGTCTAAGCACATTTCTACATGGCTGTCCATGCTTCATTGAACTTAAGCATAAAAACAGTTTTCCCTGAGTCTTTGGGTCTTCATTTCTGAAGGACCCTGTGTCATGTAAAACTTTGATTAAATAAATCCGTTATGCTTTTCTCTTGTTAACCTGTCTTTTGTCATAGGAATGTTGGCTATGACCCTTTGATGAGAGAAAATGTAGCACACCTTTCCACCCCTACAATCTCTATGGTTATGTTGTGGAACTGACTTGACTCCACTACTTTTCATGTTCTTCTAAATTCCTTGGTCAAACTGTGGAAAAGGAAACTCTGATTAACCCAGCCAACTGGTATTGTCCTCCCTGTGTAAGCAAAGCTTTATGCCAAGGTAGCCTCATAAAGGACTCTGGATTATTCTTAGACAAGGAGAGAGACAGGGTAGGAGAAAGCAAAACTTCAAGTTTTGGCAAAAGCTTGGCTCTTGTCCTCAAGGCAGCATCCAAAGAATGAGAACAAACCGGTTGAAGAGAAGGAAAGAGAAGTTTATCACTTTGCCAGCAAACAAGAAAAATAATAGACTATTGTCTTAAAATCCAAATTCCTGTACATAAGCAGAAATACAGAGCTTTTAAAGGGAGGGCCCTCAGTTTTAGGCTATTGTCATTTAACTACAGTTAATGATTCTAATCTTCCCATCTCTGCGGAAGAAGACAAAGCCTGTGACCTCCATCCTCCTGGGAGGCCCACCCAGACCCAGGCCTGGGATGTAGCCACAGTTTGGCTGAGCTATCTCCAGTAACACAAAGAACAAAGGACAGTCCCCTGCCCCTCCTGACCACCTGCCTGGGGCAGGAATTGCAGGCCTTAGTTCCCAAAAAGAGTGGGTGAAGTTTTAAAGAGACAGAAAACATCTTTTGCCATTTCTCCCCCCAAGGCCATTCCTCTGTTACAACTGTCATTTGACGCAATAGAAAATACAGGACAATGAAGGGATAATGATTTCAACATTGGTTGACTTGACTCTTAGGCACCTGCAAAATATTAACATATAGGAGGGGCTGTTCCTTAACAAGAAACATTTAGTTGTCCACAGGCTGAAAGTATTCTAGTGAACCATTAGTGTACTCATCATGGGTAAATCAAAATGTCTCTTAGTCATACAATACTTAATCTCATATCCTTCCTTTCTTATTTTCAATTAAAAATTGTGTCAATTAGATATTTAAATTAAGTCCCAATGCATTTTGAGTGTGAAGTTTTAATTAAAAGTCAGTACACTATGGTTTCCTCATGTAAATTTGTTGCTTGAAGGCTTCCTGGCAAATAAAAAAAAGGATAAAACAGAAAATGCCTTTGAGGTAAACTCAGCAAAATCATAGATGCAGTTCCTCTGAGTATTGCTGCATTGAAAATCCCTTCAGAGATAGGAAAAAAATATTCCTGTCTGCAATCCTACACATTCCCTAAACTACACTCTTTTGAAGCAGTCATTAACAGCCGGATCCTCAGTGTATAGTGTTTTATGGCCTCACCGTGTGTGACAACATTAAACATCGTTAAAAAGGGTAATTAGAATAAAAATGGAAAGTTCCATATATCTTTTGAAATACATCAGATGTAGTCTGTCCTTGAAACGAAAAAGGGCATGATAATAAAGTTAACTTTTCTCCCTTCTAAAATATGTGGATAGAATAAGAAGGAAGTTTATAAATTGCTTTAAGAGACACAATTAATAACTCTAAAACAAACCACTAAAAATAGAAAATTTTAGTGCTTTATATGATTCTTAAGCAAGTGAAATAGTGTTCTTAAGGGAACAACTACACTACTAATATAGCGGAAATATGAAGAAAAATAAAACACACATAAATGACTCCTTGATAAAACCATAGGGTCATGCAGGAAAATGCATTGCTAGCATTAGTGAAAACTTAGAAAAATTATCGTAACTGTCCAACCTAAATATAAAATATACATATAAGGATATATATAAACATTATCAGATATGCTCTCAAAGTATAGTTAATAACAGAAAAATACTCATATTGTAACTGTAAGTGAAAAAATTCAAGATACCCAACTCTATTTGAGAGAATAATTTAAGATCATAGCATCTAATATTTAGTAGCACTTGTCTTACTATACCTTCTCCAGAACCATTAGCTAGAAAAATAATAGTTTTAAAAATTATTTAGAAAGATGAGTTAGATTTTTACATGGTTTTCTAGCAATTTTTTCTATGAAGTAAAGCAAATACTGACCAACATAAAAGTACTGCAGGAATGCCAGCTATGGAATACAAATTTTAGGGGGAAAAGGTGGTCATCTGTGGTTCAAGCTAATATAAAGTAAGTGATAAATTGAACCCTCCACTTTAGCACAGGGAGATGGAAGTTTAATTTAAAAGATAATTCTTATTTTGTTCAGGAAAAAATGTACGCTTTAGCATTGGGTCTAGGGTGAACTGAACTGGTAGGTTCATTTTTCTTTATTTTGCTTAGCTTTGATTTCAACTGTACTCTGAACATCTCCCACTGAAAATTATAGTTAAATAGATGTACTAATTTATAAAGAGCTTTTAATAAAATATATCAGAAGATAAAAACAAAAAAATATATTTTAAATATTAAAAATTCCATGTTAAGCATTAAAAATCAAATAACTATATTTCTGTTACATAGGTTAGTTATTGTGAGAAATACTTCTTAAATTGGCTCAAATATTGACATGCTAGAGATGTCGATTTATGAATTCACAAGGTACTTTGAGATTGAAAGCCATGATTTCCATTAGGAATGAATTTACATTCTGCTTTAGGGAAGCAAGGTGTCTTTCACTTCTTCTTCATTCAGTTAGGTACTTATCACAACTTTAGCTTCAAGCCTCCAGGGAGATTAGGAGAGCATGCAGGAAAAGACAGACAACATTAAATTGAAAATATTGACAAAGTCCTGACTTAGTAAACAGGACATTTATTCCCTCGTCAAATTTAAATTTGTAACTAGAATCATATTTTTATATCAAAACCACTTTGAGGATTAAAGGATAAAAACAATTCAAATTGTAATACACATGTTAAAGAAATCCTTAAATATGCCTGTTTGATACTTGCTAGTACTAGAAATCTTGGTCTCACCGAGGAATATCTGCAAAGATTTTTACAAAAAGGCTTTGTTTTATAAATCCAGATGGAACCAAGTTATTTAGTTGAAGATCAGGGGTTATGCTTTCTGGTACCACTTCCTTGTTATTGATGAACATCATTGTCTTCAGAGTATCCCTTGCAGACATTCCATGGGAACTTTGCTGTGAAAAGTGTGGACCAAGGACCAACTATGAGCATCAGTTGGGAGCTTGTTTGAAATGCAAAACATCAGGCAACACCCAAGGCCTCCTGGATTAGAATCTCCTTTTTAACTAGATCTTCAGGTGATGTATATGCATATCTAACTTAAAAGCACTGCTCTGAGTGCTCCAGGGTCTCACAGGTGAGATGCTCACCTTCCTTAAAGATACAGGCCCTTTCTATTTTAAATCACAAGGATTTTCTAAGTACCACTTAACCCTCCCACTAAAATCGCTGAGATCCAGGTTCCCTTTTGTGCCTTTTAAAATTCTCCATCTAAGCTGTAGTGAACTAAGTTGCTGGGCAGGTGATGTTCAGGTACCTGGGTATAAAGACGAATGACCCTGCGTTTTATACACCTTCAAGTTACCATTAATTTTCTCTCAAGTACATAAATTAGTAGGCATAACTTGGACTTAAAGAATTATTTTCCTGCTGAAATCCTCAAATGGCCTACATGAAATAGGAGATCCTCATTTCTCTTTTAACATAATTTAGAACTTATTTTACTAAAAGAGACTCTTCTTACCTAGCCTTGAAGTGGAAGATTGGAAAATTCCACTAAAGTGGAATTCTTAGAAATTCCACTACTGGGCTTTCTCCCTTGCGATCCTTGCCTGGGCCCCCTCCTCCCCTGCGACCTTGCCCTCATAAATCACCTGTAGCAATTAGTGTACCAGGCTGTAAAGTAGCTTAGGACCCTGCCTCACTAAAGTTAACCCTGTTATAGCTGTGCCCCTCCTCCTTAAGCAGAGTGTATAAAAGACTGCAATGCTCTTTGTCTGGTGCTCAGAATTTGGGGGGAGCAAACTCCCCTCTAGGCCAATTGTCGGCCGGCATATAAAACCTGTTTTGCCAATACTTCTGTGTGTCTCTCAGTCTATTCTCAGTCAGCCCTGCGGTAACAGCCTGACTCCAAAGATGTATGTTTGGAAAGGATTGGTTACTTACATAATCATTTTCTTCAAATGCTTCCTGTTCTTAGAGGAGGTCAAGTTTCTCCAGTTTCATCAGAATAGTGTGTGAAAAGACTTCCTCAATAAAATAATGTGTTATTATATTAACAAACCGAGTTTTAATCACAGTGATCACATAGTGTGCTTCAAGGAATGCCTTAAGGAAAAAGACCACAATTCCTAGACTCAGCTCATTAGGGGAAGTGAGAGCAAGTTTTTTTTGCTTATGCATTGGGCTCTGGAGTTCTTAGGGCAGGATATCAGAAGCAGGGTGTGTCTTCAGATTGGTTGATTTCTTAAAAGGAGGATAGATGGAGCGAGATGAGATTCCAAGTGAAGAAAATGTGTCGTAAGAGTCATCACATTGTGCGGATGTAATCACAAAACTGACGATGGTGGTTGCTCTGTTTTCAAGATGATGGAGGAGAAAGGCAAGTTTAGCTTTTAAATAAGCTAAAAATGTTATGCTTTTCAAAAATTATCCACTAGATGAATTATACTTCAACAAAACTTCAAATGCACAAGAGAAAATATCCAATTAAATGCTATCTTGCCCTCAATAATTAAAAGCTATGTGAAATCAAGTCTGTCTCTATACCATGCGTATACACACAGTTTTATAAAACCAATATATTTCAAGATAGGAAGATAACTACATCAGTTATCGGATAACAAAACTGAGATGCAAAGTTTATATTGGCTATTCTAAATCCATTTATTCATTCTTTCCTTTGTATATTATGACTACAAGTTGTATGCTATGACTACAAGTTAGCACCCAGAATGCCCAGCTGTGAGGTTATGCTGATGTACAGCAAAAATAGACTTGGCCAATGTTTTCCTGTAACGTAATTTACATACAATGAAATATATAATAATAAGCATAACGTCACCCCAGAAAGTTCTCTGTTGCCCTTTTCCAATCTCCATCTCACCCTTTGAAAGTTAAAGAGTATACTGATTTTTTTCTATCATAACTTAGTTTTACCTGTTCTAGAACTTCACAGAAATGGAATCATTCATATATTCTTCATATACATGAAATTATTTATGTGTCCTTTGTGTAAGGCTTTTTTTAAAAAAAAACTGAGCTTAATGTTATTGAGATTCATTCATGCTGTATTCTAATCATTTATAGCCGAGTAATATTTCATCATATGGATGTAGCACAGTTTGTTTATTCATTCTCCTATGATGGACACCTGGACTGTGCCCAGTTTTTTGCTATTATGAATAAAGTTGCTATAAACGTTTTTGTACAAGACTTTTTGTAAATATATGTTTCCATTTCTGAGTCGTAAGTTAGGTATAAATTAATTTTATCAAAAAAAAAAAACCCAGAGCATTTTTCAAAGAAGTTGTACCATTTAACTTTCCTACCAACAACGTATGAGTGTTCGTGTTATTCTACAACCTTGTCGACATTTGATATTGTCACTCTTTTAAAAAAAATTTAGCCCCTATTGGGAGGGCTATCCACATCTAATTAAAAAAAAATTATACCAATTTATTTTATCATTTCCTATTTAACTCTCCCATTAATCATACACTTCTATTATTTTTCTAAATTTCTTAACTAGGCTTGTAACACTATCATGTCTTAATATTTGGACAAAAATGTACCTTATTTACATAAAAATGAGAGAGAGTTTGTAAATTAGGTAAAATAACCCTCTGTATAGATGTCATGAATCTATATAACATATATTTTGTTATTACAATATGGTGTGTCATTCATTCATTCATTCATGCATGTAGGCACTTTTATAACAAACATAGTCATATATTCCAGACAGTTTCTAGGCAAGGTTTTTACGGTTCAGTAGTGAATAGAAATGTCCCTACCTTCATGAATTTTTTTTAGTCTAGAAATTAATCATTCTCTGGCATTCCTACTTACCTGGTTTTTCCTAATCTCTTTTTCAAAAAATACTAAATAGCAGTTGTAGGTGAATTCCACCTACTATAGAGATATTAATATATTTATAGCAATACCAGGAAGATATTTTTTAACTCAGGTTTTGATGAAAATAAGTAATGGAAATAATAACGAAAACTACTGTACAAAATTTACTACATTGTTAACTCTAATTTAATCATAAACAACAAAATATGCATAATACAAAATGGGTTTCTGATATCAGTTTCAGATTCTTTCTTATTGGGAAATTAGTGAGATCCTTTGACTGGGTGTGGATCAGAGAACTGTTTTGCTCATGGTTTAGATTGGGTTTCTCTTCCTCATATTCTGCTAATCCTTTTCTGAATATTTCCATCAGTGCTTGTTTCTTGATGGTTTAGAATGTCATTGTCCTGTACAGATTCCTTCTCTAATAGCCAAAAGAACTGTATTTCTAAAAACTCTCAGTATTTAAGAATACCTAGTTGATGATGAACTTAAGACTTTATAAGTAAAATAGCATTTTTAAAATATTTGCTAAAATACAACAATAATGCTCTTTGAATAAGAAGCATGTGTTCTGATTATCTAAAATAAGAATATTGTTTTCTATTTTTTTCAGTTACCACATCTAGCATGTTAAATATTTTTAAATTAAAAATTCCCTAAAACGTCAATGCTTTGTTAATAGGTTGTGTGTTTTGCAGATAAAAATTGTATTAATGGCCGGGCACGGTGGCTCACTCCTGTAATCCTAGCACTCTGGGAGGCCAAGGCCCGGGAGGGATCGCTCAAGGTCAGCAGTTCAAGACCAGCCTGAGCAAGAGTGAGACCCCCGTCTCTACTAAAATTAGAAAGAAATTAATTGGACAACTAAAAATATATAGAAAAAATTAGCCGGGCATGGTGGCGCATGCCTGTAGTCCCAGCTTCTCAGGAGGCTGAGGCAGAAGGATCGCTTGAGCCCAGGAGTCTGAGGTTGCTGTGAGCTAGCCTGACGCCACGGAACTCTAGCCCAGGCAACAGAGCAAGACTCTGTCACAAAAAAAAAAAAAAAAAAATTGTATTAAAATGCATTTTCTCTGACATGTCCTGTATTCTGTGAACATATTTATTAATATAACAGGTGGTTTTAAGTTAGAGTCCAAGGTCTGGGCTTCCTCAGGGACAGTTTCTATCGGTTGTTTTTTTTCCCTGTGTATACTTTCCTTATTCTTTGTATGTCTGAATTTTTTTGTTAGAAACTAGACAATTAAATAATATAACATGACAGCTTTGGAAATTAGATCCCCCTTGGGGTTTATTATTTTTGCTTTTTCTTGTAAATTTCCTGAACTAATTCTTTAAAGTCTGTATTTGTCATGTGTGGCCATTGAAATCTCTCCTTTGTTAGCCTTGTAGTCAGGTAATGACTGAAAGAGATTCCCTTAAAGCTTTGAACGAATAAGTCTCCCAGCTTTTGCAGAGGGCCTATGTGTATTGTATGTGTGTGTGTGTGTGTGTGCACATGTGTGTTGGGGTATGTTTTCAATGTTTTCGTAGGCAATTCACAACTCCTCCCTAATGTTCACTTCTAGCTTGCACAGAGCCTTGAGGTCCGCCAGAGGTGAGAAATCGGGGCCTTCTTCTGTTCTTCTGTCTTTCCTGATCATGAGCCCTGAGTGCGCATGTGGCCTTCTAAATTCCCGGGAACATCTTAGAGCTTTTCACAGCCCTGTATGGACTTCCAATTTCTGTTCTTTTCTTTTTTAAATTTTCTTTTCTTTTTTTTTTTGTAAAGTATTTTTGGCCAGTGTCTTATTATCCCCAAATGGCAAATCTACTTCAGGCAGCTCTGATGTTAAACAATTATCACTTGGCGTTTTCTACCACTGTCCTGAAGAGAGTGCTGTTTATGCAGTGAGAACTTTGATTCAGGTCAGATAAAAGCAAACCTCGAGAATGAAGCTTTTCAGCAGCTGCCAGATAGGTCAAATAGTGACAATTCTATTCGGTGCACTACAAACCAGTTGGCCTCTCCTAGGGACTGATAGGCTGCTGGTTTTCATAGCTTTTGTAGTTGTGGGACTTTGGCTTTCAAGACTACCACAGAGAAGGGGAAAAGGGGACATTAAGGTCATATTAAGTGCCATAAAACTCACTGTTCATACTACGATTCAATTGTTTTTCTTGAACAAGTGCTCCTAAGATTGTTGCATGGCTTTAGTTAATTTCTAGAATTCTGAAAATGTTTATTTTGACAGTTTTTGCCAGTGTTCTAATTGCTTTTATGCAAGAGTGAGTTTTTTAAGAAGTCTTACTTTGCTTTTCCAGAAGTTAGCCTTCTCTATTGCAGATTTTATTACGTGTGGAAAAATACTACTACCATCTCATGACACTAACACATCACATTACATTTTTCTAATACCCCTTTAGTCCTCGTTCATATAAATGCATTTTACATGAGTATAATACTATCAAGATCTGAAGTATGATTATTTTTCTTTTGCTATCAGGTCATGAACATTCTCTGTTTTCACATTTCTAATTTTGTGTTCCATATTACCAGCATCTTATAATTGATTCGTTCTTTACTTAGATTATTTGTCTCCAATTGGCTGAGATTATAAAAAGTGCTGTGATGGCTATTTTAATGAGAATAACATGTTTCTTCCCTTGGATCTTTTTCTTATGAAAAATTCTTAGGAAGCAAAATTAGCAAATCAAGGGATTATTATATAACTTTTTAAAAGTACAATATACTTTCCAAGATAGGACTATATTAATAGTTATTTATTATTCTTCCTGCTCTTTGATTATGCACACATGCCTGTCTTGTAAACATCTCCTGTATCCTTTTATTTTATGAGATTAAAAGACCCGCCAATCAAAATTTCCTAGTATATATTTTATAAGCATTTATACAACTTAGCTATTTGTACTTTTTGTAACATTTCATAAAATGACCAGTAAGATTAAGCTAATTGAAGTGTTTTATACTATATAAGATAACATTTATTAATAAGACATCTCTATTATAAACTTCACTAGGTAATATTGAATTCTTTTAGACCAATACTCCTAAAACTTTATTTTGGTTATGATTCAACTGGGTGTTTACGTTAAAGTTCAGATTCTGAATCAGTAGATCTGGGGTGGAGTCCAAGAATCTGCATTTCTACTATGTTCTATCAGCCATGGACCACATTTTGAATAATAAGACCTTAGGACACTCTTCTGTATTTATATTACTGTCCAGTCCTTTAAAAGGATGAATTTAGTCAAGTTAGTTTCCTTAGTTCTAGTTAAATCTTGTCTTGACATCTTCACCTGCTTTATGGAAACACAATGTGATCACTACTCAAGTGGGAACAGATTTAACAATGATTCCTGGTGCATCCTCCTGGATCAGACATCCTCACTAATTAGCTTCCCAAAAGACAGTGTCCTTTCCTTTCTCCTCTCTATTCACTCTCTAGCAGCCTATTTTATAATAGAAGCCATCCCCTAAAGTTGGAAGCTAGATAAAACACCTTGTTACTTTTCATTGGTTGTTAAATCGTGTCAAGGATATAAATTGTTTAAAAGAATAACATCTTTTAGTATTAGCATTTAACTTTTCTCTCTGATTTTTAAACTTATAATTGAAAGTAGGATCACAGCATACTCCCAGGAGGTATTTGCCTCAGAACAGTGGGCAATATTTCCAGTTCTGATGCTTTAATGGTATTCCTATCATTTTCTATTCTTTTTTTCAAAATAAAAGTGCAGACAGATAGCTATTTAGATTTTATAAATGGATTTAAAAAATAAAGTACATTTATCAGGATGTGCATTGTCAGAAGGTTTTAAGATGTTAGTCTATTCATTGTTTAATTTTTTAAGTATTACATTAGAATTCTTCTCTTCTTTAATGGAACTGTATATTATTCAAATTAGACAAAAATAGTTTTTGAAAATGAACTGTTTTTTATGGCTTAGTAATACAAAGTAAACATGGTAATATTAAGTAGGTCACTTAAAGTCATATCTAAGTAAATCACAAGTGGCTCAGGGCAACCATATTGGATTACATAGGTTTAAGAAGAGAACTTCTTAGAAGTACGGAACCTTAAAGATGACCATGAACCAGGTATGGAACAGATAACACAAAATTACAGTCTGGCAAAAATCTCCTGTCTAGAAAAATATGTGGTCTTAGTCGAAGGTAGTCCTAAATTGATCATGACTTCATCACACATGGCAGAAGCGAATGAGGGAAGTGTTTTATTTACTATTTTGTAGGCTTCAAATGATTTCCTTAAATAATTTTTAAGTATAATACCAGGAAAATTCAAAGATAACGAAGCCCAAGATGAAGTAGATCTCAGAAGTGAGAAATAGCAAAAACAACAATAAAAGTAGCAGCATCAGAAATAGCTCTTCACATGCTTAAAATATTGGAATTATCAGATTTAAACTATAAAACAATTATGTAAACTATGTTTAAAGAAGCATCAGACAGCCTTAAAGAGATCAGCTGGAAACAGAAAAGTAAGGTGACATGGAGTTACTGAATATGAACCAAAAAACTTAATAAGAATAAAAATAAATGACAACTAATTTCCTTTAAAAAAAATCAGTACATATACAGAGGAGCACACAAGTGAAATAGAGGATATAGTTAAAAAAGACAACACAAGTTCAGTCAGGATCCCGGAAGGAGAGAATAAAGAATGGAATGAGGCAATATTTAAATGATAGTTGCTGCAGTTTTCCCAAACTGATGAAAGATTTCAGTTTACAAATTCAAGTAGCCAAAAAACCCAAATCCAGATAAATAAGGAATTCTACATGTATACACACCACAAAGAAACTGGGGTGGGGAGACAAATAGAAAATACCAAAATCATCCAGACTAAAAAAGACAGATAACTTTCAAAGTAGTAGCAGTCAGACTGAGAGAGAAAGGGAAGTTATTTACAGGTGAAAAAGAAATGAAATCCTGAATATATGTGGAGCAATTGGTTCTTGAATGGAGTAACGTACTCTGTCGTAATAAGAAAAAAACATGGTTATAGATGAAGATATGTTTATAGGGTCATGGGAGAATTGAGAGAGTTCCTACCAATGAAATATGAGTCAAGATTATCAGTTACTATTAGAGGAAGGAAAAAGGGTATGGAAAGCCCTGTATTAGAGAATGGGAAACTAGAAAAACACATAATAGGATTGCAAGCCATATGGGTGGTATTAAATGAGAATTGTAGAAAAGTAAGATAGGAGAGAAAGCTATAGCTTGACAAAAGCAGGTCTCTGGATGACAGGAGATTTGAGACATTCTGCAGCAGAGTGGATCAAATGACTGCAGGCAGGAGGCTGGCGGAGCTGGCCATCGACAGCCAGGATGCATTTTGGAACATAGTCAATTTTCTCAGTGATTTCCACAAATGCTTAGGGAGGGGAACCTGGTAAAATATCATGGCTATCTGCAATCAAAAATTGCAGTGATTTCCTTATAAACATTAAATTGGTATGTGATTTGACAAAATGTGTCAAAAATTTGTAATTTTCATATGCAATTAAATATCTACACAGAATGCAGGCTGCATTCTCTACCAGACTCACTCAGTGATTCCAGACTCCTGTCTAAGTATGAATGTAGAGCTGCTCCATAATACTATCTTGCCCATGTCTGCAGGAGGGCAAAAGTCCTAGTACATTTCTTTCCAGACTTGTCTTTAATATAAAGTTGTGGAGAAGCTCAAAGGCTTTGGAAAAGCTCAAAAATCATTCCTTGGGCATTATTTTATCCCTCCCCTTTGTAAAATGGCAATAGTTAAGCACATTAGAGTATATAAATTAGCCTATTGAAATAATCACTAGTTTAGTTTGAAAAAGAAAGAGAGTAAGTAATTTATATGTTCGTGTTCTAGTTACAGCTTATAAAGTATTTGAACAGCTGGGCAAACATTTGTTAACTGAATAAAAAGGAAGTAAAGGACAATTACTCACTGCAATAATGGTATATAAATGGGTCCAATAAAAGCAATAGTGGGGATCACTGCATCCTAAGGGAACCCTAAATATTTAACTGCACTTAACTACCCATGAGTTGCTAAGGACAAAGAGCCTTTGGGATGTGTAAGGTAGCTCTAAACAGAAACTAAATTGAGCGGTTGCAAATTCAACATCCCTCAGGGCAAATAATCATTTAAACAATCTATAATCCATTTTTTCGCAACAATAACAGATTATTTTTATTATTGTGCTATTTAGATTTTTGATAAACATTCACTTTACATGTGCATTAAGAATTGTTAAAAATTCCTGATGTCTTCCTATACACTACAAATTAAGTTTGGTATTCCACACAGAGCAACACCTCAATAATTAAATACCAGTTTCAGGGCTGAATGGAATTATTGTTTCATTGTTTTATTTATCATTGTATTTCTAGTATTTAGGTTGATATCAGTCCATTTAGGTATGTAATAAGTTTCCTAAGTTAACTTCTACTTAGTGTAGTCATATTAAAATACTTAAGGTCAAAGTTTGATGCATAGTTAAGCATGTTTTAGGAAAGATTTTTAACTATCTAAACTTAGAGTACAGATGACTGCTCTAATCTATATTATTATGTCTATCTATGTTATATTACTCTCTCTACATACTCCATATATAATATATCGGGGGTTCGCGACATCCCCAATAAAGATAGGGTCCCCTGGCAGAATGTGTTGCAAGAGATGAAAGAAACGAAGACACAGACACAGAAACAATATTTAAGAAAGTGGGGAAATCAGGGGACCACCAGCACTCTGGTGCCAAGGTGGCAGTGACTGAAACCCAGCACTTGCTTTTTATTCTCTTTGCCATGCTGCAAAATACAATGATCTCATGTGAAAAAAATCACAGGATACAATGATCAAAGGTCTTGGGGCTCCCCCCAAAACCACAAATTGTCCTAGCTAATTTCCTTCTCCAAAACACATAATTCTTCAGTAGGTACAATCCTTTTGATCAAGGTAAACTAACTAATTTTATCCCGAGCTCAAGCTATGTACATGGATATCAATCTCTAACTTCAGTAGCTGTGACCCGTTTGATCAAGGAACAAAGAAACTACATGATTTCCACTGGGAGACTGGTTTTACATTAACTGAGGCATTGTTGAGAGAAATATTGCAATCTACCTCTACAGCCATGAGAAGTTTTCATGTCAGGCTGCTCCGCGGCTTTTCAGGCATGAGACCCGTTAGGCTTTGAGGTTGGAGCATGCCTTGCTGTACTCCCAGATCACTGATATATGTCCCCCAACTAGGCAGTTAACATCTGCCCTTATTTCAGGTTTTTGCTCAGGCAATTCCTTCACCTCCTATCCTCTCACAGCCTCAGACATAGCATCCTAAGTGCCAGTGGTCTTAATCCCATCAATAATATAATTTAGTATGTCCCCCAGGGAAGTCTTGTTTGTCTCTAAGTCCAGAACTGATCTTCAATTTATACAAACATCAAAACTTACATTATGCCAAATGGGGAGGTTTGGAGGTTGACTCATAGTAACCAAACTCAGAAAAGAGTATGTGTGCTCCTGTGTGTGTTTATTTGATGTATTATTTACAATGAGAAATATAACTGCTAAGTGAAGCATCACAATCTTTGTGTGGGAAAAAATTATTTTCACATTGATTTTCACTTGGTGAGTATTGGCTCCAAACTATGGCTTTATTTTGATATTTTAACGGATATTTGTATCCAACTAATATATCTTGATTGATCACTTTTCTTTAAAGGGTTTGCCAGCCATAGGAGTTGGTGATGGCAAAATTTATACTTTAGAACTTTCCCCAAGGACAGTAAGCAAGAAGAATGTATTGACTTAACCATCTCTGTTTTTTGTAGATTTCCATGCAGACCAAACCATTCACCTTTTCTTTTCTTTTCTTTTTCTAGACCTTAATGATGTTACATCCATATTTCTTGTTTGAAATATTGCTGCTCCCAGAACTTCATAGACACTCACTAATTTGATCTTAATGTAAGGCTCTTTGTTTTAAATGTAGTTTTTTTTGCACCTTAATCACTGGTAACAAAATGAGGCATAATTGTCCAAGCAAATTGAGAAGCAAAATTAAAGTTTGGAATAAATATTTAATATCTCATGTTTTTAATTACAGTTTCACAATAAATGGAATGAATAGAGTTTGGTGAAATCAGGTTGGTTATAATACCTTACATTTGCATGACATGCTATATATTACAATACACGCTTAAAAACATTACTCAATTCAGTTATCAGTCCAATTTTTCTTGACTGGATTAGCCAAATTGTATGCGTGTGCCACTGAGGCTCAGAAAGGTTAGGTAATAGCTAGTAAATAGAAGATGTAGAGCAGCTTATGCGTTGTTGGTGATAATTTTCTTTACGTTAGGATGAATGCTGTTAGACAGTAGTCATACTGAAAGAAAATGTCTGTCACATGGAAGTAGAAGGCGCCAATAAGTAGGTGCTTAGAGGATTGCTAGAAGTTGGTTGTTCAGACAGTACATGAAAATGATATGAAGCAATATTGTAAGGGGAATAGAGTGTAAATAGAAACTGACTGAATCACTCTCAGAAAGATTGCTATTTTTGAAGCCATAAAAATGAACTTTAAAGCGTTAAAGTAAACTTAAACATAAAAGGTTTCAAAAGCCATACCATGTATATTTGTTCTTTGATTCTTGGAATGCTCTTCATTTATCAAATGAATTTAAATATTCTTTTAGACTATAAATGAATTAATGGGCATTCAAATTTTGCCACTTTTTGGTGTGATTTTTCTTGCTCATATTCTAAACATAATTTTCTTTTGACCTTTTGTTTATGAAATAAACAGCTAGCATAAACTTTAAATAATGGCTTTGGGCTGAATACATATTCATCAACTACATCATACTTTTGTTGGCATTTTTTTTGTTATAACTCTCACAGATTTGTAAGCAAATGTTGTCATAGACTATAATTCAAGACACTGACAAGAAGATGAAAGTACTATAAGAACATTCAAGAATATTTTATAGCTAAATATAATTGTTATCATTCAAATTTAATTGTCCCAAATTCTCCATGAAAAGCAGTAATCATTACCTAATTCTATAAATGTATTAATCATTCCCATAATAGGACATTGATATATATGATAATTTTGTAAATCTTTCATGATGCAAATTTTTCCCTCTCAAAAATTAATGCCTGAACACCTGTCCTACTTGAGTAAAAGTTTCATGTCCCTCTAATAATTCCTTGACCAGAAATCTAACAAAAGTATGTGCATACATTAGAGAATTTCTGAGTATTTTTTATTTCCCTTGATTCCAACTTTTACTCCTAGTGTAAATACTGTGAACTACTCAGAGTTAGAGTTTTTTAAGTGATATTTTTCATATATATACACACACACATATATATCAGAATATAATTTATCCTAGTGTTAATAGTTTCTTAGTTATCAAATTCTATCAAATACTGTATTGTTTCGATTTCTTACCATAAATTGATATAGGAATAACCATTATAGAATGAAGAATTTTCCAGGAGCCACTGAAAGCAGACTGATGAGCCTCGGCCAAGGAATCTTGTGGTTTGAATCCTGGCTCCATGTCATCGTTACTTATTAGTGACTATAATCCTGGAAAAATTCAGCTCCCTTATCAAAAAATATATCAAAAAAGATATATAGGATATATGGATCCATATAACCATATGGATATATGGACCAAAATACTTCTATCTTACAAGTTTTTCGTGTAGACTGAATAGGATAATATATTTAAAGCAGCCAGAACATCCTGGGCAGTCAATAAATATTTGTTTTAAAATAGTAATGATAACCTTTACTGAATGTTCAATATGTGCCAGGCTCTGAAGATAGAGTGATGAATAATACAATCAAAATAGTTCGATTCAAGGAGTTTATATCTACTAGGAAGTATAGAGAAAATAACCAGGTAAAACAATAAATGCAGAGGATTTATTAAATAAATTAGCTGGGGGATGCGATAGAAGATATCTTGTGGAACAAGTACTTTAGATAGAGTGAGAACTGAAAGCTTTTACAAGAAGATGCCATTTGACCAGAGGCCAAAGTAATGAAAATCAGACAACATAAAGAGTTTGAGGGAAGACTGAAAAGCATTTAGCTAGTTTGAGGAACCAAGAGGAAGATAGCAAGACTCAAATCTTTGTGAATTAGGAATTATTTTATAAGATCTGAGGGGAAGGTAGGAGTTAGATCATATACATTGCAAATCATGATAAGAAAGCTGGATTTTCATTATGGAGCATTTAGAAGCCACCGAAGGTTCCTACATTGGAGAGGTGTCATGATCAGAATTTAATAGTTTACTTTGGGTCCTGTATGGAGAATGAACCTCAAGGAGGAAAGAGTGAAGCAGGGAGATCAGTTAGAACCATTTGAAATTAGTCTCACAAATACATGATGGTTGTTTAGTCTGTCAACAGTTAGGTGGTTCCTAAGTGGCGGGGCCTGGTCAGGGGCCACACTTGCATGCGTTTGGCTGGTAAAGAGACCACGAGCCCAAACGGGTTTGGATGGTTTGTTGCTCAGCGAAGAGCAGGCAGCATGAGCTTCACATAGGGAGTCCCCAGGGTTACAGCATTCCGTACTTAGGAACGGGCTCGCTAGGCTCCGCATAAGGAGAATTTACACTTAAATCATTAAATGAATAATTCGGGAACTATTTTCTTCCACGCATGCAAAGAAATCCGCAAGGTGTGAGCCGTGCGTTGGTGCCGCACCTTTACGCCAGAGGCTGGTCTCATTGCCGCCTACGCATAGCGTCACTTTCCTCCTGTTTTATTTGATTTGCAAGTCTGTGTTCACCCTTAGGACCACGCCTCCAAAGCGAAACTCCACTGCAAGTCCAGGTGAGCCTGCAGCGAAGAGAAAGGTGATTACAATGGAAACGAAAGTAGAAATAATTAAGCATTTGGGGAAAGGCCAGACATCACCATTCACTGGAAAAGCATCAGGCTTCAGTCGCTTGACTATCAGGACAATTTATAAAGGATAAAGTAAGAATAATGGAACATGTGAAAGGCAGTGCGCCAATGAAAGCATCAATTATTACTAAGCAGTGTAGTTGATTAATCATTGAAATGGAAAGGTTATTACTGATTTGGTTAGAAGACTGAAATAAGTGTAACATTCCGATTAGCCTAGCGTTGATGCAACATTAGGTGAGTATTAACCTTTAATTTTCTTTCTTGAAATTTCTCCTATCTCCTGTCTAAACTTCTTATATGAGTTCGTTTTCATGTTCTGTTTGTTTGAATTAAAGAGCACAATAGTTTCTGTAAGTTTTTGCTACAGTACAGTGGTATTATTATTATTATAGTATTACACTGTATTATTACCACATATGAGCCATTGTAGTATTTTATTATTATTATTACTGCATATGTGCTGTTCATCAGGGATCCCAGTTAACATACAAATCTGACCTAAAGACGTTCCCAGCTGGCCAGGCGTGGGGGCTCAAGCCTGTAATCCTAGCACTCTAGGAGGCTGAGGCGGGAGCATCACTTGAGTTCAGGAATTCAAGACCAGCCTGAGCAAGAGTGAGACCTAGTCTCTTTTAAAAATAGAAAAAATTAGCCGGGCATGGTGGCACATGCCTGTAGTCCCAACTACTCGGGAGGCTGAGGCAGGAGGATCGCTTGAGCCCAGAAGTTTGAGGCTGCTGTGAGCTAGGCTAACGCCATGGCACTGGAGCGAGACTCTGTCTCAAAAAAAAAAAAAAAAAAGACATTCTCAGGAAAGTGTCTCGTCCATACGCAGGCACTGCCTGTGTACCCATTTTCCCTTTGGTCCCAAGACCCATGAGGGTAATGCAGAGGTGGGCCTAGGTGAATCCTGCACATCTAGGAGATCTGTGTCGCAGCTGAATAACCCTGAGATTAAGAGATCTTGATCTTGTACAGAGACTGATGGCAAATAGGCCCCTCTTCCCTTCCACAGAGAAATATTAGCTTTAATACCCTGGAATGTCTCCAGTGAGGGAGACTTTAGCTTTATTATCCTGAGTGTGAGCCAGTCTGGGACTGCTTTGGAGCACTTTTGCAAACATCTTCGAACAAAGCTGTCAATGCTTTTTGCTCAGAAGAGCAGCTGAAATGTCAGGATTGTCTCACAACATATCTGTGATGAAAATTTTAAAGGAAGGCATGGCTGAGGCATAAAATAGCCCAGTGTAAAGTAGCTCAAATTACTTCAATTTTAAAGCTTCTTGTATGTCTTTTGCTTTTTATAAAAGCCATTTTCTTGTCCTAAAATGAAACAAATAAAAAATGTAACAAACAAAAATGCAAGAATTAATAAAAGAAAGCTATTGTTTTTGTTATTAGATATACAATAATTTTATTTTTCTAATGTTGCTAGGAAATGACCCATTTCACTTACATGAATTTTCCAAATAAGTTTACTTTCAGAATAAAATATTTTCAAACATTTCTTAAAATTCATTAATAGATTATTTTAGTTGATCTTTTAGCTGATCTTTTACGTTTAGCAAAGCTGGGACTTGATGTTCTACCATAATTTTTCATTGGTTTGCAAATCCATAAACTTGTGAGGATATGAAGGTGAATAAGAGAATTCAGGGTTTTAAGGTAAAGCCTTTATATTAACTAGTTAGATGTTCAGAGACTTTTTTCGATGCATGTCTGGATTTGGTAGTGATATTCAGAGGGCTGAGTTGCCAACTCTTTTACCTCTGAATAGCTCTGGACAAAAATTGCATTCCCTTATCATTTTTTTTACATTAAGACTCATTAATATTCCACTTAAAAGTTACAAGAAACCAAATGTCTGACAACTAGTGACTGACAGCCACACCGAACGCAGACAGTGAGCACGTGGGAGCTCAGAGGTTACCATAGATTGGCTAGTCTGGAAAGTTAAGGTGGGCTGCAGTCCATGGAAGCAGTATCACCACACCCTCCCACAGGTTTTTTAAGGCAAGACTCTACAATAAACAATAGAAATTTAGAATAATAAATTAGAAGAAAAATTACACTTCAGTGACCTATGTGTATCTTTAAGTATAATCTCTATTATTTTCTTCATTAAAGAAACTGTGTTGTAACAGATTTGAACCTAAAAAGCATAAACGAGGAAATGAAAATCATTCATAATCCATCACCCACATAGTGCTACTGTTCCCATTTGGGCTTATTTTCTATGACAAACGTTCTCTCTGTCTCTCTCGCTGTCTCTCTTCCCCTTTGTGAATATGTGTGGGTCTAAAATTTCTGACATAAAGCTCATAGTTTGTCATCCTCTGTTTTTTTTTTTCATTCATGATATCAAGAGCATTTTCAGATGTCCACGTTTTTTAGTCACTTTCTATTCCCAAACTTTTCCTCCAGTTCTGTGCTTTTAAATCTTTCTCTTTCCTGGCCATCCCTCTTACTCAAATTGCGTTTGCTGCCTCCTAATGTTCCCAGGAATTCCTACGCACAACTCTGCCTCAGCACTTAGCATATTTCAGTTGCTGTTTCTTGTCTCTGCCACTACATTGTACAGTCCCTCAGGTCAAGAACAATGTCCTTCACCTCCACATCAGCAGCGCACCCCGCTTCACATTCAGGGAGGAGAAGCGCAATAAAAGTTTGTTGAATGAATGTTGAAGCAATGACCACGGTTGCATTGTTTCCGTTCAAATATTGCCTTTTACACAGTAATTACCTCCATGGGAAAGTATTGCTTTACTTTTTGGGACTTCTGTATTATAGTTGGCCTGCCGTGTTGGCAGGTTCCTCATCCAGGGATTCAACCAATCTCACATAGAAAATATTTAAAAAATTAAAGAGCATTGACATTATATTTGGTATTGTAAGTAATCCAGAGATAATTTAAAGTATATGAGAGGATTTGCATAGGTTATATGCAAACACTATGCCATTTCCTACAAGTGACCTTAGCATCCTTGGATTTTATTATACGGGGGTGGCCTGGAACCAATCTCCCGTGGATACTGAGGGACAACTGTACTATGTTTTTCATGGCAATTGTTATTTACTACATTTTTTTTTTTTTTTTATAAAATGAAGTCTTCTTGAGGGCAGAAGTGATGCTATCTTTAAGGTCATGCCTCCTCCCAGTGCCCTGTAGAGAATCTACACAGAGGAAATCAAGTATTTAAGTTAAATCACTGAGCTATCAAATTAAATCCTTCCTAGAGAGAACCAGGGATTCAAACATATTAATTTTATTATCAGTAATCGTTGTCTCAAATGAAAATATCTAGAGGAAAAAAAGCCGTAACATAAACATCTTCTTTATTAGACAAGATTTTTGTAAAAATTTCTTGGTATGGCATTTAAATATATTAGAAAAGGTGGCATTCAGGACAGGCCACCCCCCAAATATGCCACCTTAGCATATTGGATATTTTAAGATGAAGAAATTTAAGAAATAGGTGCAGGAAGCATCTGACCTTCCCCTGACACAGGTCATAAGACCCTCATGTGGGAGGTGCCCCCCCATACCTGGAAGAATGGAGCATCCTTATCTGTGAAGTCAAAGGGGATGTCAAGAAGGGTACAAACAAATAGGCCTTGTTGTTTCCTCCAGTTTATCACGCTTAGCTCATAGCCGTGTCCTATCACATTTCTCCATAACTCTCTACTCTTCCTCAAACCTAGCATCCCGAACATTCAGGCTTGACCACTTCTTTGGGTCTTCACTTCCTTATGAAGGCTCCCATGTCATGTAAAACTATATTAAATAAATTTGTATGCTTTTCTCTTGTTATTCTGTCTTTTGTTACAGGAGCCCAGCTGAGAATTTAGAAAAGTAGAAGAAAAAGATATTTTTCCTCCCCTGTAGAACTTACATATTTAGAGACAGGAAGGGTTGTTCCTTTGTATCTTCTTTTGTCATAGCCCAACATATCAACTGAATGTTTTTGTGATTATGATGACATGTATATTTATTTTAAGACATTCTAAATAATCTCAATAAAAAATCACTTTCCTTGGACTCTTTCCTTATATAATAACTATTAGGTTTCTTCAATCTCTCTCTCTCTCTTTTCACATAATCGAAATGAGGGCATTATTTCAGCCAGATTTTTAGATTTATCTTCTGAAAGAAAATGAAAATTTATGCCAGATTGTGTGATGTTCTCTTGTTCTACAAATGTACATTTTTGAAAGTGTAATATAAATATTTTGATTCATAAACATTAAAAAGGCACTATTTTGACCTGCTGTGCTTCTTTTTCTAAAAATAACTCATATTTATTACATTTATTACATTTTCTTATTGAAATTTTAATATCTGGGTACTACAGTAATAAAATTTCACTATGTAGTGGGTGATATTATTATGTTAACTACCTACTTTACATTACAGTTATACATAATTTTTGACATACATAAAGGTGATTGAAGATCATAATAAAGTTTAAAACAGTTATGCCATTTTTCAGTTTTATTTGTGGTAACAGAATATTTTGTTCAAATCACAGGGTAACCATAGTATTTGAATATGTAGTCCTATATATGGTGTTCAAACTGTCGTATTACATTAAAAATGTCCTTGGACTAGAAATTTAAAACATAAATTTTCAATCCAATTTTACTATTACACCAGAAGACATCTGAATTTAAACAAGTTCTTCTCCTAAGTCCAGTTTCTTTTTCTGCAACATTCAGTTCCAATACTCAAGAAACATTTCCTGAACTCTCACTATATTCTAAACACTGCAAGTGTAGGGTTGAAAGGCACAGACTCTAAGAGATTAGTGGTGTCAAAGTATAATTTTCAAAAAGGTAAATATATAACTGTCATAGGAACATGAAATGAACACATGTCAAAAGTTTAATTCACTCATTAATGATAGAACCTGTAAGACGATAGGATGGCCCAAAGAGAATTGGAAAGAAGGAAATATTTAGAGTGGCTAAAAGACTGCGTGAATAATGAAGACTACCAGAACATGTCACCCCAATACATATTTCTCTTTGGCATATAGATTATTTTGAGCTAAAAATAATTGGGAGCCAGCAGACGGAGGAAAAGCTCTCTTTACCAATCCCTAACTGCCTAAAAATAGGGAATAAATTTTCCCTTTTATAGTGGAAATTTACATTCATAAATGATAACTCCTATCTGCATGACAAGACAACCCTTCCCTGCCATACATTCTCCACGGCCCGCTTACCTTCCCATCACTTGCCTTCCCAGTCCAGAAGCCACAAAGTTCTTTTCCTTCTTTAAACCTACAGTGGTTTATAAGCCTCATTCACCTGGCTGCCTGTTTGAGTCTCATTTGTGCGTGTGCGTGACTCCATTGCACAGGTACCTAATTAAAACTTTGTTTTTCTCCTGTTAATCTACCTTTTAACAGTTTGATCTGTGGACCCCAGGCATTGAACCTAGGAAGGTAGAGGGAAAAAGATTTTTCCTCTCCTACAATAAGATTACTAATTTAGACATAAACCTAGTTAATATCCTGCAGGGCAACAACACTGCATTGCTATAACAAAAGAATCATTTGAACTTACCAGTTAATGACTATCCTTACAGAGCTGTAAATTATCTAAATCAATAGTAAAATAGTGTAAGGGTGAAAAGGTGTGATACCTTTCCCTGCCCATCCTAAGGGGCACAGCTGACACTCCTACAACAAAAGACGAGTTAATAAGAGAAAAGCATAAATTTATTTATTCAAAGTTTTAGGGGACATAAGAGCCTTCAGAAAGGAAGACTCAAAGACCCAGGAAAAACTGTCTGTTTCTGTGCTTAGGTTCCTTGAAGAATGGACAGCCATACAGAAATGGGATTGGACAAGAGGGTATGATCTAGTGGTTAGAGACTGAGGAGTAGACCCCAGCGAGGCCTGTCCATTCAGATTCTTCTTGGTCTCTGTGTAGTGTAACTTCCTAACTTCCTGGGAATGGGTCAGGACCCCTCTGGAGTGAGGGTCTTCAAGGAAGAAGGGAGAAGGAAGAGAATAACCTTTCTAGGTTTTATGGCTTGCTTTGTGGCGAGAGAGGTTCTAGTTTCTATGACCCACCTTGGGGAAGAAGAAAATGGGCAGGAGGAGGTCAGAAAGCGACTTCGCTTCTGAGGCCTTCCAAAGTACCATACTTAGGGTATCATTTTCTGAGCCTCAACATTAGCAAGCTAAACAAAAACACATATTCCTAGGAATTAGATCATATCTAATTGGGCCTGACAGCGTTCAACAAAATCACTGAAAGAAAACACAGCAATCTTTTTTGCTTGTTACAAGTTTTAGATGTTTAGCAGAGGGAAAGTGCTAAGTGATTTTAAAGTGGGTGTTGCAAGGTGGGGAACTGGTTGGAACTAAGCCGAGTTAATGACATAACTTTGGGTGAGTGGGTACACCTAGGCAGGGACCTTGAAATGAGTTTGATGAACAAACACTTTTGTCTTGATAATTAAGGAATAGCCATATGGCACTTAACAAGAAGAGTATGTTCTGAGAAATGCATCATCAGGTGATTTTGTCATTGTGCAATCATCATAGAGTACACTTACACAAACCTAGATGGTATATATAGCCTATTGTACACCTAGGTTACATGATACAGCCTATTGCTCCTAGGCTGCAGACCTGTACTGCATGTTACTGTCCTGAATACTATAGGCAATTGTAACACAATGGTAAGTACTTGTGTATCTGAACATATCTAAACATAGAAAAGGTGCAGTAAGAATACAATAATCATAAGGGACTACTTTCATATGTGATCCATCATCGACCAAAATGTCATTATGTGGAGCATGACTGTATTTTAATTTGTTCAGGGTTATTTCTTAGGAGCAAATATTTTCTGGATCAAGTAGCTAAGTTGGTTTACTTGTCCTCAGTACTATTTAACACAGTGACATAAAAGTACATTTTGTCTCAGTATTGTTTAGCATAGGGGCAGGGAATTTGGTTGGTTTCCATTTTCATACTGTTGTATCATGTTGCTGTTTGTACCTTGTTGTCATTTGTAGGTAATGATCACCTTAATAGCATAGTTCAAATTTCTCTTTAAATGCAGATTCTATTTGCTCTCCTGTTAAGGAGGGTTGGCATAACCCTAGTTGCTCCATATTTAATCTCAATTTATATTTCTCTCCAGCTTCTCTCATTCTCTATTTTCATCATAGGGGCCTATGAAAACATTCCAAGTGGAAGTGCAAAGAAGTTCTTAATGTAGTCTTTTCAGCAGGATCTAGTTTCAGGCCTGAGTTATGAATGTACTCCTCCCTGGGCAGCACATCTGTCCTGGCTCTTTTGAATAATACTATTAAAAGTCCTTCTTGAATGTGGCATCTCAGAAGTTTAATATTTAACAGCCTCATATCCTCTATCTGGTTGTACCTGTACCTGCAATTTTCCAATACTGAAGTAACAGCCTATTTGATAATGTGGAAACTTTCCTTCCAATTGAAATTTCCTTTTTTTTTTACAATCCTGGACAAGAATAAAAATCTTTTAAAGTTCACTGCCTTGTGTAAATATGTTAAAGTTATATTTTCTTAATGGGGATTCAACGGGGCAGCAAGATGAATATTTTTCTATTTGTGCAGCTGTTAGTTCTAACTCCTGAGCTGCATCGCATTTGGAACTTCTTTTCCACTTGGTGGTAGCTTCTTTCCTCACTACTCTTACCAAGAAAATATTAATAGATGCATGTATATAAAGTGTAAACTATATGTATGTGTTATGATTAAGGGGCCTATGTGAAATATCATATAACTGAAGATTTTACTGACTTAATTCAAGGCACATCAAATTTCAAGAACCAGATATATATAATTCAAGTCACAAATTTGAAGCAATTACCTCTGCTGTAATTCAGTAGGAGAAAATAACATCTTGGTGTGTTTTTTTTCCCCTCTGTATCCGAGCTAGTCACATCATTCTAGGTGCACAATATATAGTTGTTGACTGATTTCAAGTCAAATAAATTCAACAGATATGATTGAGTGCCTATTACACACGGGTCCCTTTTCAAGGTGCTTGTCATCTGTTAGTGAGGAAAACAAAGAGCCCTGTCTTATGGAGCTTACATTCTAATAGGTGCAGTCAGACGATAAATAATTAATAGAATAAATAATTAAACTAGGTGATACGTTAGGAGGTGGCAAGTACTATGTAAAAAGGAAAAGGTAGAGAAAGGTGAGAGGAACGAGGAGTGGTGCGAGGGGATGTTCGAGAAGATAACTGCAGTATTAGAATGGTCAGGCCATAAAGAGAAGGTAAAGTTTGCCAAAACATATCTCAAAGTAGAGTTTTTCACTCAGAAGAAACAGCAAGAACAAAACCTCATGGACAGCATCCCCAGCATGTTAGAAAACTTGCAAGAAAGCCAGTATGGCCAGAGCAAAGTGAGCAAGGGGAGAAGAGCAGAGCAGTGGACAAAGTCAGAGATGTGATTTCTTGCCTTATTTCATTCCAGAATTCACAATGACTCATTTGATCAAATTTCTCTATTCAAAAATCATTTCCATGGATAGAAATAGCCAAATAAAAATGGGAAGTATTTTGATGTTTATTATTATCCATAATAATGTTAATGGTAAATGACATTTGTATTATTAAATATATTATTCCACGATACATAGTTCTCATTTGAGTTCTGAAAGATAAATGGAAAAATTAATTCAAAGAATCAATTTTGGAATGAACTTTTAATAGAGCACAAAGTCCTAAAAATGAAGTTTAAGGCAATTAAAAAATGCGTAGAAACCGAGCCTCAATCCTACTACAGTATTAATATCTCCCATTACAGAATCTCCATTAGTGTTGGTGATTTCCGAATTTAGATTGTTCTACTGATTTAGGACTTTGGTCAGTTAGTGCCACCTACTGGCATTTCTTGGTAAAGCAAACAAGAGAGTTTTAAAATATACTTTTTACCTTTCTTTTATAGCAAATACCATTTGTCAAATTGGTATGAAAGGAGCAGAAATTACAGGTAGCATCAGAAGTACTGTAATATTAACTAATCAAAGAATTTAAAGGCTGTTAAAGCAGTGACGTGGAAAACGACCCAACATAGTAAGGGATTGACCACCTCCACATTGATAACCCAGCTGGTTCCAACTAGGCATTAGAAAGCAAATTTTTACTATTAGGCCTTTGTCTTTGTAGGTTTTATCAAAGCTAAAGAATTTCATAAACTTCTCAAACCATGCAGAAACTGTAAACAGTCATCATTTCGTATGCAAAGGTATAATGTCACCATTTACTTGAGGATGCCGACGAGAATCCTCAAAATATTTAGTCTAATTACAGTAAAAATTAATTTATACCATAGTTTAGTTTAAAGTTTTAGTTTTTCAGTCTAGTTTTTCAGCTTTAAATCTTTTTTGGTCATTTCCTTCACTAACCCCTCAATTTTTGTGGACACAATTCTTAGTGTCGTCTTTGTTTTGAAAGATTGCTTTATAAAGGAATCTTCCCAATTGAGTCTGAAGCTTATTTTCAAATGTATTTACTAGGTCAATTGATTGATGGAAAGATTCGTTTTTTATAGAGGGTCAATTCTGCCAGTCCTTTGGGTATTTCTGATGGACCGCTGCTCTGGGAGCCATGAGCCCTGGGTTCTGATTCAGCTGTGTCATTGTGAACTTCGGTCACACAGTGATGAATCTAGGTATCCTTACCTTAAAAAGAAGGCAAGAAATTTATTGCAACAAAAGAAAAGAAAATATTGATACACATTATATAAGAGGAGAGAGATCTAAATATACATGGCACTATAAACATTTTAGCCTTAAAGGAAAATGTTCTTCTAGCTGTTTTCACTTGATTTTGATATTTTGTTCATTTTTTACTTCAGGGTTACAAAA
>NW_012147797.1:168394-168945 GCF_000956105.1 Propithecus coquereli | reverse complement strand
ATGTATTGATGGGCACTTGGGTTGTTTCCACATCTTTGCAATTGTGAATTGTGCTGCTATAAACATTTGAGCGCAGATGTCTTTATTATAGAATGACTTTTTTTCCTTTGGGTAGATGCCCAGTAGTGGGATTGCTGGATCAAATCGTAGTTCTGCCTTTAGTTTTTTGAGGTATCTCCATATTACTTTCTTTCCATAGAGGTTGTACTAATTTGCAGTCCCACCAGCAGCGCATGAGTGTTCCTATCTCTCTGCATCCACGCCAACATTTGTTGTTTTGGGACTTTTTTATAAAAGCCATTTTCCCTGGAGTTAAGTGATATCTCATTGTGCTCTTACGTATCTTCAATCTCTCCCTTGCTGTTGATGCTCTTTGATAATTACTACTTGGTACAGTTAAACTTTTCCCACCTTGTAGAAACTGCTCATCTCTTGGTTTCTATTGGCAACTTATTATCTTGGGACTGTACTGCTGACTAATTTTGTTATTGTTTCTTTTTCCTCAGCTGTAGCCTAATGTGTTAGTGTTTTCTAGAGTCTTTTCTTGGCTT
>NW_012147797.1:143795-168344 GCF_000956105.1 Propithecus coquereli | reverse complement strand
AAGAGTTAGGATTAGTTATTTTATAAGATATTTTACTAAATCACTATTGCTGCACAACATTTGAATCGTTAATAGTTTTTATATTCATTAAAATACCCGTTAGATATTTTAAGCACTGATAATGTTAATTTTGATAATGTTTTTTGTATTTGATTTTACTGCATTGTATAGTATAAATTTCACTAGTCTATTTTTATAATACAGCACAAAATACATGGGCATTCACCTTTTCCACAATACATTACTTACCTGAATGCTTAAAATTTGATGTGTCATATGGTATTGAAGAGCTTGAATTCACATTATTTTGATTTTGCAATTTTGATTTTAAAACTTGACTTAAAAGGTACAGTTATGGAAATAGGCAATAAGTAGATCAGTTAAAGGCAACAATAAATCAATAGTTTTTAAGCTTCTTTGTTGTTAACAATCTCAAGGGGCATTTGTTCAAAATACAGTTTACTAGGCCATGTCCCAGACCTGCTAAATTAGAAATCTTCAGAGAAGGAGTCTGCAAATTTTGTTTTTGTAAAATGTACCCACTGGAGATTATTGTGATATTAATTTATAAGACACAGCTCTAATTCAAACATAAAACCTAGCGTAGGACACAATCTTAAAAGGCAAGATAATCCCTGTTCTAATACTTCTAACTTTGAACAAGTGCCTTTGCTAATCTAAGCCTTGATCTTCTCATCTGTAAAGAGGGTAACAATGATTGTACCTAAGTAATGATAGAGTAGTAAGCATTGGATCGATGTATGTAAAACACGTAGCACAGTATCTGGTACAAAACAAGGGCATAGATAATATCAGCTGTGATTATTGCTATGTCAACATAATCATTCTTACAGAGTGATTTCAATTCTTAGGATTTATAGTCATTTAATAAAAAATTATTTGCAATGGAAAATTTCTAATGTTATTAAAGCTGTAGATAAATTAACTTGTGAGACAAAAGTGTGCTGTACTCATGCTTTGTATTGTTTTTATAAATATTGAAATAAAATATGAACCCTTTGGAATTTTTTTTTTACTTTCAAAGAGTTATTGCACCATCTAGTGGCAAAATAGCTGCAGAGCAAAAACAACCATTTACCAGACTCTTCCTTAGGCATCATGGAATCAAAATTTTTTTTAGAAGTGAAGAAAGGCATGCAACTCTACAGATATTGGCCAATAAATGTAAATAAATGAATGAATGCATAAACAAGTAAATTTCTAAATAGAGAAGTAAACTTGAGAAATACGATTCTAAGTTGAGAATTTCAACTCTTTTGTTGGCAAGAAGCTGTCAAGTTAATGACTTGCCAGGTGCATAAGTTGCTCCTGGAACCTCAGCTGAGAGGCCAAAATTTGAGCTTTGAAAAGTCGGCACTATCAGGCAACTAAGTGTTGAGTTAGAGGCAGCCCCACTGTGTCTCAGACACTCAACTTAGGTAGGACATTGGACATGTGTGTAAGTCCACTGATACTTACTGTAACATATTTGCAGATTTTCATTTTATACATAGAATTGAAATTCCCAAAATCATTTTATGTGTGTTTTAAAAACCCACTTAGAGAAATATTTAAGAAAAATTTTACATGGAATCCCATCATTCTACCTCCCCTTTTCAATCATGACAATTTTCAGAAAGATGGAATATTGAATTAGAATGCCAGCACAGATTTCATGAAGATTTTACATTATTTCAATTTCATTGTTCAAAATGAATATTCAAAACTCAAGCATTTGTCCAATCTTTCATTAATGTGAAACACATTGATATGAGCTGTCGGTGGGGCACCAAATTATTTCTTTCATCAAATTTCATCAGTAGATTTTACTCCTTATCGACTTATTTTTCTGACAAGTTAGCAGCATTGACCAGCTGAAATTAACTTTAAAAAGCCGTCTGGTATAAAGTAATGAAGTGATTACTAGCAACGTCCTCAGCATTTTCCTGTTTTGCATTTAATAAAACTCTTTTGAACACACTTTGACATTCCCTACTTAATTCTCACCCACAGGTATTCAATATTCACTCTAGTAACATATACACCAATAATAGCTTCCTTAATCTACTTCACCAAGCTAGCAATTAGAAGGAAATTACCCTGAATAATAGGAAAAAGGGGAATGTTTTTAAATAGCTCATTCTTTAAACTTAGAGAACTATGAAAGTCCTTAGAATAATATGATTTGTAAAAATTGTCCTTTTTTTAAAAAATCCATCTTAAAAAAATAGAATGTAGAAAGATTAAACATAACAAAGACATTAAAGATCCTTGGCTATACTGTGTTCGGTAGTGTTATGCTACAACACTTCGACAATATTTTTTAATCAATGATTATAAAAAACTTTTTAGATATAGTGCACCAGGGCACCTACGCATATTGTTCAAATTTTACATTAGAAATATGGTCCTCAAACAGCTCATAGGATAATGAGACAAAAAACAAGTATTGCAACAGCTGTAATACATTACAGAAACTACTCTGAGACTTCAGAGATGAGAGAGGTTACTTTTGAGAGTGGTAAGTATCACATATCCAGTCACAGAAACTGTCCTCTCATCGGCACCCTCAAGTACCTCACTCTTTATCCTTCTGTGTAAGCCATCTATTAAATACCAACCAGAAATTATTTCCTAAATCTTCCTTCTCAGCTCACACACCGAATTGACTAATAGAACACTAATAGAGAAAATCAGAAAACAAATGTGAAATGATGGCACCAATAAGAACCATAGTTTTTATTCGTACTTGAGACCCAGAATCTCCAGTCTTTTACTTGGCTTGGCTCAAGTCTTTCCTCCATTCTTCTGGGCAATTAATTATTTTTAAAAGTCACCACTTTGTTCATGGCCCCTATAGAAATCTCCACTACTCTCCACCTCTCTCGTCTTTTATTTCCTTGAGAAACTTAAAGTCATCAAATGCGTAGTTCCACAGATTTTATACCACTCCTCACCTACCAATATATGTGCATCATATCTCTTCCCGTCTATAAAGGTTTTAGAGCAAACTCCCCACCTCTCTTCTTGACTTTATTTCTTCCCACCTCTCCCTCAACCTTGCTTCATCATTTTTACAGTCTCTTATTTTTTTAAATTTAATTTGAAACAATTTTTCTTTAATTTTAATTTTTTTTTAAATTTCAATATATTATGGGGTTACAAACATTTTGGTTTACATATATTGCCTTTGCACTGCCCAAGCCAGAGCTACAAGCGTGGCCCATGCCCCAGACAGTGTGCTCCGCGCCCACTAGTTGTGAATTTACCCATCCCCTCCACCCTGCACCCACCTGCCCGACACCCAGTGAATATATTAGTTCCATGTGTGCACGTAAGTGTTGATCAGTTAGTACCAATTTGATGGTGAGTACATGTGGTGTTTGTTTTTCCACTCTTGTGATACTTTACTTCAAAGAATGAGCTCCAGCTCCATCCAAGATAATACAAGAGGTGTTAGTTCACTATTGTTTTTCGTGGCTGAGTAGAACACCATGGTATACATATACCACATTTTATTAATCCACTCATGTATTGATGGGCACTTGGGTTGTTTCCACATCTTTGCAATTGTGAATTGTGCTGCTATAAACATTTGAGTGCAGATGTCTTTATTATAGAATGACTTTTTTTCCTTTGGGTAGATGCCCAGTAGTGGGATTGCTGGATCAAATCGTAGTTCTGCCTTTAGTTTTTTGAGGTATCTCCATATTACTTTCTTTCCATAGAGGTTGTACTAATTTGCAGTCCCACCAGCAGCGCATGAGTGTTCCTATCTCTCTGCATCCACGCCAACATTTGTTGTTTTGGGACTTTTTTATAAAAGCCATTTTCCCTGGAGTTAAGTGATATCTCATTGTGCTCTTACGTATCTTCAGTCTCTCCCTTGCTGTTGACGCTCTTTGATAATTACTACTTGGTACAGTTAAACTTTTCCCACCTTGTAGAAACTGCTCATCTCTTGGTTTCTATTGGCAACTTATTATCTTGGGACTGTACTGCTGACTAATTTTGTTATTGTTTCTTTTTCCTCAGCTGTAGCCTAATGTGTTAGTGTTTTCTAGAGTCTTTTCTTGGCTTTTTTCTCCTCTTATCCAGCACACACTCCCTAGGTAAACTTTTCAATTCTCCTGATTTTGACTATCACTGGTAAGTTAAGAATAATTATATTCATACCTTTAAAATTGTTCTCTCCCCAAATTCAAGGCCCACTTATACAATTGTTTTCCTGCTTACAAACTAATCTTTTCCTTTATTACTCACCACACTGGGGTACTCTCACCCACTGGGCTCCCAAGCCATACTAACCACACACCTTATCTACCCTCTATCCATTAGCCCATCCTTTCAAAATTACTTTGAAATTATTTCTCAATGCTATACTTTTCTACCACTTTTCCAATGACTATTTTGAATTTTCTAATTTTTCTGTCTCCTCCACCCCCCATTTTTTCTTCTCAATGCCTTCCTTCATGCTATAACCATTATCATTTGATTTCTTAAAACCACTAATGGTTCCTGTATTAGTTTGCTATGGTATTTTGCCATAACAAGGTATCACAGATCGGATGGCTTAAACAACAGAAATTTATTTTCTCAACCATTCTGGAGGCTAGAAGTCCCAGATGAAGGTGTCAAGAGATTTGGTTTCTTCTGAAGTCTCTCCTCTTGGCTTATAGTTGACAGCCTTCTCACTGTGTACTCACCTGGCTGTCCCTCTCTCTGTGTTGTCTGTGTCTTCATGTCTTCTTCCGATAAGGACATCAGTCATAATGAACTAGTTCCCATCCTAATGACCTCCACATCACATCTTTAAAAGCCCTATCTCCAAATACAGTCACATTGTGAGGCACTGGGAATTTGAGCTTTGACATGTGAATTTTGGGGGAATGCAATTCAGGCTATGACAGTTCCTACTGCCAATAGCTATATTATAGAATGTATCTGTCTAAGAATATGAATTCTAGATATTCCATAACGAATGGTACTGTGACCAAAAAAACTAGAAGTTTCTTCATATTATAAGCTAATTTTAAAGATTTGTAATGAACTTCTGCAAGTTAAAAGAGAAATTTCTTGCTAAAAATAAATTTCCTTCACTTTGTTTAACCCAATATCTCTCAAATTTATATGATCAAAAATTACTTTGTAGGCTGGGCACGGTGGCTCATGCCTGTAATCTTAGCACTCTGGGAGGCCGAGGCGGGTGGATCTCTCGAGGTCAGGAGTTCGAGACCAGACTGAGCAAGAGCGAGAACCCCGTCTCTACTAAAAAATAGAAAGAAATGATCTGGACTACTAAAAATATATATATACAGAAAAAATTAGCCGGGCATGGTGGTGCATGCCTGTAGTCCCAGCTACTTGGGAGGCTGAGGCAGAAGGATCGCTTGAGCCCAGGAGTCTGAGGTTGCTGTGAGCTAGGCTGACGTCACGGCACTCACTCTAGCCCGGGCAAAAAAGCGAGACTCTGTCTCAAAAAAAAAAAAAAATTACTTTGTATACCATCTGTGAATATTCTGTAAAGCAAATATTTCATTGAACATAGTCGGGAAAACATTGACCGTTAACATAGTATATACAACCTTTAAAAGTCTAATGCTTGCCTAAGTCTCCAGTCAAATCTCTTTCCTTTGCCCCCTTACTTCTCCACTGCTGCCATGACATAGCAACTTTATGTTTCCTAGAGGAAGAAAAATTGTTATGCCAGTGAAATTTGACTTTTGAATCTACACTACTCCATTCTTTATGTGTCTTATATTTTAATACATCTGTCTGGTAGTATAATAGATGTTGAGGATATGTATTGAGCAAGAGTCATGATCCTGCCCTCACAGAGCTTACAGTCTGGTTGGGGAGAAAGACATTAATATAATAATTGTATTACTATAGAATGATCAACTGTAATCAGTGACACACAGGAAAAATATGGGATGGCAGGGAAAATTAAAATTCAGTCAGGTCAGATTCAGTCTAAAGAGTCAAAACATGTGTTATTAGTTTGATTAGAGACTAACCTAGTTTTAGGAATGCAATCAGAAGTAGTCACTTTGTTCTATTAAATATAAATGAAAACAGATACACAGAGCACAAGGGGACAATACACAGTCAGGAGGGGGTCTGATCATATGTGGTAGGAATGGCCTGATGGATGCACTATTCTGCATGTTGACACGCAGACTTCCCCAGAGAGTCAGTTATTCAGTCTATTCTTTTTATATGGCTGATTAGAATTAGGCTTGATTGTTGTCCAAGCTGCTAAGGTATTCAGGGATGTGACTTCCCAGACACAAACCATCTGCCAATCCTTTAAAAATTATTGCTTCAAGCAAATCACATTTTTACATTTCACACATAGCGATGATCAGAATTCAAAATGCTCAAAACAAATTCAAAATGCTGAATTAAGATCACACAACATAAGCCAATTATATATTTAAGGCCTATAGTCTACAATTTAGTATATTGTGGTCCCCTAAATGGTATTTACTTGGCAGCTTCAAGCTCCAAAAGTGAATTGTTCTTCAGACTTCTTCAAATATTACTGAAAGTGTGATATTTGAAATGAGATTTAAAGGATGAATATTAGGCCAGGCACAGTGGGTCATTCCTGTAATTCTAGAACTTTGAGAGGCTGAGACAGAGGATCTCTTGAGGCCAGGAGTTCAAGATTAGCTTCAAGGCTTCAAGACCAGCCTCAACAACATAGAAAGATCCCATCTCTTAAAAAAAAAAAAAAAAAAAAAAAAGAAGCTAAGCCAGTATTCCCAGCTGCTTAGGAGGTTGTAGTGGAAAGGTCCCTCGAGCCTCTAAGCTCAAGGTCATAGTGAGCTATGTATGATTGCCCCGTTGCACTCTAGCCTGGGGAACAGAGTGAGATTCTCTCTTAAAAAAATAAATAAATAAAAGTTAAAAATAGGATGAGTATTAGCTTGCCAAAGAAAATAGCCTGGGTAAATGTCCTGGGACAGGAGGAAATTTTTTTTTTTTTTTTTTTAGAAATTGGAAGGTCAGCATGGCTGCAACAGAGAGGGAAAAGGAGAACATAATGAAAGAAGAAGTTAAGCTGGAGCTGAATCACATTAACCTTTGTAGGAACTATCCTAAGAGCAATGGAAAACCATCAAAACTTTAAGCTAGGGGATTTAGTCCATTTGACTAATTAGTGCCCACCGTTATCCTTCGTCCCAGGTAGCGCAACTGCTCGAGGCAGCACCAAGACAGGGCACCCTTGTCCCTAGAAGAGCTGGAGATTCTAGCTAGTTACCTAAGATTCCCAGCGTCTCTTAACCTAACCTGTACACGTTCAACATTCTCAGGTGTTGTCGTTGCAGCCTTCCAGAACGTGGATCACTTTCAACGGATTCTCAACCATTTTTGAAGTGTTTGTGCCACACGTTTATTTGGGCTGCACTCATTGCATCGTCCCCGAAAGCCTTCTGAATCATCCGAATAGTTTCTACAGAGGAATGTTCAAGCTTAAAAAATCTGATGCAGATTCATTGCTCTACTTGCTCAGTCATTTTGAATGGGACAGCCGGCCACACAGTACACATGCTCACTCAACCATGTCTAGCATCCCACTGACTAGTACAGTGAAGTTGTCGTCGTTCACGCATGTGCATCCCAGGCCACTCCCTGTGGCTGCCAGGTTACATCAACGTTGCGCTAACCGTTCTCATTATATTAGCAATGGCTGGATACTTTTTGGACAGGCTTTGTATATCTCTTTGTTTTCTTTCCTCTCATTGCCTTTTCATGTAACATAAGATGTACTGTCTTTATATTATAGTATTGAGGTATTGTTCATTATATATCTTAGTGTTTAAGTTATAGGTTATTAAGGATAAAACTAAACATTAGTCAAGGACTTTACCTCCTCTTCAAGGAAAGGAGTTAGTGCATTCCAATTGTGTGCTGGGGAGTTGTATCATATTAGATGGAATTATGACTTTGTTGTTGTCTTTATTCAGAGATGAAATATGGCTTAAGGAGATATGTATAGGTGCAAATTGACAAGGGGTAGACTTTTGATGGCTAATTTTATGTATCAACTGGACTGAGACGAGGAGTGTTCAGAAAAAGCATAATTTCTGGATGTGTCTGTGAGAGTATGTCTGAATGATTTTAACATGTGAATCAATAGACTGAACAAAGTAAATTGCCCTCCCTGATGTGGGTGGGCCTCATCCAATCCAAGGCCTGAATAGAATAAAAGTCTTAGAAAGAATTCTTTCTCTCTCACTGTCTTTGAGTGGGGACACTGGTCTATCTCTGTCTTTGAACTCAGACTCAGACTGAAACTTATGCCATCAGCTCTCCTGGTTCTCAGGTCTTCAAAGTCACACTGGAACCATACCACCTGCTCTCCAGAGACTCCAGCTTGCCACCTGCAGATCTTGCATTTCTCAGCCTCCATAATTGTGTGAGCCAATTCCTTACGGTAAATCTGTCTGTCTGTCTATCTATCTATCACCTCTTTTTCTCTCTGTCTCTCTCTCTTACATACACACATATTGATCTGTTTTTCTGGAGAATCCAGACTAATACAGATTTGAAAGGAAAAGAAATGGATTTTAGTATATCCAAATTTTCCAAAACATGATCTCTTATGTTGATAGAGATTGTGCTCCTTTTTTGGCCATAAAATGCAGAGGAATAGTATTGGGATGTTTCTGAAAAACTAAACAGCCTACTTTTCTGTTTTCAACAGGAACTGCTCTGAGAACCCTTTTAGGACACCCAGAATTGGGAACTGGTGGTGTTGAAGGGTATAAGGCATTGATTTGGGTTGATACCAAATGCAATTTTGTTTTCAACTGGGGACTCCCCCATTCTACTATACTACTGTGTTCTCTTCATAAAGAGAGCTTTTGTGGAGAACAAAATTCTCTACAAAATATTGGGAGGGGGAAGATGAGAAGGGTATATTTGTATGGGATATACATCCTCTACCTATAGATCTACCTATGGATCTGTATAGGTAGAGGAAAAAAACTAAAACACTTTAAATACAGATTTTGCCATTATGGACAGGAAATGATGAATGCAGAAAGCTGAGGACCCAAAGCTATCAGAAAAATCTGACTTAGCCTTATTAGTCATTTAAGAGATAAAACATAAATAGATCACAGTAGAAAGGCTCTCATCTCCCAGGGACTGTCGAGCACACATTCTGTGCATCTTCTCCATTCGTTGGGATCATTGAATCCTTCTTAGTGCACTTGATATACTCACGCTGTATCTATTAAATCGAACTCATGGGTCTCCAGCAGAGGGCATGATTCACAAATGCTGGAGCAGGGGAAGCCTTAGCAGCTTTAGATAAAGATGGATCTGGAACTTCCAGTCTATTTCAACCTTTTCCTTTTGTAGTAGGCTAATTCTGGTAGTCAGTAATTCAAATTAATATGACATAATTCGTGCTTTTTACCCTAAAAAAGGGCAATGAGAAGCAGTAAGTCGGTTTTGTGGAGAGAGATTAATTACTGAATAAAAGATTTAAACATATTGAAATAGGATTTTTAAAGTAAAATGCATTTTTCTTTAAAATGCTTGGGAATGTGTCTTCCTTTATCAAATGAACTGCTTTATTAAGTCTAGAAGCTGAGGGAGAAAAATAATTTTTTTAATGCCAAGTTGACAGCATATTTTAGGGAGAAAAAGTAACTGTAGTAAGAAAGCACCTACAGCCTGATAAGAGTTCTTAATAATGAGTTCTAAGCATCACTAAATAAAACACCACTGAGTAATAATTAACTTTGCTCCTTAGGTGAATGTCTTAAAATACATATGTTGCACTTTAAAAAAATTTCTGATTCAAAAATATTCGGGGACTATGGGGACGCTAATTGAGATGCTGAGAGTTCAATCTCCACCATCAGGATTGCTTGGTCTCCTCCTCATTTCCTGATCTCGCGACAGCTTCCATAAAAATAGTTCATGTTGCATGGGTGTCAGGGCTGCCCATGTCCAAGCCAGGCTGAATTTTACGATGACAGGAAGCAAAAATTTTCCATAAGCTCTTTCTCTCCTACTGCTTCTCCTCCTTCTTCTTTTTTTTTGATCCAGGGTCTCACTCTGTTGCCCAGGCTAGAGTGCAGTGGCATCGTTTTAGCTCACTGAAACCTCAAGCTCCTGGGCTCAAGTGAACCTCCTGCCTTAGCCTCCCAAGTAGTTGGGATTACAGGCATGCACCACACCCAACTAATTTTTCTATTTTTTATAGAGACGATGTCTCTCTGTGTTGCTCAGGCTGGTCTAGAACCCCTGGCCTCAAGCTATCTCCTGCCTCGGCCTCCCAAAGTGCTGGGATCACAGGCATGAGCCACTGTGCCTGGCCTCTCTCACCTTCTAACTCAAGGCTCCAACATTCGGTCTTAATGTTTCTGAGAATAGCTATAAGTTTGAGTTTTTGCTTTAACTTGTGAGTATTTGGTCCTCAGTCCTGACTCTGTCCTATTGTGTGTTGGACAGTGGGAACATTAGCTCACATTGAGTAATGTTTAACACATTGAAGGCAAAATAATACTTTTAATGTGACTTTTGATAATATTATTGGTGGTAGTAATTATGATGAAGACACTGCAAATAGGACAAAGGACAGGAGAGAATATAAAAAACACATATCGATAAAAAGGGCAATAGGTTAGATAGATTACAAGTGAGGGCCTAGACCTCAGTGAAAACCATAATTTGTGTTAATTACATATGTCAAATATATCTAGGTCCTGGGATATTTTTCTTCCCCAAGAGCAGACATACTTTCATATTCCACTAAACAATTGCAAAGGCAGCAGCTCTGAGCATTCCTTTGAAGTATGTACTAAGGAAGCATTTCAAGCACTACTAAAAGTATGCTGCACCATCATTAAAAGCCAATGTTAAAATTCAGAAATCAAAAGCATGTTTACACCAGGCTAAGCCACTTTTTTTCCCCACATTAAAAGAACATCAAGCTATCTAAAATGATTTAGTTTAAAAGGTCTCTTTTTCTTGTTTATCCATCAACTAAGAAGGCACTGGGCCAACATCATTTACCTTAGAGTTTTTAGCATTCTCTTTGTATAAATTGTTTAAAAGGGCAAACTATACATATACAGTATCACATTTTGTATAAGAAATAGACTGAGAAAAACAAAATTATACTTGAACAAAAAACAGTGTTCAATACTAGCCAAAATGGAATTGAAGTACACTGATTTCTAATTCTAAACCTAACTCCAATTTTTCCAATAGTCTTAAGCCTTAATTGACGTTAAATTTCTCTAGCCTACTTTTCCATATTTTATAGTGGGTTCTTGCAAATGATCTGCTTTGGTGGCTGTGGAAGTGCCCCTCTCAGATCTCCTTTATGAAAACCTGTGGGGAGGACAGTGGTCTCAATACAAAGTTTCTGTCCTTTGCCAGTTCTCAAACCTAAACCAGTTTTGAGTTCCAGAATCCACAGACTGAAGAGGTGACTCAACACCCTAAAATTAAGGCTTCAGAAGCAGCCTCAGAGGCAAAAGTTTTTCTCTGACCTTCTCCTACCCTCCTGTCTCTCAGTCTCAATCCCCCCGAAGGCTTGCATAGAAACTAGACTCCCTCTTCCCTAAAGTGGATCATCAAAACCAGAACCCCTGCTCTCCAAAGCCAGCCATAAAACCTAAAATACTACTCTAACTCTCCCTTCATCTTTCTTTGTAAAAATTGGCCATAAAGAAATTATGTCTACCTTGTTTGACTGCAGGTCATGAGATACCCTTCATTCCAGAGAGGGTCCTGCCCCATACCCAGAAGGAAGAAATGCTACACAGAGATCAAGAAGAATCTGCCCTGACAGGCCCCATTCAGTCTATTAGCATAAGAGCATACCCTTTTTTGTCCAATCATATTTTTACATGACTGTCCACACTTTGTTAAACCTAAGCATAAAAATTTCCCCTGCATCTTTGGGTCTTTATTCTGAAGGCTCTCATGTAAACATTAAATAAATTTGTATGCTTTCCCTCCAGTTAATCTGCCTTTTGTGAGCTGATTTTTCAGTGAACTTTCATTGTGAAAGGCAAATTTCCCCTGGCCCCTACAGGACCATGTGCCCAGGAGGAACAAATCTGTAATACTATAGAACAGATGTACTGTAATGATTCCCCAAGCCCTTCCCCAAAGGGACTTATGGCCATTTACTCATGGGACCATTTACTAGGGAAAAAGAAAAACCCAGAGGACTGTTGAGCACAGTTTGAGTGGATATTGACACCTGGAGATCTAGTGAGCCATCATGGCCCTCTAGTTAGTGGTTATTACAGGGGCCATGTGATAAATGGAGTACTGCCAAAGTCTGGCTTGAAATGGATTCATTGCATTCACAGATGTATCTGATGGTCAATTCCTGGTCTCCGAATATGCAATTGGGATTTCACTTGGCAATTGGAACATTTCCCATAATGGGTCCTTGGACTTATAGGAAAGATCAAGTGGAAACCTCTAAAATTATCCTCCTTCCTTACCTATACAAAGATAGTAAATCAAAATATCTCTGGGGGATAGGAAGGAATGGTAAGAATTAGCATACCATTAGAGACCTAAAAGTTGCAAAACTGTGCAGGCCTAATATATCTCTATTTAATTCACCATTCTTATCCATGGAGAAAAGGAATGGATCCTGGAGAATGACTATAGATTACTATAAGCTCCATTGAGTAATAGTTCTGGTTGCAGCTGGTATACCATGTGTGGTAGAGCTGACCACTAAGCCTTCAGGGACATGGTATGCAGATATGAATTTTGCAAATGTATAATTTTTTAAATTCTGATAAGAAAAGAGCAGGGAAAATTGCATTTATGTGGAATGGACATCAATATTCACTTACAATTTTTCCCTAAAACCATATGAACTCTCCCAACCCTCTGTCATAATATATTCAAAATTGATTTGGATCATCTGGACATTTCACAGATTATCACCTTGATTTATTATGTTGATGACATTATGCTGATTTGGGAAGTATGAAAAACAATTAGCTAGGATTTTGGAAGCCTTGCTAAGACACATTTCAGAGAACTACAATCAATTTCAGTCAAGTTTTTAGTGGTCCAGCGGTCAGGGGCATTTGAGATATCCCCTGCAAAGTAAAAGACAAATTGATGCATCTTCCAATCCTTATCACAGGAAAGGAAGCACAACACCTGTAGACCTTTTAAGGTTCTGGCTGGAACACAATGTGCACATAGAAATATTGTCCAGCCCTTAAGTCCAAAGATAGGGAAGGCTTCCAGCTTTAAATGAGTCCCAGAATAAAAAAGGGCTCTGCAGCTGGTCCAGGCTGTCAATAAGCAGCTCTACCTACCTCTTGGGTCATGTAATACATCAGGCTCTATACTATTGTAAATGTTAGTGGTGGGTAAAGATGGAATGTAAGTTTATGGCAGACCCAAATGGGAGAATCACAGTATATGCTATTGGGATTCTGGAGCAAGGCCATGCCATCTGCAGTGGAGAATTGTACTTCATTTGAGAATCACCCCCTGGCGTGATACTTGGCCCTAGTACAGATCAAACACTTGACCATGGCGCACCAAGTATTCATGTATCTGGTTTGGAACTGCCCATAAAGAGCTGGATTCTCTTAGATCCACAGTGTCAGAAAGCCAGCAGGCTCAGCAGCAGCTGATCATAACTTAAAAGTGGTACATTAGACATCTAGTTTAAGCAACGACTGAGGGCACAGGCAGGCTACATGAGTAGGTGGCCCAGATCCCTATGTCACTCAGGATGGTTGTACCAGTGCCCCTTATTGCGTGGATTTGCTATGACCAGCTGAAGAAAGAAGAAAAAGTCCAAGCTTTATTCATGGACAGGTAGGCTCAGTATGTGAGTTTGAACTGAAACTAGATGACAACAGACTTACTGTCAGTAACATCAGTGAGCATTACCTGGTAATCAGTGGAGAGAGAATGTCTTTCCAATGGGTGGAGGTGCAAATGGAGAACTTGGTCACCCACTCTGAGAAAGAAGTGGCCTGAGGGGAAAATATATACAGATTTGCTAATGGCTAAGATCCCTGGTGAGGGGCCTCGAAGGAAGAGACTGGAGGATCAGAGACAAGAAGGTCAGAGATAGCATGTGGACGGACACATGGGAGTTAGTACATAATTTTAAAAATTATGCATTTGCAAAATCCATGCCTGCATACCATGTACCTAAAGCCTCTGGCAATAATACCACATATGGTATAGCAGCTACAATCAGAACCATTACTTGGCTGAGCTTATGTGAATATTTTTGAATCATAAGTTAATGCTTAACAGAAAGTATCTACCAAAGATGAGACACTGAACAATGAAGCAGATGAAATGATTTGGTCACTAGTCCCCTTTGTCATTGACCACTCTAGAACTGGGAAGATGGGCACATAAATGGAATGGCCCAGTTGCAAGACTGGTATTCCTTGATCATGAGCAAAGATTAAAATATGTTTATGCTTATCAGTTTGTCTTGTAATTATCCCCCATGCATTTCTATTGTGCTTAAAATTTAAAAACTAAGAATTATGACAATTATATAAACAAATCGTGGGGTTCAGAATAAAACTGTCAATACTGGAAATTATGTAGTTGGACAGAGTTCTGTCAGAAGCACGGTCAGTTTCATAGACAGTGAGCCTTAGTTTATTGATTACATGTATTTAGATTCAGATATTAATATATTTACTCAGACTGAGTATAAAAATCTAGTTTTCAATTTTATTATAATTTTATAATATAAAAATTATAAAATATAATTTTATTATTATACTGGCTTTTTTTTAAACATTATGTAAAAACGGGCAGCAAACAAGAACATAAAGGCCTTAAGGAATGCTGTAGTTTTCTCAATTTTGTTATATCTATAGGGAACCTTGTGGATGATGTAGTTCAACTCTTTAATCTGGGAAAACCGAGGCTTTGAGACGGTAAATGCCTACCCAGGGTTATAGCACTAACTAGTGGCAAAGTTATGGTTGGAGTCCAATTCATCCAACTGGCTGTCCTGTGCTTTTCCCCAGTACATCATATAGTCTCTCGTACATAGAATAATGTTATTTGAAAATAGTGTGTTTACCCACATGAAATTCATATACCTTGAAATAACTGATCCCTTTATTTAATTTAACTCGATGATGGCCCTGAATAATTCTTTTGTTTCTTTCAAAAAAAGAAATAAAACTGCAATTTGAGATAGTGGTAATGTTGAAAAGTGTGAAACATGATAGCATTTTAAAAATTCCCAAATTACTAATTTGTTGCAGCTATTTGCTCACAGATTTGATAGTAAATATCTTTTGGAAAATGTTAATTAACATATTCCACCCTCTGGGCACTCTTTTAAGATTGCCATTTACCTTCTCGAGAAGAGGTTGTAGAGTTTATTGACCTGGTTTCCATCCTCGATTCTAGGATCTCTTTTAAAATTTCAGCATGTTTTTGCTCAGTTTAATAACTCACTTTCAGGAGTATTTTCATTTCAGATTTATGCATGCATGCATGCGTGTGTGTGTGTGTGTGTGTGTGTGTGTGTGTGTGTGTGTGATGGAGAGGAAGAGAGTGTGAAAACCAAGCAGGTGAGCAAGATGGCCTTAACATTTCCCTCACCTCGACCAAACTTTAGACAGGCTTCCTCCAGACTCCAGGCTGCTGCTTCTCCAAGCCTCAAGTCAGTTTTTCAACCCAGGATTGTCTTTCTCAAGGACCTTGGAGCCATCTCTTTGCAATGTAATTGTCAAGGAAGAGAGTGCTCCAGCAATTTGCGAAACTACCTCCATCATAAAGATGTGAGAAGTATGTTTGGAGTGGGGAAGGAGGAGCTAAGGAAGAGGATTTGCTTAAATACTAAATTTAAGCATTTAAGTCGTCCTCCCTCCCTCTCTCCCCTCCTTTCTTTCCTTTTCTTCCTTTCTTTTTCTCCCTTCCTTCCTATCCATGGATTATTTTTTGCATTCTACTTTATGATATAATTGTGTTTATTTTTACATAAATATAATATTTTGAATTATTTTCCACTGGGAAAAATTAGTACATCAAAAAGATGCTACTTGCTTTTCCTCTGGCATTAAAACTGCCTGAGAAACAATAATCCTTTTATTCAGACAATATTTATTGAGTACTTACTCTAGTCCAGACACAATGCTAGAAAATGAGCTTATAACAATTAGCAAAACAAACAAGGTTATTGTACTTGTGAAGTTTCTAATCTTAAATGAGTTAACTAATCGCAAAGATAAATAAGCACAATTTATGGTAAGTGCTAGAGTGGAAAATACAGAGTGCTACTCGACTGCAGTATGTGGGCCTGAGCAGTTTTAAGATTTAGTGATAATGATGATTGAGGGGGGCAAGTTTCAGACAGAGGATCTAGAATACAGGATGAAAGTCCTAATGCAGGAAAAAGGATAGCCTTGAAGGCACAGGAAAAAAGGCCTGTGGATATATGGGCAAGCTCTGGAGAGGTGCTGTGTGTGAGGTGAAGCTGCAGGAAGAGGCATGGGGTGTGCAAAGCTTTCGGGTCTTTATCAAAAAGCCTCACACCTTAGAATGCTTTAGGTTGTGGGTGGGCCATGGGGGTGGTGAATGAAAAAATTGTATTTCTCTGGCTGCCTAGGAGAAAATGAGCAGGAGAGAGACAGTGCAAGTAGGGAAACTCGTCAGAAAGCATTTGCTATAGTCCAAGTGAAAAAGTTAGAAAAACAAAAAGATGGAGTTTGTTTTGTTTTAATGACCTGAATTGGAGGGGGAGAGTGAAAGAGAAGTTGGTGTCAAGAGTGATGCTGTTTCTTGCCATGGTTTTGGCAATGGGAACCACTGAAAAGCTTTAGGCTAGGACAGGTTATGGTCAGATAAGCATTTCAGATTCGTCACAGGTGGCTGTGTGGAGGATGCATTTGCAGGAGATAAGACGGCCCGGCCATTAAGAGGCTGCTGTGGAAATCCAAGTAGGAGTTGATAGGGTCTGAACACAGCATAACTGAATTAAATATTCTAGGCAGCTGTAATCCATTCAATCAGCAAGTCCTGATTACCAGTTTAAGGAAGTAATTCAGTAGTGCATGGCTTTCTTTTAAATGTCTACAACAACAGATTTGAGTAGTCTCTTTTAAAGAAATATTTGAACCATTCAAAGGCTTCAATCAATTGACAATAACAGTTCTTTGAATTTCCCAGGTAGAGCAGAAAATTAAAGTAAATCCTCCAGCTGAACAGAATAAAGTCTGCCCTTTGCCCCCAACAGAAGTTTTTCATCACAGAAGAAAGCAGTAATATCATAGGGGTCAGTAGGAGCTTAGTAAAATATTGCACTGGAAATGAAAGAAAAGTGATCAATTTTTGCTAATAATCAGTTATTGTCTCTGGTTCAGCTATCTTTTTTTCCAAATGTTTAGGTGCAATTCTGAGTAGATTGAAAAAAATGGTAATCTCTTATTTCTTGAAAGATGCTGTGAAAGAGACTCTTAACTATGCCTAGAAATATTTACAAAAATTTCAGTTAATGAAAGGTAGAATCAGATATTTCCTCTGCTTAATCACAGTACTTATTTTATTGCAATATCATTATTCCAGAAAAATCAGAATTTATATAATCTGATCCTGATACCTTAAAACCTCCCTTTCCAGCTCATAACCATTGTAAACTACGCTTGGCAAAGTTTCTCAGCATTTCTGAAACAAGCAAAGTATTTTCACAACACTAGTTTACAACATTTCCTTAGCCTTAAGTTTTGTTTTCTTGGTTCAACTAGTAAGCTCTAGTCATCTTCAAAGGCTTGACTCACAGTGACCTTTTATTTTCCTGATTAGCTAAGGAGGAATGAGTTATTAGATCCTCTTGTCAGGGTGGCAGTCTGCCCTGGGTTCGTAGTGTGTTCTTGGCCAAAGAATGACCAGAAGCACCAAAGTGTCAAGTCCAGACTATTATCCTGGTCCTCTGGCTCCCTGCTTGGAAAAATCACCAGCAGGGCCAATGCGATGGAGTAACCTCAGGCAGAAAGCAATTTCACGTGAGCAGCTTTTTTTTTTTTTTTTTTGAGTCAGAGTCTCACTTTGTCGCACGGGCTAGAGTGCCATGGCATCAGCCTAGCTCACAGCAACCTCAAACTCCTGGGCTTAAGCAATCCTTCCGCCTCAGCCTCCTGAGTAGCTGGGACTACAGGCATGCGCCACCATGCCCAGCTAATTTTTTCTTTATATTTTTAGTTGTCCAGATCATTTCTTTCTATTTTTTAGTAGAGACGGGGTCTCGCTCTTGCTCAGGCTGGTCTTGAGCTCCTGAGCTCAAAAGATCCTCCCACCCACCTTGGCCTCCCAAAGTACTAGGATTACAGCGTGAGCTACTGTGCCCAGCCCTAAGAAGCTCTTTATTGTAGAACAAAAACGGGCTGTCTCCAAGAGTGGAGAGAGACAGACCAACTGACTGACTCACTCTCCCTGAATTCCTGGATGTTTTCTTTTATTTGCCCAGTCTGAGCGAGGGCTCTCTGAAGGCGTGGGATGTTATCAAATGATCAACAGGTGTCCTCAAAATTCCATCTACCTATAGGAGCTCCCTCTCTGAAAGCTCACCTGAGGGTGGGGCAGGGATGAATCACGATGCAAATTCATATTAATGCATAATAATTACCCTTAGGTGACTCTAGGTCACTTTCTGAATTCTATCATGCCTGGGCTGGGGAATTCCCAGATTGACAAAGCCTTCACTCCTTCCTCAGGTGTAGCAGTTGCTCGGGATAGGATTAAGGGTGGGACAACACCAAAATGGAGTGTGCTTCCCAGGTGGACCAATTGTTCAAAATAGCACCAAAGCAGGGAACCCTTGTCCTAAGAAGAGCTGGAGATCCTATCTACCTAACACTCCTATTTAATTTTTAATGTGTTTCTATTTCCCAGTCCCTTGTTAGGGACAGGCGTAGGTGGGTAGCTTTAACCACAGGAAAGAGGAGGGGAACAAAAAGCAGGAGACCAATGAACATTTAGAACCTAACCCCAATGGCAGGAACTTGCGGTTAGGGACCTTTCCCAACCAGGGGCATGTGCAGAACCTAGGAGCTCACGTCCAAAGGTGATCTTTTCCTCATTAACATACATTAACTTGGTAAAAATCACACTCATGAGTGCCATGACAGTTTACAAATTCCATGGCAACCCCTGGAAGTTACTCTATAAGGAGAAAATTGGGGAGTGGCCTCAGTTCTAAGAATTCTTCACCCTTTTCCCTAGAAAGATGTTGAATATTCCACCCCCCATTTAGCGTATCATAAGGCATAGACATAAAAGCAGAAGTGTGGCAAAACCAGGTCTCCTCCACTTGTAGAGATAGACCCATTTCCCCTCAGGAAATGTGTAATACTTATACTCCTGTGCTTGCAATAAAAGCTGCTTGTGCAGAAGTGTTAAATGTCTGTCATCACTCTGTCACACGGCCCAGCTGGTAATTCCTTCAAGCCAGGAGCCAAAGAACTGGGGCAACATCCTTCAAAAGTCAACCCTGACATCATCAGTCTTTACCTTTCTTTATTTCTCTCTTTAACTATTACATATTCTATGGTCCAGCCATTTAAAGTCACATTGTCCTGTATCCTGAACTCTTTTGCACATCTGTTTTTTGTTTTTTGTCTAATCCATCTGGTAAGACCCACCCTAATTAAAACTTATCATATTCTTTTTTTCTCTCTGACATACAAACTCCCAAGTCAAAGCTGGGGAATGTCACATGGCGAGGCAGATTGATGTCACTACATATCATCACTAAGCTGAAAGGGGCCCTCACTATGTACACTGTATCTTTCTCTTCCTAACTGTTCTCCTACTCATCTCCAGGACTACTTAAAGCTCCATTACTCTCTTCATGTGTCTAACCTCTATTAGCTTCCTCTCTACTCCAAGTAGATGACCTCATACTTTATTTTACTGAGAAAATCATAGCCATCAGAAGGAATCTCTCTTAACCTTTACATGTCAAACCTAAAGTCTGTCTGCATCTATACTAATAATCTTTTTCTTTTTTGTGTTTCATTAGGGCAGTAGTTTTAAACCTTGGCTGCACATTGAAAGCACATGGGTAGCTTTAAAAATATGCCTGGGCTCAAAACCAGTGATGATGATTTAGTTGGTCTGGGTTGGAGTTTGAGTAGCCATAGTTTTCAATGATGATGATTCTAACAGGGCTGAGAACCCATCATTAGAAAAATTTTCCTTTCTACTTTTACAAATTAGTTGTTGATCAAATGTTTAGATTTCATCTTTTCATATCATACAGTAAAATTTGTTCCCTCTCCTCTATATGTATTCACTTCCTTTTGAATATGTTTTTCCCATTGGCTTTTCAGTTTATTCAATCCTCTTCCATCTTAAAAAAAAAAATGGACCAAATCAAACCAATTGACCAACCAACCAAAAACCTTTGATTTTTCCTTCACTCCTGTGATGGTCAGATTTTTGTGTCAACTTGGCTAAGCTATATTACCCAGTTATTCAATTGAACACTAAGTGTTGTTGTGAAAGTATTTTTTAAAAGTATTTTTAAACATGTGATTACATCTCTAATCAGCTGATTTTAAGTAAAGAGATTATCTTCAATAATCTAGGTGGGCCTGATCTAATCAGCTGAAAGGTCTTAAAAGCAGGATGATGTTTCTAGTATAATTTTCTTTTCCTTTCTACTTCTTGCTCATTTATTTGTGTGTGTGTGTGTGTGTGTGTTTCTTCCTTGAAACATGGCCAGGAACTTTGGTAATGATATTGAACAGAAATGGTGATAATAAGCATACTTGCCTTGTTTCTGGTCTCAAAAGAAAAGCCTTCAACCCTTCCAAAAATATTTTAAATAGATAAAATTCATTAGATTTAAAAAGTACCCTTCTATTCCAAATGTGTTAGAAAGTTTTATTATGAATGGGCTTGAATTTCATAAAATATTTTCCAGCATCTATGATTTTTATACTTTATATATTAATGTGGTGGACTTCATTAATTCATTTTCCAGTATTAAAATAATTTTATGTAACTGGTATAATTTAAGTTGTTCATGATTCTTAACATTTTTATATATTGCTGGATTGGTTTTGTTAATTATTGCCTTTAGATCTTGGCATCTATGTAAATTTCTCATACCTGATAATGGTAACTTACTTGATCTTCTCTTTCTTTTGATTAGAACAGATTTATTAATTTTATTGATTTTTTTCAAAGAATTAAATTTTTGGAAGGTTGTTTTCTACTAAATAATTTATGGAAATATTCCTTAATTTCATAAATAACAAAATTAAAATAATATAAAAGTAAAAAAAACAAAAACTTAAACATAAATTTTAAATTCATTTGGACTTTTCCACTAAACAGAGAGGAAAGATTTCAATATTTTTGCAATCATAGGTTTATCATTACTTTTTAATAGATAACTATTTTGGTTCAATCTGCTACAAAATCTTTAGACTATAGGTTTAAGGCATTTTTAGTTTTTAATGCATAGAAAATAAATGTCAAAAAGTCAAATTCATTAATTATTCATTTATTTATAACTTTTTAGGTCTAGCATTATCTTTGAAAAATATTCCAAGATATGCTTCACCTGAGACTGCCCCTAAAAGTTTACCATAAGGATATTACATAAAAGTTGATCAATCAGTGTGAATGCATTCTTAAATTTAATTATTTCATAGAGTCAGAGAGAAACATAAAAATAAAAATTCAAATTAACTATACTTTCTACACTGTTTAAATGTTAAAAAAATGATAGATAACTTCCCATAGCAAGAAAGTATGAAGAATATAGTAAACATGTCAGTTGACTCAGAGATGCCCTCACTGGTCCAAAAAGGTAAATCTGATGAATAAGAATAGTAGCTTCAAAGAACTAAAACATTTTAAATATGTTTCAATATTTTGTTTCATATTGATACTAAAAATAAAAACAAAACCAACTGGTCACCTTTGGAGGATGATAGGCAACCACCTATTAATTTGAAATACGGTAAATCGATAAAAGAAAATTGACATTCTCTGCCTTTTACCCTAACTTTCCTGAACAAACTATACCACTGGGTAATCAAATATTGATTGAGAAGTTTATCTTTTTATAAATATGCTAAGAAGAAATAATGATTGAGTTAGAATATTGTCATTTTGCAACATCTAATTAATTAATGAATTTATTCTAGGTATTGAGCATCAGTGGCCGCCAAGGGGACCAAGTGAGTGACAACCAGACACTATATACTTCTTAATGAAAGAATATAAGATGAACTTGCAACAAAGAGATTGAATCTGAATTAGATCACGTTATAGAGCAAAATACCAATTTATGGGCAATACAGAGGCAGAAGAATTTGTAATTGGAAAAATTGAGATTGCTAGAAACCCTACAGGTGGAAAGACCAGATTTCTTCAGAAAATGAGATCCACTGGAAAAGAAGGCAGCAGGGAGAGAATATATATATTAAAAGAAGCTTAGAAAAATATTAAAAATAAAACAGGACAAATACACTAGTGTTTAGTGGTCAGATGTGAGTGATAAACCGAGAAATGATTATCATCAAAATCAGGATAGTGGTTACATTTTGGAAGGCAGGAAGTTGTAATAGGGGTGGGTTAAATGGAAGACTTATGAGATGGCTGGTAAAGTTCAATTTTTTGATATGGGTGGTGGTTGTAAGAGTGTCTGACATACAAGAATTTATTAACTATACATTTAATTCTGTTTTCTCTGTGTTATGTTTAAAATATATTTTTTAAACTGGGCAAGTGAATGTACTTATGATTTCCAGAGAAAATGTTCTGAAAAGTTTTATTTCTATATTAAATATGAGTTTATCAAGTTGATAAACACAATAAGTCAAAGTTGATATTTTCAATATTTATTAGTAAGGCTGAGGCTACAGCCTTTTACAGCACAATTTACATAAGTTATCAAGATACATCTTGTATACAATCACAAACCAAGACATATTTTTACAGAGAGTGAAACTCAAGACAGATTTACAAGCATTTTTCAATACAATTCTCATGTATCTTCAGGTCAATTTATACAATCCTTAGCCCGAGAATTTGCATTTGTTCCTTAGATTTTCCAGAGGGATTGGGTAAAACAAAACAACAAAAAAAACCACATCAGCAAATCACCAACACGGCATGCAACAGATAGTCAGAAACAAGACATATCTCCAAGTACTTTATTGTTTATTTTAAAATCAAATTTATTAGTTTTTTAGTTTTTTTAAACAAGAATGTTTTTTTCTTTAACATCATATGTGTTGTTAGGATATTAGCACACACATTAATCAATAGTGGGAGCACCTGAGCACGTCACCGAACAAATACACAGACACGATCAAACAATAATCATATTCACATGCTGAATGCCAAATGAAATTAATATTTCAATTTTGTCTATTTTACCAAATGTATAGTTATGTACAGGGTAATGAATTAAGAAATCACTCTCAATCTACCTATTAGATAAAGAATTTGATTAAATGATTTCAGTTTAATGGATACCTTTAAGAATAACAACATGAAACATACAGAAAACATCATTGTGTCATATTCAATGAGAATATCTATTTCACTCATTCATTATTGTATTACACCCAAGGCAAGTAATTATTAAAGAAACAGCTTACAGTTATTCATTGAGCTTTCTTTCACTTTCATTTCAAGCTTGAAAAAAGGGAAAATCACTTCTGTCACACGTATAGTTATAAACACATATATAGCTGTAGTTGGCCGATTTTGGAATATTAGATATTGTAGCAATGAAAATAAGTTTTTAAAAATATTGTTAGTTATGATTTAAATAATAAAGTAAAAAAATACTATAAACATCTTTATGATATCTTAATGAAATGAAGCATTGATCAAATAATTTCTAATAAATTGGGCACGATATAATATATAATTTTATTTTGCTTTGCATCAACATCACTGCTAGTATCACTACCTCTACCACCACTATCATTACAACCATTCCTATAATAAGAATCAATATCAGCTGGTTACCAGCTATAATATTCCCACGATATGACTATTTTAATGTGTGTGATCCACAAAATTAATTCTACTGATATGCTGAAAATATGCATTTAATTAGTGTAATTTATTAAAATATGGGCAATATTAAGGAGTAAAGAAAATTGCTGCCCCTTAGTCTTTGATATTGTTCTTTTAAACTAAAATAGTACATAAAGAGCTCAGAGTCATCTAAAATCTCCTTAATCTTAACTAAAAACAGGGAAAACACCAACTTCTTGCTACTAGTGTCATCTGTGTCTGTAATGGCTATTCTATAATTCCCTGTCTTTTGTAAAAATTCATTCTGTGCTTTTGCTTCTAACAGCTGAAAGTTCCTTCAGGACCAAATTTTAAACCAAGAAGCAAATTCAATCTCTGATGACTCAGTGAAATTGTGGGAAAAATCGCAATGATTTCCAAGGTGTAAGTGCTGTAATTGGACTAACCACGTATTATCTAGAGATTATAAACTCTGTCACTATTAGGATAAAAATAAAGCTAATTCCAATAAAATAAAATAAAATAAAAAGT
>NW_012147797.1:135585-143745 GCF_000956105.1 Propithecus coquereli | reverse complement strand
TATAATTATAAAAAAGAAAAATCAGGTAAAGGCAATATAAGCATATTATTAATATTGTGAAATATGAAAATACATACTAGAAGTAGCATCAAAAAGTGTTTAGAGTGAGTGTGTTTTAACCGTATTACCTTGGGCGAGGTATGTTGAAACCGGACGCAGATCAAGAGAGAGAAACCGGAAGAGTTTCACACTTTCGTTGTACTCGTGGTTCCCTGGAGAGAACACAGAGCTGGGTGCAGGGGCACTCGGCAAAGGCACTGGGATGATCACATGGGTGTGGAGTGTGGGAGGCAACTGTGGGCAAGCGCCTTCATGGTGGTGTCTGTGGTTAGGAGAGGGTGAGGCATGGCGGGCAGGTTTAACATTAGCTAATTTGAATAATTTCAGTGGGTTTGGGGGCAAAGGATTTGTCTCTGGTTGTTGGGTACCTAACCCCAGGGCTCTCACTGCAGATATATAGTGGCTTAGAGTGTGACAGCCAGATAAGGAAGGTGGTTGCCGATGTGGACTTGACTGGCTGCTCAAGAAGGCAAATTTATGAGCCCCTAGCCAGGGCCTTGAAACTAGGTCAAGATAGCATTTTTAAAAACTGTATTTCAGAAAAGAGGAAGTCAAATTGTCACTCTTTGCTGATGATATGATCTTATATCTCAAAAATGCCAAGGACTCCACCAATAATCTCTCAGATTTGATAATGAATTCAGTAAAGTTGCAAGATACAAAATCAAGGGTACAAAAACCAGTAGCATTTCTGTATACCAAAAGTGATCTAGCTTAGAAAGAAATCAAAAAGCCAATCTCATTTACAATAAAATAAAATAAAATAAAAAGTGGAAAACCATGTGCTGTGATATATACAAAAAAGTAAAAAACACCAAGAGCCCTATTTGCAATTAAAAAAGAAATAGTTTTGTTGTAAGAAGGGTAATTAACACCATTCAGAAGAAATGCATTCATTTAAGGATCAGTGTTGCATAGAATAATTCCAGTACAACCCAGGAGTTTGGTCAGCTGCAAACTTGGCACACTGGCAGGATCTTATGCTCTCTGAAGGGGAATGCTGGTGCACAAAAAGAAGCCCTGTCATTAACTCTCTTGATTGATTGACCTCACCCCATGACTAGTTCCTTGGAATGGAGGGGCACCTATAATGGAAAGACTCCAACTCTTTCAGGTTAAATAGCTACCAAGAGATGATCTTTGTTTTGGTGGTCCCTCCATTTATATTATTCTAAAAGAAACTGCAACTGCAATGAAGTGAGCTAACTGGTCATTCAACCTCTCGTGCATACCTCTGGATTGGAGTGGAGGTGCAAAAGACAACCAAAAGTGAGCCAGGGTTTCCTTTTAAGGACAAATAGCAAAGACTTTTTATGTCAGAAGGAGATCTTCCTAGACCCTTTTCTTCCCCAATTGTGAGTGATGATTACAGGCTTCTTCAAGTGCTAGCGTCTGCTGGAAATATCCATGGCAACCATCAGCAGATCTAGTAGTTTCTAAAAATAAAATCCTAGTAATATCATATCTTTGATGATTCTCCTCCCCCATGCTCATTTTAGAGCAATATCAATGGCAAATGACATTGCATTGTTAGGGGAGGGGGGATAAAAAATGGATGGAAGAAAAGTGATGGTTATCTTTCTTAGTTTGGGGAAGAGTGAATTTGTATTTCTTTCTGAATACCATAAACATATATAGCTGGGGATATATTACAAATAGAAATTCTTTTTATTTTTAGTGTTTTATGTGCATCTCAAACTCCAAGTATTGTTTCTTTAAAAATGAGAAAATTCAGTATTCAACGGGTCTTTTGGAGATGGTTTCTTCTAATCCCATCCTTGAATAAAGCAGTAGCTTTTAACTCAGAATGCTCTGAGAAGAAAATTGATTTATTTATTTTGGGTAGGAAATGGGAATGGGACAAGGTTAGTATAACTCATTTAATTTAGGATACCAAAATTTGCAAATCATTTTCATTTAATTCTTTACCTTTTTTCAGGTTAAATGAAAGTTGATATTTTAAACCAAAAAAACAAACAGTTTTGGAATTAATTTACTGCTTTTATCCATACCAATGCTTTCCATTGGTTTAGAGGAATTTTTTTTCACATATAAAATTTGAGAATTAAAAAGTTGCATAATGATTATTCCTCACTTCTGTGTATAAAACTATATTTGGAAATGTGCTTTCATCTTTCACAGATCACTTGATTTGATCATCCCAACATCCCATTTGGAAGGCTAAGAATATATAATTATTTTTATCCCAGGTAAGAAAACTGGGGGAAAGTGAGTTTCACTGACATATGCAAGGTGACATAGTCAGTAGCAAAACCAAGACCAGAAGCCAGGCTTTTAATCCCAGCTGAGTCTGTTTTCCACAACTCCATGTTACTTCCTTTATTAATGTTGTTGATGGAAAAAACGATGCTGCATTTTAAGACTTAAAATTAGTCTTAAGAATTAGTTGTTTTATTCTATATTATTAAAATAGCTCAGAGTATATTTTAATTTCAATAAATGTTGACTGTTCATATATTTTCCCAGCATCGATGAACTTGATCACTGTGATACTGTCACTAAGGACGAAAACAGAGCACTACAGAGAGCTTGAGTTTTGTGTCGGGTTTTCTTTATATAATCATGAAATTAGTTAATTTAATAAATTAACTCATCAGGGGAAAAATGGGAAAAAACATATGGAAAAGAGGAAATGACACTAATTTAATTAATCAATGTTTGTATGGTTTGTTTGCCAGAGGAAGAATTTTCTTTCTCTGTCAATACATCACTCAAGAGGAGAGAAATATTCAGGATAAAACATTTATTTGCAATTCCACAAAAAATAAGTTATCATGCTTCTTAGAACACACCAATTTAATCTAGGTCCTTTGGTACATAGATTGAAAATGCCTTGGCTTAATGGTAATTTATGGAGATTTTGATGTTTTCCTTCAAAATTCCAATATTTTGTGGGGCAACATTCTTCTTTGTTAGCCAGTTGTGGTGTTATTTCTAGATAAATATAATTTTATTTCTACCTAGTATTATCTTCATTCTACATTATTTCAAATTATACTGAAACAAATGTGCTTTTACCATATGGATTCCAAAATTGGTGTTGTACACCCTTATAACATTTAGACACAGAGAAAACCTGTACAATATGATCTATAAGCCACAATTTCTACATCTCCTGTTCCATTTTGCCTAAGAACACAGCTACCTCACTTCCAGTTCTGGACACATATTGTAGGTGTAGCTTATGTCAGAAGCTCAAAACAGTAAGTTGTCTGAGGATAGAAGATGAAGAAGAAAGATTTTTTAACTTTTGAAAACTAACATGTGTTATATAAGTTCTTTATTTTCAACCAAGATTTCTCTGCATAAAGGATTACCTTTGTGTTGCACTGGAAACAATACTAATCTTTGAGCCTCTGTCTTAAGCTACAGCTCAACTCTACTCAAAGATTTTTGCCTTCAGTAATCAAAATTTCTCTCAGTTTCTCTTGACAGCCATGAAAAATTCAAGGTCTCAGAGCTGCAATTTTTATTTTTGTCTTTAACCTGTGAACTTTTTCATTTGAGTCTTTGTTTTGTTTGTTCCATAACAATAAATTTACATGGCTTTAAGTATGCTTAAAGCCTCTCATGTTTGCCCCTGAAAACATAGCTTAGTACAATAATATCCAACTATAAGTCTTGCTTGGTGGCTATTTAGAGCAGTTTCTATACCCTGAGCAGACACATTTCTTCAATGCGTTTGAGTAGGACTGACCAAAAGTTTGTGCCAGTTGACTATTCTTTTTCTGAGATCCACTTTGTCAAGCCAGATACAGGCCTCACCAATCAAGGTCTTTTTCATAAACTTCCCTCCATTGGAGAAAAGCAAAATCTAGAAAAAAATAGCCAAAATTATGTATACTTAATATATACACATATATATGCATATTTTCAATGTCCTTTTTTAAGGACATTTAATCATTAAAGAAATAGCACAGACAAGAGAGGTTGAGGGTGAGTGAAGTAGCAGGCATACTTGAAAGAGAACTAATAATCAAGATGTCCTCAAAAGATTTGCATAATACAAATTAATTCACATCAACATTTTTATTATTCCCTAAAGGAAAAGACACATCCTGAAAGATATAAGAACACTATTAATAGATAAGAAATGTATAACCAGCTAATTCTAACTAAGTTTATGCTTAAACTGATGGAAAGTTTCACAAAATAACTTTGATAAATACAATTTTTATTAGTTTATGAAATACTAAATCAAATACAAAGTTATTTGAAATGCTGAATAAATAAATAGAAGTTCACAAGGCATTGATTTTACTTAGTATCTAATTTACTGGTGATTTTACTACAGTATGCACTTCCAAAGTGGTTTCTTAAGTCATATGTGTAGAACCTATATTATCCCGCAGGATGTCAAACTAAAGGAATTTTTTTTTTCTTTTAGAGATCAGTTGAAAGAAAGGTAGAGAGCATTTGGTAGAGCTAGCCATTAATCCTTGATAATTCTTTTTTCTTCTTTCTCCCTTTCTCTTCAGTATCTCCTTCAGATAATTCATCTTTATTCCTGACTAAAATTTTAATTTTATGTTTCTGGCTTCAAAAGCTGTATTTCTAGATGTGACTATCTCTCCTGGTTTCTGGTTTTAGGATTTCAAATATTTTCACTTGAGTCTCTGTCTTCTTATTAAATTCATTTCAAACTCATGATCTTCTCCCTACCCAGCTTCCCTCTCTGACTACTTAATTAATCTCTGTGATTGACACATTTGTTGACAGTATCTTTTAATTTTTATTAAAAAATAATCTCTAATAGATCTAATGATCTCTAATAGATCTAAACCTCTCAATGCATTTTTGCTTTGTAATATCTCTTACATTTATCTCTAGTGCAAAACTTTAAATTTCAGTACAATGGTTTCTTCCCGTATTTTTTCAATCTTTCTCCTCCTGAGGACATACCATGTGCAAAGCATTGTGTTAGGATGTAGGACAAAGACCAATGAAAATTTGGCCTTGTCCTAGGGAAACTGAGAGCACAGAAGCAGTGACAGGTAAGTATATAAATGATTGTACAAAACAGACTGGGATTAATAGCATAATAAGATAAGCAAAATGTTTTGTGAATAAGGTGTGATTAATTACAACCAGGGTTGTCAATAGAGGCACAGAAAGATTGGAATATTGTGAAGGATGGAGAGAGATGGAGAAGGGAGCTTTGAAAGGGAGGAAAAATATGAACAAAGGATTAGAGGCTTAGCCTGATTTGAAAAGATTCTGATGTGACTGGAGTACTGAGTGAGTGGAAAAGTATCCAAGGACCTGAGACTAAGTCAACACAATTAAAACTCACCTTGGAGGAGTCTGAATGATTCAAGATAATGGTGAGTCATTGAAAGGCTTTAATGTAAACTAACCAAGGAGGGTTTTAAAAAGATAACTCTGGCAGCTCTGTGATGAAAGGAATTAAAGGGATAAGACAATAATGACAAACAGGCCAGGTAAACCAACAAAATGATTTGAATAACAAAGAGGGGAGCCCAAACAGGAGTAGCGATAGTGAGCAAAAAAGCAAGAAAAATCTGTATAAAATAAACTCAGCAGACAGTGAAGACTTGGCAGCTGATCGGATAGGGTGAGTGGGCTGTGGAATTCTAAACAACTCCTAGGGAGATGCCGCCAAGGATTAATTAACTTCTCAAATGTCGTATAGTATGTGAACAGTATATAAATATTGAATAATTGAATGGAAAATAAACAAATACAACACGAATGAAAATTTAAAAATAACAACTGTATAATGTAGAGTTACCTGTAGAGAGTGTCCTGCAGGACTTAGACTGAATCTAAAGGTTTCATTGAATGAAGGCTCTCGATCATGTCTGCATACTCTTGTTTTTTTCTTGATCACCTTTTTCTGAGTAGAGATGTTCATCACATATATTTTCACGTATAAATCTGAAAATAAGAATTCAGTCCATAGTGTCTATCGATCTTACAAATTTCTACTGAAAGAATTATAATTGTATACTGAGAGTTCTTCCTACATTTTATACAAAGCCAGCGGATTGTGTATGATTTGTATCAGACAACGTAAAGTAATTAAAAGATATGCCAATCTTCTTAGCAATTTAAATTTATTTTTCTGTTTTCTAACAGGAATATTACTGTAACTTGAGAGTTCAAAAATATAGCTAAAAACTAGAAAAAAACTGGAACAAAATAACTTGTTCCATATATTAATCAATTCTTTTTTCTCATTTTTCTGATTATTTGGCGTAGTTAAAACTTTAGTTAGCATTTTCCTGAATATTTAAGACATACTCCTAATAAATTCCTAGATAGATTATATTGATCATTATCATAAAATTAGATACCTGGTAAATGATCAGGAGACTTGAATTTGTATGTAATATTTCTGCATTGCAGAATTTCAACTATTAGTTGTTCACCCTCTGTCTTCATTTCCTTCTTCAATGCAATCTTGATTTCTCCCATTACCTGAGTTTTAACTGGAAGAGTTTAATAAAAAAGTTAAGAAACATGTAATGCCATTTATTAAATATTTAGTTCAATCATTGACTCATACATTCATTTATTGAATGTTTATCACCTTACTGTATCCTCTGGATACACAGATGAGTAAAATACAGTCCAAGCCTTTAAGGAGTGAACAGTGTCATAGAAAGCCTGAGAAATTACACAAGCCTTAATAAGCCGAGTTTGTCTTTGTTCTTTAAGGTAAAATGTCCATTGTTCTTTAAAGTAAAAATGATATTTCATAAAATAAAGACTAGTTAAGTTTGCAACTCAAAAAATTGCACAAATGTATTTTCTCAATTCAACTATTATATTTTGGTATGTGGCAGATAGGCTTTATGTATATTTCTCATTTCATCACATAGAATATTAGAAAGACATGTACTGAAGGGACTAGATTTTTAAACAACTGAACTGATTCATCAAGGATACTCTTAAGTATAACTGACATTTTGTTCCCTGGAAGTACATGTTAGTAAATAAATAAATAAAGTATCTACCAGTACTATTTGTTGCCACTGGCTTATGCTAAGTTGCCAACAATTTTATGCACCATTACTTGACACCATCATGTAAATGTCTACACACTGAAAAAGATAAATAATATTTTAGTATGTTTTGACAATAATTATAACCTTGTAGACTCACTTAAACAGTCTCGGGGACCCACAGGGATCTGTGAACCACGTTTTGAGAACCACTATTTTAAAGTATAATTGGGAAATTTTTGTAAGGAAATAACAAAAGCACTATTTTTAAAGTTGTAAAAATATTAGACTGTAGTTATTTAATCATTTTGATTTAATTTTGTTACATTTTTGAGACATGGTTGTTTGATGTATTTCTTTTCTGGATTATCAACTGTTTGATTAAATTCATTTAGATTCTTAAGTCCAGATGTACTCTGATATGTGGAAAAATATCTATCAATACCATATCGCTCCATGTTCTCTTCCTTCTGTCAAAAAACTAATACTATCATTCAAAAAGAGACAAAGTCCTCTTCTATATATTTTATAAACTAAAACCCAAATCTGCCAGATACAATTAAATCATAATAATTCAGCAGCCAATAATTATAGATAGTTTGCAGTAGTTAAATGTTAACTACTCATTACTTGTTACTTTCAAAAACTCAAGAGAATAAAGTTCAAATGAAGGATTTTATATCCAGCTATATTGTTCTTTTAAGTTCAAGCCTCCACTTTTAAGCATGAAAGAGCTCAGGAAATATTTTACAAAGGTTGACTCTCTCAGAAATATATGAGAGGGTGCATTTCACCAAACCAAAGAGATAACTAGAGAAATTTCAGCAAAAGGACTGATGGTGAGCGTTTTATATATTTAATTGTAGAACTAAGGCTGAGGACATAGGTAAGTAGAAGAATAGCATGGAAATGTTATACATTCTAACAAGGTATAAAGGATGAAACTAAAAATAATTGGATGAAGAAGGGAGAGAAAAGGGGGAAAGTAGAAAGAGATTATTGATTTTTGTATAGGTAAAAGGTAGGTCACAAGGGGTACCATTCAGAGAGTAAATGGTTAAGGAGAGCAGAGATCAAGGACATTATAAAATCTGTAAACAAAAATAAAACC
>NW_012147797.1:132494-133741 GCF_000956105.1 Propithecus coquereli | reverse complement strand
AGTAGATGAACAATGAGAGTAGCCAGCCCTAGGAAAAAAATTTAAGTAAACCTTTCAGACTGGCAGCCTTGGCTTATCACTATGAAGATCTGAGGGTCTTAGTAGAATCAAGAAAAACAACCAGGGCTGTTTTGGTCATGGGGATTATGGGAGCTCCAAGAAAAAGTTGGAGATATGTGCAAAGCTTAGAGTATTTTTTCATAGGAATAACACACACCTCAGCTTGGTGGAGTGAACACTGGCAATAAACATTTAATCAAATCTCAAAAGAAGGAGCAAAACCTAGTCAACTAGGGTGGCAAATCTATCTTCAGGGCAACTCTCTTTTTTTTCTTCATAGCCATAGAAAAGTGGACAGAACTACTCCTCCATCTCTCAAACCATACCTGGCAATGGAGGGAAAAAGAGAATTCTAACATGGAAGGGGAGGGAGTCAAGGAAAACTCACTCACACTGTTTGGAGCCACTAGAAGTTGTGGACAGAATTAAACACATTAATGAGCATGATGAAATGAAACAGTAGGATAATTTTTTTCTAGGAAAAATTCACTTTCATAGGTCATATTCTTTTATAGGCCTAAAACCACAGCACACCATGTATGTGAAATTTGTTTTTGTTTCCCACCTTCTCACTTGGGGAGAAAGGTGGAATTAAAAACTTGCTAATTGAAGTTCTCAAGTCATCACATTGCTTGTTTCTTTCTTGGAATTTTAACTGCACATACTTCACAGTGTGATACATGTAAAGTTTTTGATAAGTTTCTCTCTGTTCAAAGATTGTTCCAGCATGCTCTTGCTACTAACGGAAGAAAAGGGCACGCTTATGGAAGTTGTCTCAAAGGAGTTGGTTGCATTAATTGTGGGTCATCCCTATCATTTATGCCTGCTCTTTCATAGTTTTAAAATGCCTTTATCTTTTGAAGCAGATGCATGCATAGCAAAAAAAACTTCCATGTCCACTGTCTACACAGGGTGGGCATCAGCTCCAAATCTGCTTGACACTTTGAAGCAAAAAAAAAAAAAAGAAATCACACACATAGAAGACATGTGATGATGTTTTGTAATAAAGAGTAAATGGTTTGGAATTAAGAGTAAACAGCAATAGAAAATGCTTTGACTAGTTTCCAGGTCCCTTGTTGTCCTGAAACTTAGGCTTCTTTGGTTGTAGTAAAAGAATAAAAATTAATCCTATTCTAGGGAAGATATTTATTCTATAATGTGGCACAAACCTACAACTAACTTAAGAA
>NW_012147797.1:128493-130464 GCF_000956105.1 Propithecus coquereli | reverse complement strand
AGAAGGAAAGAATAGTACTTTATAAAAGGAAAGTCTGTGTGAAAAAAAAAGCATAGAATAAGATCCTTATCAATACCTAGATTTCTCTGCATTTTTGAATTTGCATTAATAAATACTACAGACCAATAAAGCAGGTCATGGGCGCTGGCTTATAAAGTCTAAACTGGTGTTAGATAAGATGTATATTTAGCCATGACAATCTATCACCTCATAATTTGTTACCTAGCTCCCGTCACTCATTTCACATCTAAGAAAAGTGTAATGTGAAATTAAAATAGATTTAAAAAACCAAGAATTTTGGCCCCTAGCCTTGTGAGATGGCAGACAAGTCATTAAATCTCTTTGGTTTGTATTTTCTCATAGGTAAAGTGAAAATACGTAATAAGATTATTTATAATATATCTTTTATTTTTACAGAATAATAAAATTTTTGGACATTTTCTTGTATTACCTATTGTTGAGTTCTGGCCCTCCACTAATTAAACATCTTCTGCTCTGAATAATTTTTCCTCTGAACACTAAGAGTTTCCAAACCCAGTAATTATGGAAAGTTTTAATGTCTCATTACCTCTCAATAGCCAAAATAGTGATGTATCTTCCCTCAGGTGTAATTTTAGTTTCTTGCGTTTTGTTATTCCTATTCTGTCACTTTCATGTCTAAGTGATGACATTGCAGGTCTTTGTTTAAAGCCAAAATTACAAAGATAAACTGTTAGTACAATGCCTGAAATGGCAATTCCTCAACAAGCATTAATTAGTTTTATTTCTCAACATTCTTTTATTTACTTTCTAAAAATTTTATTTTTAATTGACAAATAATAATTGTATGTATTTGTGGGGTACGATGTAATGTTTTGATATACATTTACAATGTGGAATGGTTAAATCAGGCTAAATAGCAAATTCGTTACTTCACCTACTTTTTTTTCCCCCAAATTCTTGATGCGATGGGAAGATCAGAGTTAGAAGTAACTGACAATTTACACCTGGAAAATGTAGCTATACCATTAGATCAGTTGCTCAATTTATTCAAAGTAAACAAAAAGCAAAACAAGAAAATCATATCTCCAAATATGCATATAAGTCAATAGGTTTTAAATTGAGATTTCTAAATTAAAAAAAAAAAAGGCCATTTTCTGCTTTGCTGAACCTATTAGAGAGAGGAAGTAAGCTCACTATAATTTCTTCTATTCACAAATCTTTCTCTATAATTTCCAACCAGGTGTATTAAGATTACCCTAGAGTCTAGAATAATTTAACCTTTCAAACTGAAATTGTATGTCTCTCTTCCAAAAGTTCAAAGGCCTTTTGACTGTGGTACGCAATAATTATCTATAATTATTGCTTACCTTTCCTTTAAACCACATTCTTGAGTATCAAGGAAAGCTAATAGAATTTCTAAAACAAGTCTGGTACTCTTATTTGTATTGAATTTCATCTTCCGGTATATCATTTTTTACTGAAGGCTACATCAAAGCCACTGGTATGTTTTAAACGTCTCAGAAATGTGTTTTTTGGACAAAGTTTCTTACCTATACAGAACAGTTTATGGGTAGAACAAAATAAAAGGAATGAAGAACTATATATTTTGAAGGTTTATCCTAGTTATTTGATGTTTGAAAGAGGGAAGCAAAATGTAACTAGTTTATTTTGTTCTATAGTGTGTTAGATTTTATCCCAAATGCCCTTATTGTAAGACTTCATGAGGTCAGCTCTCAATAAATCACCCTTCTTACATTAAATACAATGAAAATTGTATCAGAATGAAGCAGCCAGTTCTATTATTTAGCTCCTTTTCTACCTATATATCTAACAAATGACTATAAATATTTGGGTCTGGCACTTTTTACTAACACATACTATAAACTAAGAGGAAGATAATTCCTGAGACAGAATTTGTAAATGTTTTCAGATCAGATATAAATAATTTCTTTAGAATGCAACTCCCTGGGTTTGGATTTTAAGGAAAAA
>NW_012147797.1:122913-127813 GCF_000956105.1 Propithecus coquereli | reverse complement strand
TGAAGAAAGTGACTTATCAGGTCTGACTCAGAAGCTCATGCTTGTCCCACTCAACTAAGCTGAGGCCATTGATGAGAAATATTTTAGAATTTTTTCCAAACCTATGATTTCACCAAAAAAAGTGATTGGACTATTAATATCTATTAATATCATTTTTTAAATGTGTATATGAGAGTCTCTGTTATTCAAAGCTATGGAGTGATATTCTTATAAATTCTCATGTTTTAGGGCTGAGTGGGGGCTAAGAGAAGAGGCATTTTGTTATGTTTTCATTAATTATTTCTCTAAGGAAGAAGAGTTCTGAAAGCTTTCATTAAGATTTTCATTTGAAATAACCCAGATTCAAGGAGATATTTTACACAATAAAGCAGGCATTCTGGCCTAATAAGGTTTAAGAGTTCTGTGGAAGTAGGACAAGCCTGCACATTCTCTCTGTATTCTATTGTATAAAGAACTCCTTTCTTTCTGAGATAAAGCCAGAAAGAACATAATTTTAGGCAGAAAAAAATAGATTTTTCTAATTGATCTCCTTCAATGTTTTTGGCATTTTTGTCCTTTTGGTACATGCTTCTTAGCATTCATTTTCCTGTGACTAAAAATAACCAGACCTCCTTTTAAACATTTTTAATGGAAAGCCTCCTATTTTGTATGAGACAACAACAACAATCTTTCACTATTAGAGAAGAAGAACTGAAAACTTAAATGGACATTACATGTAAAACATTTAAAGTTTTGAAATAACTTCTAAGAGCCTCAGGAAAATAAAACACAAGAGTGAGATAGGAAAGCTGGTATGAGAGACCAACATGTTAGTGAAATCTTTTCCAGAAAGGAGTCAAGCTTGAGAAGACAAGCCCAGCTGCCTGAGTTCAGAAGGCCTTGGCTAGCACTCCCACACCACTGTATTGACCTTTGATCTGAAGGCAGGCAGACTACCCACCCAGGAAGGAGTAGTGGGTCTGTATACATTCTCTGAATACAGAGAAACGTCAGCAGCATCATAGAATAAATTTAGAAAATAAAACCATGTAATAGTGTAATGTCAAGAAATCTAGAAGCTCCTGTTAGGAAAAATAGGGTTGAGAAAGGGTTTTATAGAATGGGCTAGTAAAATCTTCTTTTTTTTTTTTTTTTTTTGAGACAGAGTCTTGCTCTGTCAGCCTGGCTAGAGTGCAGGGATGTCATCATGGCTCACTGCAACCTCAAATTCCTGGGCTCAAGTGATCCTCCTACCTCAGCCTCCCAAGTATCTGGGACTACAGGCACTGGCCACCACGCCCAGCTAATTTTTCTGTTTTCCCACCTTGGCCTCCCAGAGTGCTAGGATTACAGGCATCAGCCACCATGCCCAGCCAGTAAAATATTCTTATACAATGCATATAGAAAGTGAAAAACCAAAACATCAGTAAAAACTGCAAGGAGAATCAAACTTATTATATTTTAAGAGTGGTAGAATTTATTTAAGGACAGAGAGGGAGAAATGGTATAAATAGTGAGCCAGTGTAAACATTTGATTCCACCATCTGTTTACCCTCATTACCCTATTAAAATGTGGACAAAAAACACGAACAGACTCTTTTTCAAAGAAGATAGACAAATGGCCAAGAAACATGAAAAAATAATCAACATCACTAATTACCAGAGAAATGCAAATTAAAGCTACAATGAGATATCACCTTAACCCTGTCAGAATTGCCATTATTATAAAGTTAAAAAACAATAGATGTCACAGCTGTGGTGAAAAGGGAGCGTTTATACTCTGTTGGTGGAAATGTAAACTTATATAAGCACTACGGAAAGCAGTATGGAGATTCCTCAAGGAACTAAAAGTAGACCTGCCATTCAATCCAGCAATGCCACTACTGGGTATCTACCCACGGGAAAAGAAGTCATTTTATAAAAAAGACACCCGCACCCATATGTTTAAAACAGCACAATTCACAATTGCAAAGATACGGAATTAACCTAAGTGCCTATCAACTGGTGAGTGGATAAGGAAAATGTGTTTTTATACACACACACACACATACACACACCCCATGGAGTATTAGCCATATAAAGGAATGAAATGATGTTTTTTGCAGCAACTTGAATGAAATTGGAGACCATTATCCTAAGTGAAGTATCTCAGCAATGGAAAAACAGATACCACATGTTTTCACTAATAAGTGGGAGATAAATGAAGGATATATATGGTCATAAAGAGCTATAATGGTCATTGGAAACTGAGAAATGGGGAGAGTGAGAGGGATAAAACTCTATCTATCAAGTACAATGTAAACCATTCTGGTGATGGGTACACTGAAAACCCTGACTTCAGCATGATATAATTTATCCACTTAATAAAAAACACTTGTAGGCCGGGCGCGGTGGCTCATGCCTGTAATCCTAGCACTCTGGGAGGCTGAGGAGGGAGGATTGCTTGAGCTCAGGAGCTCGAGACCAGCCTTAGCAAGAGCAAGACCCCGTCTCTACTATAAACAGAAAGAAATTAGCCAAACAACTAAAAATAGAAAAAATTAGCTGGGCATGGTGGCACGTGCCTGTAGTCCCAGCTACCTGGGAGGCTGAGGCAGGAAGATAGCTTGAGCCCAGGAGTTTGAGGTTGCTGTGAGCTAGGCTGACACCATGGCACTCTAGCTCAGTCAAGAGAGTGAGACTCTGTCTCAAAGAAAAACAAAAACAAAAAACACTTGTACCCCCTAAATTTTTTGGAAAAAATTTGCAAGAATTGTAACAATCTTTTATTTGTAACCTAAGAATCCATAAATAAAAATAATAAAAATCGTTTATTATTCTGACATTAGGTGGATATTATTCATATGCATTTTTTTCTGAAAGCTTTAAAGTGTTACTTTTCATTTTAGATACTTAAATTATTTGCAACTATTTTTCATTCCTTTTTACAGTATGAGGTAGTGTAATTTTTTTCCATGAAGGCAACCAATTTTCTGAGTTATTTTTTTATCTACAATGCAATTTTTTTTTTATAAATAAAGTTTCAATATATAAGAGGATATTTTCTGGGCCATCTGTTTCATTAGTCTACTGGATTATACTTGTGCTATACTACAGGATTTTTATCTAACTTTATAACTCATGTTGATAACTAGGAACAGCCCTACTTCATCATTTTCCTTCAAAAATTTTTTGGCCCTTTGGTTTTTTATGTGAAATTTAGAGTCAGATTTCAAAATTCAGTAACAAATGTTTTGGTATTTAATTGAACTTTCATGATATTTATATATTAACTTGGGAACATCTGTGATTTTTGTGATATTTATCTTTATGACATACTTTATATATCTGTTCATTTATGTCTTCTTTTGCGACCTTGAACAGTGTTTTTCAACTTTTTCGTGAAGATGTAAGAATTTTGTTAGATTTATTTCCTGGAATCTTAGACTTTCTGCTGATATTTTTAAAAAGTACTTTTTAAAATCATGTTTTTGAAGTGATCATTAGAAGTTACTTAGGAAGGTTATTGTTTCTTGCTTTGATTTTTCTATTTTGTCTGACTTTGATATCATTTTACCCATTTTATTTTGAATAATAACTGAATAACATGTATCTTTTCATCCCCTTTTTCTGCAAGATTTTACTTTAGGTATATTTTCTGTAAATAACATGTAGCTATATACATATAATATACCTTAATGAATTGTGTCTTTTATTTGATGATTTAAATACATCACAAATTAGTGGTGACCTGGAATTAATTCTTTCCATTTTATTCCTTTTTAAAATTGCACTTTTTTCTATTCTTTTCCTTCTGAATCCTTAAACAATGCTTTTAACTATCAGTAACAGAAAATATTACTTAGAATGATGAAAAGAACAGGATTTTTTTTAATGTAATAAGAAATCCAGAGGTAAGCATAAATTTTCTTCCTCAGTAATGATTCTAGAAACCTGGGTTTGTGCTTTTTTCCTACTTTGTAATTTTTATTAGTTGTTTTCATCCTTTTTGCCTCATGGTTGCAAGGTACCTGCATATCCAGGCATCACTTCTGCCTTCCAGATAAATAATGTGGGTCAGGGACGAAATGTATTATATCACAGCGTTCTTGCAAAGATTAAATGAGCTAACATAGTGCTCAGCAAATTCTAAGCTCTCAGTAGGTGTTAGTTATTAACAGTTCTTCCTTTCTATAACGGAAATTACTCCTTACCATCTAAATCCTGTAAACCTGTTTTCTGACTCAAAGTCCAGGCAATTTACTATACCATGTCCCCTTGGCAGGATTACAGCATTGACAGCTCCAGAAGATACCATTCATAAACTGGTTCACGTGAGCAGCACCTCCTGGAATTTGGCTGTTCACACCTTAGTTGATCATATATATGGTGGAACAGCCTTAGGCTTCTTAGTAAAGGAAACACTCAAGATTATTACTGTTTTTGATAGATACAAAACACAATTATTGTTAAAGTTGAAATTATTTAGTAGAGAATTTAGTAACTTATCTTAAAGGTACGAAAAATAGAATTTTTGTTCTGTGGACTAATTCTACAGCTCTACACTTCCTTTGAAAACCTGCTCCGAAATTCTAGTCTTCTTGATTGTCTGAAGTTAACCACTGCCCTCTCCCAATGCCCCTTTCTAATCAAAAATAGTTATCGTTTCCCCAAGTGCCTCAGCAGCAAAATAAAAGCCTCTATATGTTCTCTTGTACTCAGTTTATATAGAGATACTGTGAATAAGTAGTTATTAGTAATATTAGAATTATTTTATGGCCAGATATGTCTGACATTTTCCTCAAATGGTATGGATAGCATCTGATACAAAAATGCATAGAGTTATTATCTCCAAAATTAGTAAATCAGATTTTCATTAGTTTCTTTTTAAAGGAGCTTGAAATTATAAAACATTGGTGAATTATAATATTTAAATTGGCTG
>NW_012147797.1:121289-122117 GCF_000956105.1 Propithecus coquereli | reverse complement strand
CAAGCAAAACTCTTCTAAAACTTTCCATGCTATAGATGTTACACATTTCTTGTTGTAACAATTATTTATATTCTTTATCTATTTAAAAAAAATCTTACTGTTCACATTTCCCTGTTCCTTTCTTAATTAGTAGAGAATTTTTTATCATCTATGCAAGATTTTTTTTTGTCTTTTTTTGATGTGTGGGTGGATGTGTTTGTTTTGGCCATAGCCCTGACTCTTTAGACTTACATTTAGTTTCACAGATTTCGATGCACCCTTGGAAGTGACTTGTATGTAAGTATACACAGACATACTCCAACATAATCTCTTATTTCATGTATTTAGTATTCCTTTTCCTCTTCCACCGCTATCTTGAACACATCTGCCCCCAAATTTATGTGTGTCTCTTAAGCTGGAAACTACCATATTCTATTTTCTTTGTCATAATGATTGTTCCAGATAGGGGCATCTGACCCATGTAGAAAAAATCAGAGTGTTTCACTGAGAGTGTTATGAAACTGATTCTCTCCTTTGGGTCAAGAATATGAAACTGGGCCTCAGAGTAGCCACCAACTCTGTCTCTAGTTTCATGGAACAGCCTGAGAAAAGGCCAGCTTTTAGAGAAAAGCTGACAAAGACTTGAGAACTAAATGGGCCAGAGTCTGGTTTTTCCTGAAACTATTGCCACTAGTGAATTTCGTAGTATCATACCCAATAAATATTGTTTTAAGTTGTGTTATTTTCTGTGTCTTACCAGTGAAAGATACTGCTTTATCTTAGGTATATTTGAAGAAATGTTATGTTAAAAAATTGCACCCTGGCTGTAATGGAAAAATGAATGTTAAA
>NW_012147797.1:118427-121239 GCF_000956105.1 Propithecus coquereli | reverse complement strand
ATAGAAATTTTAATTTAAAAAAGACAAAGGAACTATATATCCCTGATAGAAAACACCCTTATTCATCCTCTTATCTCATTTTTAAATGTGGCATATTAGGTATTTCACAGTATCTGTGAGGAAAGAGCTACAGTTTGAAAAGTTTAGTGTCATTTATTGTTTTATTATGTATTGATTTTAGTGTTCCTTTCTTAACAGTTTTTAGAAATAGTATCATCTTTTGACTAATAATGAAACTCATTAAAATGTCTTGCTCTAAGCTTCTGGCAATAAAAACATATATTGCTGAATTATGTCTTGTACTTATTTGGTGGTAGAATTGATTATTTCCCTTCATTGCCATTTTCCAAGAACATATTTATTGGACAAACAATAATAGGGAAATCACGAGACTACCTCTGACTTTAAAACTGATATAGCAATATAGATTATTTGCAGAAAACTACTTTGGTGTCTGCTTAACAACAGTGTGATTTGCAGAATTTTCTAAAATAACATCTTTGGAATAGAAAAAGGCATAATAAAACTAGACTGGTTAAACCTGCAATGAAACCATAATGTCATTCAAGATGTAAAAAGATGAAATTATACTTTTATCTTGGTGTTCTTAAAAAAGAAAATTATTATATATACATGTATATGTAAATAATCAGTATGAGCATATACTCGCCTGCAATGAAACCATAATGTCATTCAAGATGTAAAAAGATGAAATTATACTTTTATCTTGGTGTTCTTAAAAAAGAAAAATATTATATATACATGTATATGTATGACTCTTGAAGTAATATGCAAAGCCTAAGCACTTCTCACTACATTGGCTTATAAACCTGGTCCAAGACTTAATCATTTCTGTCCTGAATAATTACAATAAATATCAGTTCTTTCTTCCTCCCTTGTTTCCCTTTAAAATATTCTCAAAAGAGTAGTCAGGATCATCCTTTTAAAACTTAAGCCATCCTCTTTCATTCCATGGCTCAAAACCTTCCAATACTGTCCCACATCACTTTATAATTGAAAGCTTTTGCAGGATTCTACAAGGTACCTCTTCCCAGTCTGACCTCATCACCTACCACTCTCTCCCTTTCTCACTTCACCCCAGTCATGCTTTTGCTGTTCAACTGGGAACATTCTTCCCAGGTATTCACACAGCTCTCTCCTTCATTCCTTTCAGTGTTTACCTGAATTTCACCTTCTCATAAGGCCTCACCAGGTTGCAATATATCCAACCTATTTTTCAACTGTCCATATTCAGAATTGAGTTGCCCACATTCCTCAATGACACACAACCACCCAATTAGCATCTGTCTCTGCAAGAACCCCATTCGTTTGGTAGTATTTTGTTTTGTTTATATTTTTCCCTTTATCCCACTAATTTCCTCACCCTTATCACCCTCTCAACCACATGCAATCTTAAGTATTTGCTCTACATCCTCTTGATCCAACTTCTATGTATTTATTTACTTAAATATTTACATAAAGGTGTAGCTGTGAAAATATCTAGTATGGCTTTGTATTTATTTATTTTTAACTAAAATAATATTGTGCTACACATCTCATTCTCCTTATTAATGTCTTTCCCACTTAAAATCATGTTTTTGAAATCTATTGATTTTATTATATGTAAATCTAGATCATTGCTTCTGATCACTGCATATTTCATTACTTGCGTATAATGTATTTTACATATCTATTCCTTTAACAATGAAATATATGTTGCCTCCAGCTCTTTACAACCACAAAAATTGAAAAGCATCTCTACTAATGTCTTTTGTAGATCTTTACTGACCAAATAATTTACATTTCTTCGGTACTATTTTATATTTTATTTTTGTCTTTGATGTCACAGAATAGTTATTTTTTTTAATCTAGTGGAATTGAGTGATAAACAAAACAATTATTTTTTATTGTCCTAGAAGCAACAAAGCCTTCAATGATATAAACTAAGAAATTATTCCATATGGCCCTATAGACCTCTATCTTCTTATCTCTGAATCATTTCGGCTCATGGTCTGGCAAAGGAGATAGAACATAAAAAGACCATTACAATACAATGTGAATGATGCAATGATAGAGGCACTCGAGTAGTTACAGGAAACATTTTTAAAATCATCAGGCGGAGTGGGTCCACAGATAGCTTCTTGAAAAATGTAAGCTGAGGAGAGGATCTCAAAGGATGTTTTCCAGGATCAAGTGGTTTGGGAGGGGGTGATCACGTTAAACAAAGAAAACAGCATGAGATAATGTAGGGAGAGAGAAATTGCAGAGTCTGTATGAAAAACTCCATGCAATTTTGATATAATCAGGATGTAAAGCAGGAGAAAGGACATGTCAGGAGATCTGAGAAGTAGAAAGAGAAGCTTGTCGTATTAAAACTTTGCCAGAGTTCTGTGGTTGATTGGGATCCACAGAAATGGATGATGCTGGAGAGTGACAATATCAGATTAGACAGTGTCTGAAAAAGATAGATTTGAAGGTGATAATACTTCATCTTCAAAAGCTTCAAATGCAGATTAAGAGATCAATTAGGAGACTAAGCATTTCTCTGGGTGAGATGTCATAAAAATCTAAACTTGGGCAGTAGTTGGGATGAAAAAGAGGGAAGAGATTTAAGACATACTTAAGAGGTAAAGTCTGCAAGGATTTGGCAATTGCCCAAAGTGATTGGAAGAATAATGTAACCACACCTGAGATACAAAATATAGGAAAAGAAGGAGTTTACAGGTGAAGAGGTATAGTCTTCAATCCTACCCTCTAGTAAAACAAACAAAACTAAAATTTGATATATTTTTCTATACTGATAAATTTGCAC
>NW_012147797.1:108228-109507 GCF_000956105.1 Propithecus coquereli | reverse complement strand
AGCACAGGCTTTAAGTATGAGACACAACTGGGTTTGTGTCTTGACTTTTCTTCTAAAGCCACTAAAATCCTCTGATTCATAGTTTCTCTTCATGAGAATTGCAAGAAAATAAAACCTATTACATATTATTACTGAGATTTTTCTTTTCTAATGGATAGGGCTTAAAAGAGATAATGCTCCTCACTGCTCCTGGTTCATGTTAGGCACTCCATAAATGTTACCACATTGTGACTTTGAAGTCTAAATCCAAATTGACATCTCTATCCTGAACTCTAGATCCATAGCCCAGCTACATAATATGTATTGTTTCTGCATGGATTCCCCATCTTTCTCCAACCCCCCTATAAGTCCTAAAAGATGAATAAATAAAAATGGCTACCTTGTTCTTGCATGGAAAGATTCAATATTGTAAGTGTTCATACTTTCCAAATTCCTCATTGACATATAATAGCTTCTCATAGTTCACAGAAGCTTTGAACTCCCATATCTGACCCAACTTTGTACAAATTGCTATGTTTTCCCCTTGCACCCTTTGCTCTAGCTTTACTGAATTGATTCTCCTCCATATACCCCCAATCTTTTCTTCCATCTGTGTCTTTCCTCATATTATTCCCTCAGTCTGGACTTCGCCTCTCCTATTACCACATGTCTAGACCTTGTCCATCATTCAAAGCCATCACTACATGTAACCTCTTTTATAAAGCCATGCTCTCCTATCATTCCTGAAGATGTAGCAATGCTTTCCAATGCTGAAATTCCAAAGCACATAATTTTTCCTCCCATATTTTTTTATCATAAATCTTCTTTTCATCATAAAGATCCTCCTCAGTGTGATTGTTGAAATATACAACAGGTGTGGCACAATCACCAAGCAATCTGAATGGCCACTGTCTATACACATTTGGTTGAACAAGCATACTTACTCACTGATTATGAAGTAGAATCAATCATACTAGATAGATCATAAGCTCCCTCAGATCAGCATATGTATTGAATTGATCTTTGTGGTATCCAAATTTTTAATAGAGTGTCTTGAATATGATATCCACACTCATGTTAAGCACTAATCAACTTTGGAAACATAAGAAAGGCAGTGTATGTATTGGTAAAAACAGGGCAGCAAGCTAACATATTTGAGGAATGAATTATTGGATGCCCTAATAACAGCTGTTTTGTTCTAATTCAGGATCTCCCATAGTGTTTATATTTTTCTCTTTGAGACTATTTTTTAAACAACCCAGTTTAACAGAAGAAAAAAAGAAAATTAAATGAATATTTT
>NW_012147797.1:106445-108178 GCF_000956105.1 Propithecus coquereli | reverse complement strand
ATTAGCATTCTGAATTTCTGATTTCTTAGTATAATACCATAGATGTATAAAATAAAAAAAAATCACACTAATTCTTCCACTGTTTTCAGGATATACCCTGAAAGTTTTTATTAAAAATGTCGAATCTTCCTTCTGAACTTACCTGCCAGTGATTTTCTCCTTCACTTAGAGTGCTCATCACACTCACATATTAGTCAGTAGATGGATTAGATTCATAAAGTTTTCCATATTTGGAACAACACATCAATGTCACCATGCATGTGTGAAGTTAAGAGAGCAAAATTTAAACATCCTATCTAGTTCAAACTCCATTTTACTCTTATTTCGTCTTTAAAATACCAGATTATTTTATACAGCACTGCCAATTACTTTCTTTAAAATCCTGTGAAGCATAGATTTGCATTTCATCATTTTCCCATAGTTTCCCTTATTTTATCACTCTTTACATTGCCCTCTGTTATTAGGACTTGTTTCTCTTTCTTACTTTCAAATCATACCTGTGATAACTACTGATCATTTACGACCAGTATCATTATGACATGATGACCATTACTGCATCATTTCATCTCTATGATGCTAGTGCCCAAAGCTGTTTTATTTGCGTTTTGATTCTGTACCACCTTTAGAGCAAAGAAACCTCATTTGTCTTCCCAGATAGCTCTCACAGCTGTCTGTCCCCGTGTCTCCTGCCTCTGCCCCTGCCAGCATTCCAGTCCTTATCCGTCCTTACTCAGACTACTGAATTGCCTCTTAATGGGTTCCTGACTACAGATACGATCCCCTATAATCCACCCTTCGCAGCACCAAACCTGTGTAATTTTCCTTCTTAAAAATCAATCTGTATCTTTCAGTTGCCTATCTACAGTGTAAATTTCTCCTGACAGTTTTCGCTATTTCATAAATTCTCTGAACTGTGACTACCTTTCAAGACCTCTCTCCCACCACTCCCTCCAGCAGGGAACTGTCACAATCAGGAAGAAGTGAGTACAGGTTCACCAATATCACTTATTCTCTCATGTGGCAAAGGTTTTGAACATGAGGTTTCCCCTTATTGGAACCCTTGCCAGCCCTCCTCAAACTAGAAGTCTAAACAAATTTCTTTTATTTCAAGAATTATCTGAAAAAAAAAATTCCTCCCAGGAAGTCTTTCCTAATCTAATCTAGAGCAAAGTACCTTAATATTCAATGTACATTCACGTCTATTGGAACTTTTACCCCAATTGTTCATGAGCATGTTTGTCTCACTAGACTGTTTTTTTTTCTGGCAGAGACTCAGCATTAACAAGCTTCTGTATATCCAGCTGTGCTTTGCGAAAATAGAAGCACAATCAATATAAATGTAGGTTACTATGCTTTTAAGTAAATTATGTCATTTTTCATCAGAGTCATATCATCTCTCTGAGTTCAATTTTCGGCTGGTAAACTCTTTAAAAGCTATACATCAACATACAGTATTAACATGACTTTTCAAGATGTCTTGGGTGTGACAGGCATATGTAAAGAATCTTAAATTTTAAAACAGTATTTTTTTGTAGATATTTACTTCTATTTCAAACTGTTACTAAGCTTTATTTAGCTTTTACTCTCTGAGTCTTTATTTAACTTGATTCAATATTGATTTGAAAATATTTATCAAGTGGGCATTTTGTATAATTCCATGTTCTAGATACTGGGAATACCATAAATATTATAATACCCTATTATAAAGGGTTGCTGTGAGAATTGGGACCACT
>NW_012147797.1:103191-105213 GCF_000956105.1 Propithecus coquereli | reverse complement strand
AAATAAAGATTTTGACTTTGGCTTCTTAATAAAACAAATTGACTTTTGCAAACGATTACCTAAATGGTAATAATTATAAAGTTAACTCTCTTCTTTGCATGACAAATACTTCTTTACCTAGGAATGCTGTGCCCAAAATGTTCTGTCACAGACTTAGAGAGATTGTGGGCATGTGCGTTTGTGCATGGGGGCCGGGGGTGGTCTGTGGCCAAAGAATACAAAAGTAACTGGCTTATGTAAGATGATGGTGTCGGCCTCAAGCCACGGTACTGGGCTAAGAAAAGCACGCAGTGCTTACCAATGCCACGGCTCTCCAAGGACTAAGACCACCTAACCAACACCCCGTTCCCAGAACACAACACTGGGCTTCACACGCGAGATGACCCCGCCTCCCGACCCGCACTGACTCTGCAAAATGCAATCTGGGAGCGTGGGAGGCCAGGGAGGGAGAGGGGGAACCTGAGAGAGGGGTGGGGGAGGTCGTCCTGTAGTCAGGAGGATGACAACCCAGTTAACAGGAACCAGGGTCGTGGCACAAAACCCCGACTTCAGGCGGACCTTTCCGGGCAGAAGGCCAGGAACGAGGCGAGGGGAGACGCAGACCCCAGGCTCACTCCAAAGTCAGGTTTCTTAAAAGTGAAAAATCTCTCTCTATACATTGGTGCTGTCAGAAACTCTGTAATGCGTATGTTACATAAAGAGAATACTTAGTTGCAATAACCACTACTAAAGAGTTTTTTTTCTTTTCTTTTTTTTTTGAGATTCAGTCTCGCTCTGTTGCCCAGGCTTGAGTGCAGTGGTGCAATTGTAGCTCATTGCAACTCCGCGAACTCTTGGGCTCAAGTGATCCTCCTGCCTCAGTCTCCCGAGTAGCTAGGACCACAGGCCCGTGGTCACCTTGGCCACCACACCAAGCTTTTCTTTTTTGGTAGAGACATTTGTCCAGGCTAGTATTGAATTCCTGGCCTCAAGCAATCCTTTCCGCCTCGTCCTCTCAAAGTGCTAGGACCAGAGGCACGATCCACAGCACCAGCCTAAAGAGTTTTAAGAGAATGGATACTCATAATCCTTTAGGGGAATAGTAGGAAGTTATTTATTTACTGGAAATAGTACCAAAGTTTTCTTGTTAATACAATTTGATCACTAGCACTCATTTTTTATTTTCTCATATATCAAAAGGTAGAATCATTTCATATTTCATGACTTCTTTTTAAAAAAATTCAAACCTCACATAGCCCAACTCTTTGTTTGCCTAATCTTTGGTAAAATTGCCAAGAGAAAACTATTGGTAACTATTTTTTATTTATTTCTTTGGTTCTTTACATTTCATATATCTTAAAATAATTTTGTATTGCCTTTATAATGGGTTGATTTTTTTATTTTGGAAGATGAAGATTTGGCCTTCCTCATCCTTGTAATATAGTTATATTACAATCTTGGTTAAGCTCATATTTGGCATTTATATTAAATATTTAATATTGTTCACTGCTGAGAAGATTTGTGTATTACATGGAGTTCTTTACTTAATTTTGTTTTTTCCTCAGATTAATAATTGCTTTGTTTTACAAATTTTGCTTGACTTTCTATGTACCTATCTCTAATCGCCCCAACATCTCCACAAGCACTAATACCCCTTTCAAAACCACATTTGGTCAGACATATCACGACTTCTTCTTCTTCAATGTAGCCTCCTACTTATCTGACCTGCTATCACCCTTTTCTCTTGTAATGTAATGATTTGGCTTGCAATTAAACCTCAACCACTATTAGAAAGTAACATACAACAATCAGTTAAAAATTAAAACAAAATTTGCCACAATAATAAAAACAAGAAAACAACATTCTTTGTCATAAAATTAAATATTTTAAGTGTATGTGAAGAAAACAAAAGCAGTTTTACTAAGGAACAAATAAATATACTAAGTAATAGAGAAGCATACTCTGTCCACGAGTGGAAATATCATATGTAAAGAAGTCAATTTCCTCAAAATTATATTAGAGATTTCATATTTAATAAATATT
>NW_012147797.1:100133-101196 GCF_000956105.1 Propithecus coquereli | reverse complement strand
CATCACACTGAATGGGGAAAAATTGAAAGCATTTCCACTAAGAACTAGAAGAGGACAAGGATGCTCACTTTCATCACTCCTATTCAACACAGTACTGGAAGTCCTGGCCAGAGCAATTTGGCAAGAGAAAAAAATAAAGAGCATCTAAATTGGAAGTCAAATTATCTCTGTTTGAAGGTGATATGATTTTATATTTAGAAAACCTTAAAGACTCCTCTAAAAGATTCCTAGATTTAATAAACAAATTTGGTAAAGTTTCAGGTTACAAAATCAATGTACATAAATCAGTAGCATTTCTATATATCAACAAGAACTAGTCTGAGAAACCAAATCAAGAACTCAATTCCATTTGCAATAACAGCAAATATATATATTTAACAAAGAAGGCAAAAGATCTCTACAAGGAAAACTGTAAAACACTAATGAAAGAAATTGTAGATGACACAAAAAAATGGAAAAATATCCCATGCTTATAGATTGGAAGAGTCAATATTGTTAAAATGACCATGCTGCCCAAAGCAATCTATAGATCCAGTGAAATTCCTAGCTAAATACCAACATTATTTTTCACAGAATTAGGAAAAAAAATCCTAAAATTCATATGGAACCATAAAAGAACCTGGATAGCCAAAGCAATCCTAAGCAAAAAGAACAAAACTGAAGACATCACATTACCTGACTTCCAATTATACTACAAGGCTATTGTAACCAAAATAGCAATGGTACTGGCATAAAAGTAGACACATAGATCAATACAACAGAATAGAGAACCCAGAAATAAAGCCATGTACCTACAGCCAACTAATCTTTGTCAAAGCAGACAAAAGCGTAAACTGGGTAAAGGGCACACTATTCAATAAGTGCTGGGAAAATTGGATAGCCATATGTAGAAGAATGAATTTGGATCCCTATCTCTCACCATATACAAAACGTAACTCAAGATGGATTAAAGAATTAAATGTAAGAACTGAAACCATAAAAATTCTAGGAAAAAAACCTAGGAAAAGCTCCTCTGGACATTGGTTTAGTCAAAGAATTTATGACGAAAATCCCAAAAGAATAT
>NW_012147797.1:99226-100083 GCF_000956105.1 Propithecus coquereli | reverse complement strand
GTTTAAAATATCAAATGAAACACTAGAAAAATATCAATCTGAGACTGCTAATCCATGTTTCTAAAGTCACAAGAAAAACATATTCTGGAAATAGATGATATTTGGAGCACCAAAAGACCTTTAAATCAATGAGCAACAGCTCATATTAATTTAAATCAGATAACCTCACTGCTAACTCTAAAAAATTAAACTGTAAATTGGCAGAGATATATCACAGCAGTCTGAAAATCAAACCGAATTGCATAAATTGACCTAAATTTTGACTCAGCCAATTCATCATTAATTAAAAGGAAATGAACTCAAACTATCAGACTATCAAAGTAATAAACACTTGAAGAAAAAGCTGTCTTGAAAATAAATTGTTGAGAAATGGTTCCTGTTTTTTTGGCCTCTTGTTGTAACTGAATTCATTTTAAATTATCCTTTCCACCAATTAAAATAGTTAGAAGCAAACAGCATTCCCCTACTTAACACAGAACCACAGAATGTGAAATGAACTCAGGCACTTTAATACTAAAAGACTGTTTATTAATTTTAACTGTTCAACCCATAAGCCTATTTCTCTGATTTAATGTAACATTAATGAGTGAAAAGAATTGTTTAAAAAAGGCAAAATAATAACTCAGTTAACTTTTTTAGTTTAGAAAATGAGTATTTTGATAAACCCCATTTCTTCTGTTTCCAAGAAATCTCTTACTGCTCCCAGAGAACTTTGTAAAATGCATATCAACACTTAAGCTTTTTCAAATATAGAATTTTAGTTTATTTTGATTAAGCCTGCTTTTAATACCTTATATTAGCATTCTGAATTTCTGATTTCTTAGTATAATACCATAGATGTATAAAATAAAAAAAAA
>NW_012147797.1:97579-97911 GCF_000956105.1 Propithecus coquereli | reverse complement strand
CATCACAGTTTTTCCCAGTTTTTACTGCTACAAAGCAAATAATAGAATATATTGATTGTTTTAGAGACTAGCAGTCAAACACCTAATAAACAAACCGTGTGTGCTTTCCTCAGAGTATATTATCTTGGGTCTGTGTTACTTTCTTATCTGTAAAATTGGTTCCTTAAGGGAAAGTAATACTTGGTTGATCCAGGGCTTCTATTGTGGAAGGTGCTGGTCTTTTCTTTTTTCAGTCCTTACTGAAAGGCTTTTCCTTATAGAAAACTGTAATTTTCTAAAATTTTTTGAATAAAAGAAATAAAAATATGTTTCAATTAGAGAAAGTGACTAAT
>NW_012147797.1:97103-97469 GCF_000956105.1 Propithecus coquereli | reverse complement strand
GAAATTCAATCATTTATTAGCAGAGATAGTCCAAAAGAGTATTATTTTCTACTACAACTTGGGTCAGAACTCCAGAACATTTAACAGATTTCACATTCAGAGCCATTGAATTAATCTCACACTGGGATTAAAATTCATGAGTCACTGCTATAGAGAAGATGAAACATTATTTAAAAAATGACTAAGTAGAAAAATAATTTTTTAAAAAATAGAAGCCAGAATGAATAGACTTGCTTAATAAGTAGAACAAGGATATGGATATTTAATGTTAAAAAAATTCAATAATATGCTCAACAGAAAATGTCAACCCCATAAAACATTACTTTTTACATTCTGCACATTATAAAGCCAAAGCAGGAATAAGAA
>NW_012147797.1:95458-95937 GCF_000956105.1 Propithecus coquereli | reverse complement strand
TTCACACACTCAATTATTTGAAAACTTTTGAGAGTAGAGCTTAGTAAATTTCTATAGTGGTGGAGGTTTGTTCTGGAAACTGAATTTACATTCTCTCTGAAACTAAATTCAAGCCTCCAAAGATACTTAAGGAAATCAATGATTTATTAGAGTTATTTGTTCTTTAAATACATATAGCCAAGAAAATTAAACCTCATGGAAAGTTGTGATTGCAGTGTTTGCTAAAGTTTGTGAACAGCTGGATTAGGAGAATAATTGGGTCAAGGCAGCTACTATATAGATGACTACTGGCTAAGAATAACAGTATTAAATACATCTAATGGGAAAAATGTAGGAAAGGGCCAGATAGCATATCTTAATGGTGTAATTATAAATTTTTAATGTAAATTGAAAAAACACTCATCTGCACATTTGGAGAGTCTAATTGGTTTGTTCTAACTCTTAAAGAAAAGTTATCTTGTATAGCTCTCTCAACAAGT
>NW_012147797.1:94780-95111 GCF_000956105.1 Propithecus coquereli | reverse complement strand
CATCACAGTTTTTCCCAGTTTTTACTGCTACAAAGCAAATAATAGAATATATTGATTGTTTTAGAGACTAGCAGTCAAACACCTAATAAACAAACTGTGTGTGCTTTCCTCAGAGTATATTATCTTGGGTCTGTGTTACTTTCTTATCTGTAAAATTAGTTCCTTAAGGGAAAGTAATACTTGGTTGATCCAGGGCTTCTATTGTGGAAGGTGCTGGTCTTTTCTTTTTTCAGTCCTACTGAAAGGCTTTTCCTTATAGAAAACTGTAATTTTCTAAAATTTTTTGAATAAAAGAAATAAAAATATGTTTCAATTAGAGAAAGTGACTAAT
>NW_012147797.1:92623-92994 GCF_000956105.1 Propithecus coquereli | reverse complement strand
TTAGAAAAACGGAATATAAAATTAGAATAATCGAATGAGTGTGGCACTGATGGATACAAATAGACAAATAAATCAGTGAAATGATCCATAAAGCCCATTACCAGACATAAACAAACTTGAGAATTTTGAGTGTGATTGATGTGCTATTTCATATTAGTGGGAGAGTTTATTTAATAGATGTTTTCAGGAAAATTGATTGACTATTACCTTGTCACATGTAATAAAATAATTTTATTTAAAGAATCAGATATTATCTTTCACATCACAAAAGAGCTAGAAGAAAATAGAAATAGTTATGCACTTAATATCCTCTGTATGAGTAAAGAATATCTAAGAAAATAATTAAAGAAGAAATGATAAATAAAATTATT
>NW_012147797.1:81390-81743 GCF_000956105.1 Propithecus coquereli | reverse complement strand
TGTAATAATTTACTATTTGATAAAACCAATTTAATTTTAAATTTGGTGTTCAAATTTAATTTCAAATTAAATATTTTCTTTAGTAGTTAGCTCAGTAATTAATATTTCTTCAAAATGATTTTTACACTATTAGTTTCTTCTCAGCTTCGAATGTTTAAGAATTTCCATGGACTTAAATGAGGTTTCATGATTGATTTTTATTTGCATGGTATGTTAAACAAAACACATTTTAAAATTTCAAGAAGATATTATTGTTTTTCCCTGAGAAAGTCTTCTAAGTCTCTTTCCTGTCATCCTTCTTTCTCTTTTAAATGTTCAGTACCCCAAGGTACTTAAATGTTAAATATAAATGT
>NW_012147797.1:78321-79513 GCF_000956105.1 Propithecus coquereli | reverse complement strand
ACAAATGGAGAAAATATTCACAAACTCTGCATCTGACAAAGGGCTAATATCCAGAATCTACAAAGAATTCTACTCAGTAAGAAAAAACAATCCCATTAAAAAGTGGGCAAAGAACATGAACAGCCATTTTTCAAAAGAAGATAAACAAATGGTCAAGAAACATGAAAAAATGCTCAACATCACTAATCATGAGAGAAATGCAAATTAAAACCGCAATGAGATACCATCTTATTCCAATCCTAATGGCCATTACTAAAAGGTCAAAAAGCAAAATATGTTGGCATGGATGTGGTGAAAAGAGAATGCTTACACACTGTCGATAGGAATGTAAATTAGTACAACCACTATGAAAATCAGTATGACGATTTCTTAAAGAGCTAAAAGCAGATCTACCATTTGATCCTGCAATCCCACTGCTGAGTATCTACTCAAAGGAAAAGAAATCTTGATATCAAAAAGATACCTACACTTGTATGTTTACTGCAGTACAATTTACATTTGGAAAGATGTGGGGTAAATCTAAGTGCCCATCAACTGAGGAATGGATAAAGAAAATGTGGTACACACACACACACACACACACACACATACCCATGGAGCACTACTCAGCCATATAAAGAATGAAATAATGTTTTTTGCAAGAACTTGGATGGAACTAGAGGCCGAATAAAAACCAAATACCACATATTCTCACTTATAAGTGGGAGCTAAGCTATGGGTATACATGGTCATACGGAGTGGCTTAATGGTCACTGGAGACTGAAAAGTGGGAAGTGAAAAGGAGGTGAGGGATATAAAATTACTTACTGATACAATGTACACTATTTGGGTAATGGGTACAACTAAGGCCCAGAGTTAACCATGATACAACATATCCATGTAACAAAACTCCACTTACATCACCTAAATCTTCTGAAATAAAAAAAAAAAAAGCCCAAAACAACAATGAAAAAAATAAATAAAATACTTGGAGAAAATGATATTTTTAAAAATCTTTTTTTTGTGTGTTTATATTGAACAAGATAGAGGACTCCAGTTCTGAGGCCTAGATCTTTATCAGTTTAATCCAGTATCATGGGATTCATTTACCTAAAAGGGCCCTATACTAATCAGTTAGAAAAATACATAAAATATATATCTAAGCCAGGCTTGGTAGCATGCACCTATAGTCCCAGCTACTCAGAAGGCTGAG
>NW_012147797.1:76340-78271 GCF_000956105.1 Propithecus coquereli | reverse complement strand
GTTTTACAGGCTCTTGTCCATTCTGTCCCATCTTCCCTCTGTTTAAAAATAAAATAAAATGATGTGTTCAATTATGATCTTCTGAATGCAAATAAAGGGGCTAAGTTTCCAAAAATAAAATGATATTATATATTCAGACCTGCAATAAATTATTTGAATGGCAAATATACACAGTTAATTGCTCCACATCATGTTGATTTAAAAATGGAACTTGTTTATTATTCCTATTTAGTCTAGTCAAAATTCCCCCAAATTCAGTAAGTCTTATTTGCAGACTTATTTATCAAAAAATCAGATCATCATGAAATTTCTAAATTTTGTTTTATAATTTTTTTCCCCATTTTTAACTCAAGAAGTGAGAAGGAGTTTTTATATCTTTAAACTTTGTAATGATGAGTTGTTATAGATTCTTTGGTGGGAAGAGAAATATTGAAATAAATAACATATAAAAATAATGTATCGACAGATTTTTTTTTGATTTCACTTAGTGATTTTTTTTTTTTCAGATCCTTTTTGAGTTTTCACTTGTGTGGAGCAAACTGGGTTTTGAATTCAGACTCCTTGGTCTCTGCTTCTGGCTTTGCTATGTCTTGCTATGTGTAATCTAAGGCAAAGTACCTGGCTGAGACTGTTTCTCCTTTTGTAATATAAGGAGATTAATATTAGCTACCTTTTGATTATGAAAATATCAAGTGAAGGATGTATATAAATCATTTAACACAATACCTGAGAAATTATAAGCATTCAATAAATACAACCTAGTAATAGGTAAGTATGCTCATAATAGCTTAGAATTAGGCCAAAATCTGCTAATCACTTTTAGTTTCAGCCTCAAACTTTTTGGAAAGTCAACTAGATGAAGAATTCACGATACTGAGCATTGTGAGTTTGGAAGGTTGATAATGCAACAGCCAAAAGACTGTAGTCCACTTCTTATTTTTTCATTCAGAAGAAAAGTTGCATGGCATATGAAAGATTTTGTAATTGCCTGCATATATACTTAGATAAGATGCTTGAAAAAGAAGGAACAAAAATTCTTAAATTTTAAAAAGGATGCTTAAACAGAAGAATGTCTTGATACTGTAATTTATTGCCAGCAATTCTAACACAGCAGGATTTACTAACAATTAATTTTGACTTTCACAAAAGTACTTGGTTTTCTGGACCTGTTGAAAATGTAACCATATTTATTTCTTAAGAATCCAATTATATCTTACTTGAAAACTGCTCTAAAGATCCTTTTATCATTCTACTTCAGAGAAGATGCTGAAATGTTTCTGTACATAATGAAAGAGGAATAGATGTAAATTCAGAAATTGTTTTATCTTGAAAGTTATTATATTGTTCCATTATGAAAATTCTAGGCTAAAGGTTTAAGCATACATTTTTATTAATTGTTCATATGAAGGACCAATATGTGCAAATTATACAATTTCTAACATTTTTGTTTCACCATATATATACCATATATAGGATGTGCTTCTGAATATATGTATATATATAAGCAATGCATAAAAATTCTATTTGTGTAATTGCTTCATTGAGATTCAAGATAAGTAGTTAAGTTGAAAACAATGAACTCTGCTCTGTTAGTATCAGAGAGGAATAAAAGCTTAATAACTTAGCAGCAACCTCACTTTCACCAGTACACTATGCTGTAGAGCAAACCCAAACATACCTTGTTCCTGAGCCAAACTCAACTGAAAGCAAGTGTCTTTTTAGTATTGCTAATCTAGCAAATCAGAGTGCTGAAAAATCACTATCCTTATACTGTGACAAAATCTTAAAAAGCAGTTATTATAATTTTTGGTAATTATAATAAGAATAAATTTTGATAATTTTTAGTTTTGTTCTTGAGTCCTAGAGTTTGTAATTTAATGGTGCTATCTGGCTACAGTCTTTGCTTCTAATGAAAACTGATTTTAACATTA
>NW_012147797.1:73611-74690 GCF_000956105.1 Propithecus coquereli | reverse complement strand
AGATGCAAAATAGGATATTTTTAAGAAGTGATTGAAAATTCTGTGCTTGTTTGTATGTAACTCTACCAACTATCTCCAGCAGGTTTTTAAAATTTAAAGATATTTGTTTTCCCTTAGGCATTTCCCAGTTTATGCTTGGGATTTATTTCAAAAATTTCCTAAGTTTGATATTTGTATATAAGAATCCATTGTCCCATAGAAACATTATAAATTTGTGCTATAAATTATGTAGTAGGGGTACAGTACTAATATTGTTAGTAGATTGCTAGATTTAGAGGAGACTTGGAAAGAAATTTTGATGCAAAAGGAAGGAATAGAGGGCAAGTGTTTCCACTTACTTTGCTGGGGAGAAGTTTCTCTAGTAAGTTTTTGAAATTGTTGTTTGTCTCCTGCCAGAGAGCATGATCTTTGGTCATATTGATCTGGTTTTGAATCCCAACCCACTCTGCGGTAACTCTCTCTTTCCTCATTTGAAAACAATAGTCAGTTATGCCTACCTCATTTGACTGTGATTATGAGGAGTGAGATACAGCTGGAACCCAGTGATATTATTTGCCATACCCACCTCTTCTTTAGGGCTTTACTGTCAATAGCTGTTTCCTAGTGTCTTTGAGCTTACATAGTCCTTGACAGTGAATTTATCTCAGTTCTTTTCTTAATCTAGATGTGTTCTAAATTGCAAAACTACTTAAGAGTTTCTTTCCATAAATGCATCCCTGTTCCATCAGGAGTTTATTAGCCAGTTGGATAGATTCATACTATTGGGTGAACACTTCATAATCATTTCAGGATGCTAAGATATCTACACATTTCTTAAGGATATGTATAAAAACACAATGATTCTTAATCTGGTGGAATTTTAACCAGTAGAACCAAATGAAATGAAAAACATAAACATTTTGTTGGAAACCATTTGAGGACAGAAAATCCATCGTCAGGGTAGCTAGGATCAAGTCTTGCAAAGGATTTAGCCTTCCCCTACTTCTTCCTTTCTTCCATTTCAGCAATAGTAGATTCTCTAAAGTCACATTTATTCAAGTGACAGTAGGATCCCTTCCTCAGAATAAGGAAATAAGGAA
>NW_012147797.1:72494-73561 GCF_000956105.1 Propithecus coquereli | reverse complement strand
ATTCATTTACTCAACAAACATTTTTAAGCAACTCTGTGGACAAGGCTCTCTGCTAGGATACCAAGATGAACAAACCATATCTCTGGTCTGAGAGTTGTTTAGCCTTATGGAGGAGGCAAGTGTACAAATAGGTAATTTAAGTCAAAGAACAATGATAAAATATGCCAATTGTAATATAAATTGGTGCAAGTTTTGTGAATTGTAGAAGAACATAGAAAGAAAATGAGGCAAAATGGGGAAGAGGGTGAATTAAGTGCAGAGCATATGTAGTTTGATACATCGAGGTAAAATACTGTGCTGGTCCTATGCATGTGTGCTCAGATGCATTCTCTGGTCAGTGTTTCCCTTGCTCTCAGAGTAGCCTCCCCCTCTGCCGCTCCCTGTCAACTGGTTTGCAGTTGGATTTGATCAGGCACTGGCAGAGATTGGAGAACTGGAGGAAGGGAGAAACCAGGATATTTCTCCCCATCCTTGTCTGTCTCGGGATACATTTCCGGCATTTGCTATTCTCACTCTCGTTTTTCGCTCTCAGCAAGACAGGCTTGTCCTGGTTTCAGCTCCAACTGGCCTCTAGCCTACGGGGACAGTAGCTTCCTTCTGTTGCCTCACTGTTCCCTACTCAGTTTCTCAACCTCTTTCATGAGAATATAATCAATTGCCAGCTGTTCATTTCTTCTATTTTAAATATTCGGAGTGGTTTCTATATTCCCGGTTTGGACGCAAATACCTGACAGGCATTAACCATCTGAGTCTGAATTCCAGGGAGTTTGGGCGGTAGATTTGTAACTAATCAACATATAAGAAGGAATTGATGAGCTTATGCAGGGAGAGGGTACTTACAAGGATTGGTGGATTAAGGCTGGAACCCTGGGGAACATATTAATAGCAACAGGTAGAGGAAACAGTTTTCCAGAGAGTCCAAGGAAGAATTGAGAGTTTTGAGTAGAAACAGAAAAATGTGGTATCCACTTAAACCCATGAGAAAACTTAGGTATCACTTAAATTCAGAATTTGTCAGACGAGGTTTTGGAAGATAGAGAAATAAGGTCACATACCTAGTAACAGAC
>NW_012147797.1:72121-72444 GCF_000956105.1 Propithecus coquereli | reverse complement strand
TTTAAATCTCTCCTAATTCAAAGTAAATTAATCCATGTCTTGAATATCAACAATGTTTGTATTTGGTCATTACATGATTAAAACATTAATGTACTACTGCTGAACTTCATTTTGACATGGCTACGTTATGATTTTTAGCAGTTTTTATATTAAATACAGATTGCACAGATTAAGTAGTCCTGGTAGTGACGAGCATTCATTCTTAGAATGAACCGAATTAATCTAACATTTCCCGAACAATCTATCTTTATGTAGGCACAAACAGTTCAAGTGTTTCAGGGACAATGACGCAGAACTGGATAATTATCTAGTTATTCCCTGTT
>NW_012147797.1:71325-72071 GCF_000956105.1 Propithecus coquereli | reverse complement strand
TATTAGGTGCCTGTGTATTGCATATGAAAAATATTTATTTTATAAAAGAATTGAGGGGTTTTCATTATAATAAAATACATTTTTGGATCCATTTTCAATCAGTTACATTTTTTTTCATGTCTACTTTCTTTTTGAACTACTAAGTGTACTATCAAGTACCAACTAGAGGAAAGAGTGGATGCTGTAAACACATGATGTAATAAGCTCTTTTGTAGAAAGAATCCGGTGCTCTAGAAGAATAAATCTTAGAATATTAAATCATTTTTGTGACTTAATTCTTGAGGAGGCATTTCAGGTAAACAAATTTTATCTTCTGTGAGGCAATTCAATCTGTTTCAAATTATTCTTTGACCTCTTCGCTTTCTTTGGCTGTTAGATGGTTAGACACCATTGTGTTTTATTACTCCGCTGTGGCTAACCTTAATTAAATCTGGTAGTGTCTCTGACTGCACATCTGTCTTCAATTAGTTTGCTCTGTTGATTCTTTCCCCCTCTACTATACAGTAATTAAATATGCAAGGCTGTCACTGTACCGACCACACGATGGCAGCACTGTGCTCAGAGTTGACTTTGTAGCTGTGGAATCACGGAAATTAAATGCTGGGAAGAACTCTAAAGAAAACCTGTTCTGGAACCATCATTTTGCCTACAGGAAAACCAAGTTTTGTAAAGGTTAAGTAACCTGTTCCAGGTCACACACTAATTAATGAGAGGAAGAGAGAAGTAAAAGTAAAAAGTGTTAATGT
>NW_012147797.1:70830-71275 GCF_000956105.1 Propithecus coquereli | reverse complement strand
CTGCAAAATAAGATTATGCCTAAGGTTGAGTGTACAGAAATTTTAGACAGAAACATCTGGTGCCTGATTAAATATTTTATTCTTAACCTGCTATCTAAGTATAGTGTAGAGGTAGCCTGATATTTGGTTAGTTTCTGAAAATGAATTAAATTAAAATGCAAAACAGTCCTTTCCTTTTTACAAAACTATATCTACATAGCATAAAATGTGATAAAACATACAAAAATACAGAGGTTTTGGTAAGCTGGTGCTAAGAACCTAAGTATTTTAATAGTTCTTTTCCAGATACTTAAAACAACATGTGTATTTACTCATTTCTTTCTCTGAAACAGACCTCAAGTAAGAAAGCATCAATTCTATTAAGTTAAGCTAAATCTGCATAAATGCAAATTTTTAACAAATAAAGTACCTTAGGACTTTGATATCTGAGGCTGGATCTTACATA
>NW_012147797.1:70141-70780 GCF_000956105.1 Propithecus coquereli | reverse complement strand
CCATAGGACTAGATTTATAGAAACAGAGAATAGTTATGTTTCTTTAATATTTCTTCAACTTATGTAGAAGAAACACAGTTGGTATATTTAATGTTAAAGAAAAGACTTTTTTAAAGGATAATTTAAAAAATGTGAAAGTAGTCTGACTAGGATATAAAATTATGAACATGCATAATGTAGACTAAACAGCAGAATCCACTGCATAATGAGTCAGATTCATCAATTGATTGTAAACAAAGAAAAGCTGTCCTACCTTTTGATTGGCATTATATAATCCAACCATCTAGACTGTTAATATTTTTTAGTATGATGATTGAACGGAAGACATTGATTTCATCAACCGGAAAATCTCAATATATTATGTTCAAAGATAAACTTCAATTAATAGACATAAATAATCAATTTATATTGAGTAAATTAAAATAATTTTCAGTATTTTAGGAGCAATGTCACAATTAATAAGAATAGTTACATTATAGAAATGATTTATTATTTCCATTTCAAAATATTCAATCTTTTCTTTTGTCAACTTTGGTTTTACCTGATGCAATTTTTAGTTCTATTCCTCTTCTGGGAAATTTGAGAAATGTGTGCAGAATATAAAACAGCACAATAAGAAGAAACAAAGCTAGAAATAAA
>NW_012147797.1:66756-67716 GCF_000956105.1 Propithecus coquereli | reverse complement strand
GGAAAACCAAGTTTTGTAAAGGTTAAGTAACCTGTTCCAGGTCACACACTAATTAATGAGAGGAAGAGAGAAGTAAAAGTAAAAAGTGTTAATGTACTTTTATATTATAGCCAATTGTCTCAAATTAAAAAGGTGAGGTCTCTGCTTACTTCAGAATTCAGAGCTTGGAGTGTACATAGAGTTGCTGCCTGTGATGGTCTACTGTCGATTTTCTCTCTTTGGTCCAGCACAGAGCTATTTCCAAATATTTCAAAAATAATGTATGATGTCGGTAGCTTGTATAATAATTTCCCAAATTACTTGGTTGATACGGTATTAAATATTATCTTCACAGACATGGTCTATAGGATTTTGAGATTAACTCTGAAATTATAATCGATAATTGTTTTTGTTTATTCCAGTAATTTAGTGATAGAAATGAAGTACCTACCGAGCTGTTTTAGAAATCATATATTTAGGTTTTGCACTTTTTTTGCTTTAGCTAGATGTAATTTTAACTTAGGTAAGTATTTACTTTAGGCACCTTTTCTGCTTTCTCCTCTTTGCTTCTCTCTCTCTCTTGCTCTTTTTCTTTCTTTTCCTTTCTTGCCTTCCTGCCTTCCTGTCTTTCTTTCTTATCTGTTATTCTTTTTTCTCTCTTATCTGTTATTATTGCTGTGACTGTTTTTGTTGTTGTTATTTTTACCAAAGAGATTTTTCAGTTTTATATTATTTTTTTGATTTCCTTTTTTTTAGTGTGGACCTGAAAATGTCAGGTTTTAAGTTCCATGTGATCACATTATTTAGTATGTTTTCCCTTGAATTACATACAATTATATACTTTTTGTATGTTTTCTATTGCAGTTCAGGGTCATTAATTTAAGAAGAGACGTTACACCTTACAAGCACTTTCAAACTTTATCATTTTTTTCTAAATCTACTTCAGTATGTTTATTATCTAATTTGGAAAAATTTAAAGGA
>NW_012147797.1:46018-65991 GCF_000956105.1 Propithecus coquereli | reverse complement strand
CGCCACCATGCCCGGCTAATTTTTTTCTATATATTTTTAGTTGTCCAGATAATTTCTTTCTATTTTTTTTTTTTAGTAGAGATGGGGTCTTGCTCTTGCTAAGGCTGGTCTTGAACTCCTTGAGCTCAAACAATCCGCCCGCCTCGGCCTCCCAGAGTGCTAGGATTACAGGCGTGAGCCACCGTGCCTGGCCGAGAGTATAGTTTTAAGTAGAGATTGAAATTTCATGGTAAATGATGGAAGAAAGTTTGATGAAGACATGAAAATTAAGGAAGTAAATTCATTTGTCTTCAGTAAATTAGGTTATAATTCCAGCTGTGTTCAAATAAATAGAATGAACAAAGAATGTATCAAGTGCCAAGTTCTGGTTTTGTCATAAAAATGCAAATACAATAAAGATCTTTATCCTTAAAAGGTAAATAGTAAGGAGGATCATATTTGGAAGAGAAAACATTCAGGAGTTACATCAGTCGTTCATGGTCAACTTTTCAATTTTCATTTCATTCTCTTTTGAAGGAGAAATATTTTCTCTACTACAGTTTGCTTGCACTATATTTGAATTAGGTTGTCAGGTATTTCCAAGAGCTGACAGAGAAAAAAAAAAATCAAGCAGGAATAAAGACTACTGTAAAGCATGCAGGTTTGTTTGACTGGAAAGTAATTCTAAAAATCCCTTAAGACAAATTTTCTTACATAATCCTGAAACTGCAATAACTTAGATCAAGAGTACTTTGATAACAAGGATGTTGTCCTTAAATGGAATCCAAATATTTTGATTTATAAAATTCTGCACAAAAGAAATAAGGTTCTTTCCAGTGAAATAATAATTAATAATAGCAAAGTGACTTATATGGCTAATGCTACAACAAACACTGACTATTAGTTTTCATATCATTCAAATTTAGTAAATGACCACAAAGTAAAAAGGAAGTTTGGACAATTAGTAGGTAAATGCATGCCCAGTCCTGTGAGATCTAACCTATCTAGTTAATTTCATTAATTTTTCTACTTTCCAAGTAGATAATTTTCAAACACTTTCTCTCCACCTGTAGTTGGTTATATCCCAGTGGATTGTAAAGATTATGAGAGAGAACCAGCCAGGACAAATAAAAGTATAATTAATTCTATTTTCCAGGTATTTTTAAGCATGATGATGGTTGGTTGCATACAAACTTAAGTTAATGACCAATTGCATTTTTCTTTATCCATCTCAGTTGAAGGTAGACAAAGCTTATGCTTTTCTCCTTCTTAATAATTTTTCCAAGATACCTTTAAATTTGTTATTCAATAAATATTACTAGAATAAGAGATTCACTGGACAGTGATTTTTGCCTATTTTTTTTGCTTCAGTATCACTGATATATTGAAGAGGTTGGAACATAATATGCAATCTTTTTTTTTTAAAATAAACAAAATTATGTGAATAAATGACCTAATATAGGTAATTCAGATAATACTTTCTATAAGTGATAAAAACATATTTGAAGAATATCTTTTTTAGCATTAAATATTTAAAAGCTCACTAAATTACATACTTGAAAGTAAGAATCAAGTGTTAGGTAAGAAACTTTCAATTTTCCCGCAAATTTGAATCAAAGTGATAATCTTCAGGTTTTCTCTGTTTATGCAATATAATGAATTTGCAATTTATAGGCTAAGTAATGTAGATAATATAATGGAAGATAAAATAAACTAATAATTTATAAACAAATGTTTTTCTAATAAATTTTACCTTCAAGATAAGGACAAAAGTAAAATTTATTCTACCTTTATAACACTTTTTGTCACTCCACCTTATGTTGGGAGCCCCTGATTAAAGCTGATAGGTGACCTACCAGTCAAATTTTAAAAGGTAGAAGTAATAAATATGGATATATAATAATTTAATCTAAATCATGCTCAATAAAACATTTTAAATGTGTTATATAAATTGGAAAAAAGTCATTTGTCAATCTTAATAATTATAAATTAACACTAAATGAGAAAGGAAAGGAGAGGTTCTGAAATGGAATAGGAGAGATACATAAGGCATAGAAAATTTGACAAATATGATAAGTATATTTTCGACAAAACTCTCAATTATCCAGTTTTTGACTACTGTAAAAGTGATGATTATGCATAGGTCTAGGTCAGTGGCTCTTAAATATTTTGGCCTCAAGACCCCTTTTGCATTCTTAGAAATTATTGAGTAATCCAAAGACATTTATTTCATGTAGGTTGTATCTATTGTTATTTATCATACTCGAAATTAAGAAAACTTTAAAACAAAAGAACCTACGAGGACATATTCTATTAGTCATCAAAGCAATGATGTCATGACACCTTCTGTAGCTGCTGCAATACTCCACTGCACACTTGAAAAAAAAGAGAGTGAAAAGGCAAATAACATCTTAATATTCTTAAGAGTTTTTTTGCCCTTGCAGACCCCTGAAAGGGTTTCTGGGATCCCCCAGGAGTCAGTGGACACATTTTGAGAATTACTGGTTGGGACCTACAGTAATGGCAATGAAGTGCTAACTGTGAAAACGAGAAGAGACCAATTAGCATCAGCTTCTTTGACAATCATCTTAAACAATTACATACATCAAGATCATTTTTTGGTACCTTTCAGTTTTCATTTTATTTTTTGTACTGAAAAAAATATAAAGTTAGTGGCCCTTCTTGAAAAGGTTTATTATTGATATTATTATTCTTTTTAATCATCTCTAAGCTTCTTCAGAACTTTTTTCACTAAGAACTTCACAACTCTAGAAGTATATGGTTTGAATTATAAATTATATATGTAATAAAAGCTTGCTTGTCTGTTATATCTTTGCTTAAAAACAAAACAAAACAAAACAAAAAACTCCAACTATTTTATGGTACAAAGAAACCCAGAGTAAATAATCATAATTGGTAGGCATAAAATAATACAAATTCTTCCAAAAAGGGGCTTTCTCTACATAAAGACTTTTTAATGTTCTTGTATATTAATATTGGATGGAGCCAAGATAGTGATTCAATAGCTATTTACTTTATGAAATGTCATTAGCAATGAGAATGCTTTCAAACAAACTAAAAGTATATGATAGACCTATATAGAAAGGCATTTGAATTAAGTAGTTGTAAAAATGTCCCTTTTCTATATTTCTCTATATTTCAAGTTCCTTTTACATAGAGTCAGATAAAAATAAAATATGACCTATAGAACTTCAAATAATGTGGCTTTGCACTTGAAATGTTTCAATGAGGAAAAGTAGATTTTACTTCTATTTTTAAGAAGAAATATAGTACAAATTGTATTTTGCTATATTATCTATTTAAAAAAAAGAGACCCATGCTTCTGACTTTTACTAAACATTTGTTTCTGAAACATTTATCTGCCTTGTTTGATTTTTGATATTAATATTTTGATTAATTTCTGTTCAAATTATAATCAATTTAATTAATTTATTGTAATTTTTAGTATCTTTAAACCACATTAAGGTATAATATGAAAGCTATGATTATATCTACGTCATTCCTATTCACACATCTAACAAACTCAACATCCTAGTCAAAATTCTATATTTCTGATATAATGTGTTTTCATTTAAAATCCATCACTGTTTTTGGCTTCTCAGTGATTAATTACATATTTACACATACAGCATAGTAATAAAATAAAAATTAAAAAATATTTTCACCGTCTTGTTCAGTACACATGAAGATTCCCTTCATTTTATTCCATACCCACATGTTTCCTCCCCCTCCCCAAATCATCTTGCACAATGGAGAATGGGTGAAATATTATGGCTTTACATAATGTAATACATGTGGATGAAAAGTGGAAAAATAATAAAGTAATTCATGGATAGATATCTGGATTTAGACAATATCGTTAAGTAGCCAAATAGTGTCTTTGGCATTGCCCCACCTCTCCTTGGGTAGCATTTCCCTGGCTCCGTAATCCTCCTACTCAGACGAGAAGATTCCCCAACTCATGCTCATGGTGTACCCTGACTGTCCCGCATCCCCCACCGTGTCTCCATCAGCTTTCCCATTTCCATCCTCCATCGGCATTTACTTGCCTGTCTCATTTCCACAGGTCCTGCTCCCTGGTGATAATCTGATGAACTAACTTTTTGAAAATAATTTACTCAAGCCCAAAGTAAAATAATTTTCATTTAAAAAACTAAAACTAGGTTTCATGGATATTATTGTTAAAGTAAAGATATGTCATAAATAAATAGTATTTAAGAGACCTTGGTGTTAAAATAATAGGCCTTTCTCTTCTTCTTAGATCACATATTAATAGTCCCATCCTCAGTATATAGGCCCATAGATCATGTGACTAAGGCATAGCAATGTGGAAGCCAAGTTTGGTATCTAGATGGGCCAGTTGGTCTTGCTATTCATGTCAGATGAAATGAACATATAAATTCCCAGTGTGGACCAGACCAAAGTGTGAGGATGGCTCGGTGTAGACTCATGGTACTACTGGAGAAGAATACAAGTACCCATGGATGGCAGGTCAGTAGATTCACCTTCAGGAATGAAGGTCCATAAACGAGAGAGAGTGTCATACATTCAGAGTTACACATTTGCTGTCCGTGACTCTGTACAAACAGTGGGGATATTTCTGGCAATAAATGACTACAGAAATATTTGAAAATGTATAATCAGTCATTCTAAGAAAATATGGAATCTCTCAAAAAACAAAACTTTTGAAGAGCATTTTGATTTTCACAGACAACAAAAAACTCCTCCCCACCAAACAGGCACAGAACTTTGAAAGCTGAAATCATCCAAATTGATTCTCTCAGATTTTGTTGGATGTTTGCTGTGTTCACATCATTACAGTTTCACTTTTCTTTTTATTTTAAACTGCTCAAAGTTTTATTGTTTTAAATGTTTTAATTTCTTTTTTGCACAAGCACATGGAAATGAGGAATGTAAAATTTGTTTTAATTAACCTCGTACATACAATGTTAAAGAATACTTCACTTCAAATAAACTCATTCTGATTTCTCTAACTGTTTTTTTTTTTCTCTTATGGGCCCTGTCCTTTTCAGAATCAGAGAAGGCTAAATTCCTTCTGAGCAGAAGTGATCATCTACTTCAGGCCAGAAGAAAATGGGACACTGATTAGCTACTGTAAACAACAATTTCCTCCACTCCCAGCGCCCGCCTGCTCCCAAACCCAACCACCCCCTACCACTTGCCCAAGAGAGCAGCTCCCACAGAGTGATGGCCTGGTAAGAGTTCGCCAAGGCAACACATGGAAATGAAACTCTTCTTTGACAGGTGCCGCAAATGAGCTTTATTGAAAGTGGAATTTCCAGTAGAGGTCTGTGGAAGTAGCTTCAGGCTTTTCTCCTACAATCCGGTCACACCAAGGAACTCACAATCATAATTCCCTTGTACAACTTATTTAATGATTCATCTTCTCACCTAATCTGTCCAACCTGTTCCAGGGGCTCCTGTTTTATTACCCGGGGTGGAGAGCTATTTCTACCCCGCCTGTATTAGCTAGTTTAAAATTTATAACTCATCCCCAAAATCTGAGCATGAACAAAAATAGTGCAGGAATTTTCAAACTGTACTTAAAATTTAATTATTAGATGCCAACTAAATTAATCTTCAAGGTTTTAAGAATGCTTCAATTTGTTTTGATTTTGGTATGGTTTTCAAACAAACAAAAAATCAAAACTACTTTCTAAACTCTCTTCCCTCCTTGGTGTCACCTTTGGAAATGGTAGGGCCTGTGTTCGACCAAACCAACTGGCTTGGGAAAGCAAACAAAAATAAACAAATAAAAAAACATTTCCAGAGATTTATAAATACAAACAGTGTTGTTTAGGCATCAGGATGATTTGGCACAATCTGTCTAATCTTTCCTTTCAGATTTCCTAGCATGCAACTAAACTCCAGAGGGAGGAAGAAAGTTCCCTCTGGCTCACTCTATAATTCTTGCTTGACCCATATTTTATGCTAGTTCAAGCAGAAATCTGCTGAGAAGCTTACAAAAAACATCTGAAAAGCTCTTTAGGGACAATTTTGTCACCCTTGATAGAAATCCTTGCAGATGTACATGTAGCCTCCTCTAAGAACTCTGCTTACTGCCTCGCTGGGATTGCGCAGTGGGAAGGTTTTCTTCCATTGGTTTGAATCACCAGCCTTTAGAGAGGAAGATCATGTAGGTAGAGAGAGTATAAATTGTATTCTGCCATCATTTCTAGCTACCTCTAATCATTTGTAAGAACATGAGTGATAAATAACAAGTACATTGTTTTTATTGAAATCAGGAGAGTTTGATTTCAAAGGAGATCATGTATTTAAAAACCGTTACTCTAGGAGTCACAAGACAAGAGTATATTTGCTAGTTCTGAAAATTTCTAGCTGTGTGTTCTCATATCAGCCATCCTGCCCCTCTGACTCTCCTGATTGCTCACCCATAACACAGGGATAAGAATATTGGAATGAATACCTCATCCACTTGTTGTGATAAAATGAGAAAATGGATGACAAAACACTTTGTACAACATGAAGAACTATTCAAATGCAGAGTGTTATTTCCCGAATGCAGATGGGATTATATGAACTCCATTGTGAGGTTTGAAATGGTAGACTTTTAACCAAACACTTAAAATTATTACCAATACTTATTTCTATAGTTAGTGAACAGGAAGTTGCTGGCTCTTTATATGTTTATATCTCTGACCAATTTTTCTTTCCATGCCTTAAACAAATTGTATTGCACTTCAACATAAATTTAATCCTACAGTGTGTTTGCTATTGGGTGTTTCCCAAAATGCATGAGATCAATTATATTATTGGTACATTGACAGTAGCAGTGAAATGATTTATATTTTAGAAAACAGAGATTTTTATTATCTGTAAGAACAAATCTAAATAAGGAAGCATGATGTTATCTAGTTTTCCTTTTGATTGTGATGTCAATAAAGAATGACTTCTAATTCACTTATAACACTTAAATATATGAGAATATCTATTAGAGCATAATTCAAAGGGATTAAAATATTTTGATATAATTTAAGAACCACATCTAGGAAAAAAATCATACAAATATCATACAGTAATACTTAAATCACAATAATTAAAATAAGATGTGAAATCAGGGAAGTGTTTGATTATTACATTTATAATTCATAGAATATTTCAAGTAAGAAAATGAATGACATGAAGAAATCAACTGAACTTATTTGAAGGAAAAAAGTGAGAGGTAGAATTTTAAGTACTTTCAGAAAATATTAGCAGGCTAGCAATAAAATGGAAATTATGCTTTGGTGATAATCTAGAAACTGGGACGAGTAAATACATATACAGAATTATGCTAATGTTTAAGCTAATTGTTTTCTTAAATTACCTGGCTAATTTAAGAAACATCTTAGTGGTTTTCCCTCTGTATTGCCACATACATTGCCCCCAAATATCTGATTAATTGGGAGAAGAGCATATTAAATGTTTTCAATTTTATGAGCATAAAGAGAAATGCAATAGGAAAGTATAAGGCTCGATTTTCATTTTGTGTCAAATATAGAATCATAAACTCAAGAATTTTAGGGCTGGAAAGTACTTACAGGGGGCAAACAACAGTATCCTAGTTTTATTTAAAAAACTTTATTTTATATGTGTTTTTGAGTTAAATTTGAAGATAATTTATAATCACTCTAGTTTGATTCCTGTCACTGGCAGTGCCACTCTTTCTTGGGGAAAATTCCACAAATGTTGGGGTCAGGGTAGGGACAGATGTAAATTTGCTTTTCCTTCTGAACACAGCTCTAGGATCAAGGTTAGGTACATCTCCAAAGCAAGGGCTCATGTAATTTATCTTCCTTTACCCAAGAACCAAAGTAGATTAGGTATGGGAGAGAGAAATAGTGGAAGCATTGCGTAGGGTGGCCCAACCCCATCGTTTATATTTTTATGTAAGCTCTGACGCTTTTACTTGGTAATAATCTTCCATCTATAATGTTTCCAGCATGGAACTTTGTTCTTCTCCCAAATGTTCTATTATTACAGCTCTCACTAGCAATGGAGAAGTAACTAGAATCTATTGCAAGAAATCAAATGAAAAAACAAAAACTGACACACTCATTTTAAGCTGCATCAGATAACAATGGCTCAGAACCCAGTAGTTTATGAATGAAATAAAGATACTTTATTTATTACACAGGCACTTGGAGATTCACATGCCCAACACATCTGATACACTTAACAACTATGGAAACACGAGTGGAAAATGTCTGCTTGTAGGATCAAGAGAGAACTTTCACCATGTAAAGGTGAGTGAGTGCATTAACAATTTTTCCTTTACTTTCCTCTAAGAATTTCCAAAATCCACTATATATTTTTTTAAAAGTTACACTTGAAATAATACGCAACAAATACTGATCTACATTCCAACTGGTATGCTAACTTGAACTGTGAGCAATTTAAACTTTTATCACAATGCAACATATTTATAGTCATGCTTGAACAGATTAGGTTAGTAGCATGCATTCCATTCTGCAATATGAATATTGTTAATCTATTTCCCAACAAAAGTCAAAAGATGCCCAGTGCATAGAAAAATACAAATCACTGTAGTTGATATATTACGGGACTGATCTTGGGACTTACATGGTGATGATGAAGTCCTGAAATGTCATGCCCACAAAAGCACATTAAAAAGTGGATAAACATATTTTATCAGACAATCTCTAAAAATTAAAGATGAGAGCTTTAAATTTGGGGATGTTCTTGCTGTGTGCTTTGAACAGGGCCTTTCTGCTCACCTCCTTCTGGCTTGACTGGTCCATCAGACATCACCTTCCTGAGGGCTAGCTGGCTTTGGTCTTGGTTGCCATTGGCTGGTGGAGGCAGATTATCAGACTGAGTTCTTTGAATGGGGAAGACTCCTGCTATGCTGTGTCTGTGCTGCTTCCTGGCATGATTAGACTGACCGCTTTTATGTGCTGCTGTGGCAGTGTGGGTGAGATGGAAACCCAGAGTATGTATCCTCAGATGGAACCAGCTTAAATGTTATTCATGCAAACAGAAGTGTTCTTTTGCTCTATTTAAATAAGTAGTATTTTCAAATGCCAAAATGACACCACATGCACAGCACTAAAGGGGATTAAAACTGGCTGTTTCTTTGGAAATGATGACTCAGGAGACAATCTAGCTCCATTGCCTGGCTAATGCCTCTTATGAGTAACAGGCCACCTACATTTTTGAAATATCTGTACTTCTTAAGTTTTTATACAATTACATCAATTGACTAGATTTTTACAAATAAATGAAAATACAGCAGTTAAGGTGGGTAAATTGTGATACTTTGATTTACAGCTACTAGACATAGCACATCTTGACTTTCAAAGGATTTCCAATGGTTAGGAGAAAAAATAATCTATAAAATCTCTGTTATCATATACAAAGTGTGATCCAACAGAATGGACCCAATTGTGCTCCTTAATGAGGTTACAGTGCCTCATCACATATGCTTACACATATATTAATATTATGCATTTTTTGAGAATATAAGAAATATGATTTTCTTCACAGATTTTTCAGAAGACTAGAAATTTTTGCACATGGAAAGCTATAACATTTCACATGCATAATTTATTAATGTTTTAAGCATTGTCTTGAAATGGCTTCTCCCCTTAGATCCTAGAACTTGACATTTGGTCTTATTACGCTTCTGCCTAAAATTTTTGAGTGTTTACAGGTACAAGAATCTCATTGCTAATCTTCTCTAAATACTGTGTGTGTGCTTTTTTGGTGTAATGCCTGGAAAATTGGCAGCCACTTATGCTTATAATTTCTGTATTCTAAAGGATACTTAAGCGCACACAAAAGGGACACACAACATTGCTTTGCCTGCAAACATCACAGACACAGCTACCAAATACTATGAGCCAGGTTGGATGGATGGTGGAAACAAAGGAGAAACAGCCAGTTTTATTTCAGTCTATGTAAATTAAAAGAAAATCTAAATAAGAAAGAGCATATTTATGTATTGATACTATTCTTACACAGACAAAGGGACAGTGAACAGAGTGAGCAGAGGATGCCAAAAACAGAAAGCAAACAGGGAAGGACAGCAGGAAAGAAAGGCAACAGATGAACATTAAGCTGCCATGCTGAGGAATTTATTTGCGTCTTTTACTTGGTTGAATGCGGAGTTGTTGCACGGCGGCTTCGGCAGCAGCTATGGCAGCCCCTGCATCTTCCAGGTGGGTCTGAGTGACGCTGGTTTTGCTTTGACTGCGAGACGGTCCATGCGAACGGAGATGGCCTTCGGATGATGATTTTGAGCTACCAGGACTACTATGGGATTTCTCAATGGTGGGAACCTGCATGTCTGGTTACAAAAGGGTAAAACACGAGTTAAAGTTGCTCCAGCATTCCTCCCGTCAAGCTTGGTCTACATATAATTTGAAACTGTCTAAGATTTATGTTAATTCTGTGTCTTTTATGGCTCATTTTTGCAACTGCTCACTATTCAGAAGTGTGATTAAGCATTTAGGAAACAATTTTTGGGAGGAAAAGCAAAAGGATGATAGTCATGAGAAGAGATAACTTTGCAAAGAGAAATATATTCTAACTAGCCTCAAGTAATGACTGTATTAACTTTTCTTTTCACCAAGTAACTCTGTTAATTCTACTAGAGGTCAGGGAGGAGACAATAGGTTATACTGCCACAGGGAGAATTTTGAGTAAAAACATAGCGAGTTCTTGGATGAAGGGGTGTGAGTCACTAGGACATATTAAATGTGGAGATTGTAGAATCATTATCTCAAACAATTTTAGAGAATGTATAGATTATTCATTTCCTAAGGTAGTCATAGAGAGAGAGGTCTTTATACTCATGATCTTGCAGAATGTTAAGCAGGGCAGAGTTGACATGGCTAAGTAAAATCCATAAATGATCTATGAAACTCATTCATAAATAATCTACAGCATTCATTGTAGTCATAGGTTTACCATTCAACTCAATGGCCTACTGGATATGGACTCAGTTTCCCATCTCCTAGAACACTTGCACTTATGATTCATTCTCTTCTCATGTACAAAGAACCACTTTCCAATTTGGTGTACTTTCTGAAAAAAGGAGATAAGGAAGCAATACTCAAGTCTGATATGAAAAATTATATGTAATATGATTGTATGTAATATAGTTCAGTATATCTAGATAAGATACCACATGGTTATCCTATACAGGCAGTAACTCAGCTGACAATGAGGATTAATGCCATGTTGTAGGACAGTGGTAATGAACCTCCCAAAGGAAAAGCTTATTCAAATGGGAATGCTGTGTTTATGGCCAAACCCAATGTATGGCACTGTTATTTAAAAAATAATAATAATAGTTAAAAAATTGGCTTGAGTCCAACATTTAAAAAACACTTAAGTAAACTTCAGCATACCAATTGTTTTGATGATACAGGAAATATTATCTATATGATAGATGAAAAGGAACACACAAGATTATATTTATGGGATAAGACTATATTTTATAAACAAAGATGCAAACAATTAGAAGGAATATACATAAATAGTAATGATGATTATGTCTAGTTTATGAACTGGTAGGGATTTTTATATTTTTTTAATAAAATATTCCAATGCATTTTCTAAAACTATGTTATCATGGATTTTGAGAGGAATAAACCCAAATAGCTCATATAGCCCAGCCTCCTCCATTTCACAGGTTGAAAAATGGAGAATCCAAGAAGTGAAGATTACAAAGTCATATACCTAAGTATGTGCTGATCTAAGACTAAAGCCCATTTCTCCTGATTCCACATCCATCACTCTTTGCATTATATTATATTATATTCAATATTTTCCAATAGCATCTGACCTTTAATATATATTAAATATATAGGTATTTGCATTCAAGAAGATACCGAATGAACAAACAGACAAAAACTTTTTCTACTTGAAATATTTCCTACCCTTCGATGGGTCAGGGAAGATACCATGGCTTCTGCTTTTGATAACAGATGGCTTTGGGGACTGCTGGCTGCTCTGACTGGAATGGGATTTGCCATGATCAATGCTTTCAGTCTGTTCTTTGAGAGGATACCACCTTGGAGTGTTATCAAGGTGGGATGTGCTAGATAAATCAATCAATACCTGAAAATAAAGTATAATAAATCAATGAAATTTATGGACTAAGTTATAATGTATTCAATACTATTTTCTATGATCTAAAATTTATTCAAGGATATATAAAACAAAGGATGTAGTATAATCTTTCAGGAGGATGATGCTATCTTTCTCATTTTTCTTTATCCATGATATTAGAAACAATGTCTTGCACATATCAGATGTTTGATAAATGATTAAATTGAACTATATAAAATTTTTGACTATTAACTAAATTATTTGGATATGATGTTAAAAGGAAGAGTTACAGGTCAATGTTTTCATAAAACAAAACATTTTTTCTGTTATAAGAACTCATTGTAGTTTTAAACGTGGCTAGCAACTTTGAAAAATGTTTGCTTTTAATCACAAAAGGGACAAAATGGAAAAGAATAGATAATCTGCAATTACTAACTTATTTCTTCTAATTTAAAACACACTTAGTTTACATTTGAAATAGGGATTTAACAACAGATGATGAGAAAGCACTGTGTCACAGTTTAATTGGCAGCATTTTTTTTTCTTAATGGTATACAAATAACAGTTCATTTTACAGTTGCTGGCATCTTAGTTTCGATAATGTATAAAGAAATGGAAACCAGCCCAATGGATATATGCTCTAGGCTCATGTAAACATAAGAAGACAATAAATTAGAAGGACTTCAATAGGTCAGTTTTTTGAAATTAGACATGAAGTCAGATGTAATACTGTATCTTAGAGTAGCCCTACCTAAGTTCAAGATTAGTCAAAGTGGATGCACTAGGATGGAGCCTGAAGATGAAGGTCAAATGGTCTAGTTTTGGGTGAAAAGAGATATACAGAGTCTTAAAAACCAAACAAGCCCTCATTATCACTTCGATTACACAACCGTTTTAGTCTCTATCAAAAGGATATCATATTTTGTAGGTTTTAGATTTTTTATATTAAACATGATTCATAATTTCTGCTCTGTTCAGAGCACTAAACAAAATACATATTTTTGAAACATAACAGAAAAAAAATTCATGAGTTCTGATCACTCTACTAGTTTCATGATTAGGTTATTTTGATTCCTCACACATTTATATAAATATTTTTATTGCTTTCTCCTACTTCTACTTTTGCTTCTTAAAATATTTGAGAGATTTTTCTATTTTTCTCAGGATACTTAATCATAAATAACAGTACAAAATGTCACATCAAGTCATTCATACATGCAGTGAGGAACAGCAATTCAAGAACCTGGAAATACATATTTAAAATTCCAGCTCCTTTTATAATATAATAAATTTGTTACCCTCAAATCTCATTTGGATTCACAGCATGATTATATATCTTCCTATTGAAACAATTAATATTTAATTTTATAAATTATTATAAAGTACATCAAGGGGTAGAATAAAAACCATTTCTTGAGTTGCTATTCATGTATTCAAAGAGTAAATCGGGAAATAAATTCTACCTGCCAAAAGATTTTATTCAGAAATGGCTCTTATGAACTTAAAAAATATGCTTTGCATCATGCTTTTTATGGTGGTTTTAAATGGCAGCAAATAAGGGAAAGAAAATCAGAGGCTCACCTCCCCAAGGAAGTCATTGGAAGAAAATCTATCATAATCCCAAACTGTCACCTCCAGTGTTTTCTTCTTGAGCTACAGTTCAAATAAAAATCTCATTAACCCCATCTTTCCATTGCAAATTTTTACTACACTTATACAATAGACATATTTATTTTCACTTCCTTATACCCTTTCCATTTATGTAAAAATACTGGAATTTTTACCTAAAACTATGTGGATTTATATTAAATATTATTTTAAATTTCAGTGATTTTGCAGTTCAATCTAGAGTTTGATTATAAGGGACCTCAGTATTCTGTGAGCAAAATGGTAGTAACTCTTAACTCATTTCCTATTGTTCTAACTCCCTCATTTTGAAAATAGAAAGCACAATTGTTAAATACTCTTAAAATATAAGAATTTCATAGATTGCAAATGTTTTGTTTCAATAATTTCCAAAAAACATAGTAGTATTGTCTGATTTCTGTAGATGAGTTTAACTTATCTTAAATTCAAGAACCCAGATGATAATTTATATTCAGCTTCAACTTTATAATCAAATTAATCTACCAGAGGACAAAATAAAAGCCTCATTTTGAAAGACAACTGCTTTATAAATTGTTTTACATGGATGCCTTCTTCCTGTTCTATTTGTATTTTTTTCACTCTGAATTCAATGTTATAAATTATCAGTTATTTTCTGTTACTCTTGCAGAGTTAGGAAGTGTAGATTTTCAGAAGATTGATGAAATGTTGCCTAGAGTCACTTATTTCTGGTGATAATCCTTTACACTAGTCATCATTTTGCCTTATTCTGTATAGTTTAGGCCTCAATTTAGAGACGAGAAAAGTTCCTAAAATGTTGTCTGATAGAGTAATATATTTCTATTCATTGAATCTTATTTCTTTCCTTTGTACTGTTAATGAAAATTAAAATACAGCCGGTTGAAAATATATTCCCCCCAAATATGACAAATACGGCTCAGTCTAATTGAAAATTTTAAATTTTGAAATAATCAATGGAAAATGTTTCACTGGTCTTCTTATTTTGTTTGTTTATTTTTTGGCTGCTTTGTCAAAATGTGCACATTTACTTTCACCCTATGTTTAAACTTTGCCTATATCTTTTCATTGGCTACATTTCTTACATGTATTTTATGCAACTTTTTGTATGGCAAAATTTATATGGGTCCCAATCTTTGAATAATTGTGTTAATACTATACTTATGTTAGTCTAAATCTGTCACCTAGATATAGTCATTACATACCTGTTCCATGGAAATACTTTTATAAATTACTGTTTGATTCCACTCAGGATTAAGACTTTTCTGAACATACTTAGTCCTTCTCTTGTACTCAGCACTGAATTGGAAGAAAAGAAAGAGTTATCTTGGTTATTCACCTTAACTGACGACTTCACAGTCAAAATAAAGGACATGCAGACTTTTCAAGATGATATTTTGTTTCACGGCACATATAATCATCTCATCATCCTCATGTTTTTTTTTTTTTTTTTTTTTTTTTTGAGACAGAGTCTCACTGTGTTGCCCAGGCTAGAGTGAGTGCCATGGCGTCATCCTCGCTCACAGCAACCTCAAACTCCTGTCTCAAGCGATCCTCCTGCCTCAGCCTCCTGAGTAGCTGGGACTACAGGCATGCGCCACCATGCCCAGCTAATTTTTTTCAATATATTTTTAGTTGTCCAATTAATTTCTTTCTATTTTTAGTAGAGACGGGGTCTCGCTCTTGCTCAGGCTAGTTTCGAACTCCCGAGCTCAAACAATCTGTCTGCCTCGGCCTCCCAGAGAGCTAGGATTACAGGCGTGAGCCACCGCGCCTGGCCATCCTCATGTCTTAAGCCTTATTTTAAGTTGAATGCACAATGACAATTTTAAAATATGTTGGATGTCTTTAGTTTTATTTTCCCTAATGATCATTTTTTAAAAGAAATGCCCATAGGTGTTCTAACTATACCATAATTCTAGAAATCTTAGTCTTTCCGGAGCTTAAGAGATAATTATGTGAACTATATGGTAACATCAATGTCTTCTTGCCCACAAATAATAATTTGGTACTTAACTTTCCTACAGTTTTGCATCTAATCATGGCAGGAAAACTAAATGGTCTTTTAATTCATTTTTTCTATAAAAAGTTGTAATGATTGTATTGACCGAGAAAAAGATGAAGAATGGCTGTTGTTATTTTCACCCTATGCTAAAATTCCATAAACATTTGTTACCTAATATTTAACGCACATTCTGACAGTCTTGGTAAAGTATGATATTTAATGTAGTTATAAAGCAATTAATTAAATATAAATTCTTGGTTTATGGCAATAGCTTATGTTACAATTGATGAACCAAATCAAAATCTTTCCTCCTTCATTATAATGTGGGGCATTTGTGTTAATCCCTGACTTTTCCATTCTCTTTAAGCAATACTTAGACGATTACATTCCACACATTTAAAAACAACTTATTTTCAAAACCTATCCTAATTAAGTCTGGCAGAACATCTATAGCTGGCACTAGCCAGCTGAAGGGGTTGGAATTAGATTACTGCTATCTGCTATTAGCAAACGGTACCCACACAGGCAAGGCCTTTCTCTAAATTAACACTGCTTTTTCTCAATTTTCTGTCTAGGCTTATGTCTCAGGTCCTAGATAACTCTTCATCTCTGGTAAGCATTAGAGTCCTGAAAACCAGCCTGTTTGGGGTCCTGCTACACGTTTGCACTTCACAAGTTGCCTTTCCCTAAATGGACTGGATCCTCACCCTTGTAATCTGTAGTTCTAATCCAAACTATAGCCAGACTAACTTGCTCAATTTCTGATCTCGGGCATTGCCATATCCTGGAATGCCTAATACTTTTTCCTTAGCATTAATTTACTTATATATTCTAGATAAAACTACTGAGAATCAAACTTCAGCTTACCACCTACTTTTGGAGATGCCCTGCAGCCAAATATTTTTCTTGTCTCTCTGGTTTTATTCTCTTACCAGACAGGTGCAGGGTAGTGATTCCTGATACTGACCATATAATGGGGTCCCCTGGGGATCTGAGGTGTGAGGTGGAGCAGTTCAAACTCCATCCAAATCCCTCCCACCTCTGTTTGCACCCCAAGGAAAGTTTGATTTAATTACTGTGGGTGAGGCTTGAACATTAGGATTTTTGAAAACTTCCAGGTAAATCTAATGTGTAGCCAAGACTGAGAACCACTGAGTTTGTCTCATAACATCTCACATATCAACCATTGTGAACTGAAAACAATTTAAGAAATAAAGCAACACTCTTTTCACATCTAACCAACCTCTTTAAGTGTATACAAATAAGAACAAGATTTGACAATTCTGTCATTCCAGATATATTGTGAAAAATTTCGGGGAAATGTACAGACAACAATTTAAAGAAAGAGGAACTCTTATAGTCTGTGGACAGAAAGTACTGTATAAGTCTGTACACACACTTTTTATATAAATTTGTCTGTATCTAATGAAGTTTAAGTTTATATACCCAAACTTCCAGAATATTCTATTCCTACTAATTCCACATCTACTCTAGAAAAATTCTCCCACCTGTACATAAGAAATTTGTTCAAAATCATTCATCACAATATTGTCCCTAATAGTAAGTCAATAAGAGAATGAATAAATACATTATGATATTGATTCAATGAAATAGTAAGCAGCAGTTAAAATGAATTAAATAAACCTCCATATATCAAGATAGATAAATCTCGAAAAACCTCTAGATCAAAAATTTGCAGAAGGATAAATATAATAAGATATCATGATATAAAGATAAAATTATATGAAATAATACCATAAATTATTTATGCATACATGTTTATATGACATACATATATATTAATATCATAAGAAAACTTATAAATTATAAATATTAAATTTAATTTAGTGAGTTTTTTTTAGGTGGACAGAGAAGTGATTTCAGAGGATTTTAGGATACCTGTAAAATACCTTCTATCACAAAAACATCTGAAGCAAATATAGCAAAATGTAGCAAGATTTGATAAAACTGGACAGCACACACACAGGTATTTGTTAGGGTGTTTTCTATAATTTTCAGTAAGTTTGAAATATTTTATAATAACTACAAAATTAGTAAGGTTTGGTAAGCTATTCCATTTAAATTTTATGTTTTTGATTTTTTTTTAGCATGACATAGGAAGAATTAATGTGACCACTTTTAAGCTAATGGAAAACTTGGGTTGCTACATGACTATTCCTATAGGCAGGTGTACTTAGAAAACAAACATATGGTAGTATGATTTTTAAAGTTTCTATTTGTTTTAGACTTAGTTATCAAGGTGGTGAGATCAATGGAAAGCCATATTAAGGATAAGAATCATAATATAACGAACAGTAGGAAAATTATTTTTTTCCAATTCTAAAAAATTGAATGCAGACAATTTATTTAACAAGATAAGACTTAATGTGAAATGCAAACTCATGTACTTTCACTAAATTTCTGGGTATGTCAATAAGTATTAAAATAGTCTGCAATACTGAAATGTCTTCAAAAAGATTTGTCAGTCACTATCTTTTCTTAATCCATACCTGTGAATAATTCTTACTAAAATTTTTCATATCCACATTTAATCATTTTTATCACTTATACATCTAGCAAAAATTATTGAATGCTAACTCTGTACTAGGAACTGAACATCTTTATTAAGATGTACTATTACAAATACTTAATTGTGTTGACAGGTGATTATATATTTGATTCATGCATGATAAGTACTTTATAAAGTATGCACATTAAAATAATAACATTAAATTCCTACTTTTCTCTGGCAAAATTCTAAGTGCTTTTCATATGTTAACTCACTTAATTCTCCTCAAAGCAACCCTATGAGACAGGTATTATTTATGATTCCATTTTATAAGTCCAACAAAACTGAAGCTCAGAGGAATTAAGGCGTGTTGGCAAAGTTGCATAGTTATTTAACTGGTAGGACCAGGATTCAAACATAGAGCATCTGATTTCTTGCTCTCAAACATACATTATATAAACTCAATTGATTAGGCCTATCATAAAATCTGACTAATCCATCTATTTTCTTAATTGCAGGCTTCACTAGCTGTCTAGTTTGTCTTCTTTATAACTTAAAGTACTCCACCTCAACTTAAATATATATTTTTATACATATAAATTATGTATAATGTGCATGTACATACACACATATATCATTAAAAAATTAAGACTTAAAAAATTCAGTCATTTTTAGAGTTGCCAAGAGAAATTCTGAATGATATATCCTAAATGAGTGTTGTGGAACGATTAGGGATAATATAGATTCTTGACCAGGTTCCTTCAGAAATAACCTAAACTGATTGGGAAAAAATTAAAATATTTATGTTAATAGACTATCTTAATCATATTAATGAGTTTGATTCTCCAGTTCTCTCCAGACCCAAGGCATCTATTGCCTTTAGGATTAATGAAAGTAAACACAGCTTGTCCGGAGCCCCCCTCCACAACCCTGACTGGCCTATGTAAACACCACTGAAATCCTGTGCAGTTATTTTTCCGCACTTGCATTTCCTGATCGCAGATCTGGCCACACAAAGCCATTCCCTCAATAACATTTGTTTTATAACCACCATGTACTGACTATTTTGTGTATGAATTCAATGGGTTGTGCTGCCACTTTACACAATTGAAAACTCCAAAATTCTCATAACCATATCGAAATCTGTGGATTTACAAGTTGAAACTGGGCATCTTAGCAGGGGGATTTTTGAATGTGAACATAAATTCAGGCTGAGAAAAAAGTGGAATTCTTCCTCTTTTCCTTCCCTGTCTGGTGAACACACTATATTCCCTTGTGGGAAGTTTACGTTAATGATTTTACATTAGGACAATTAGGCTGTCTCTAATAATAAAAGAAGTTTATTAATAAGGAAAAATAAAAAGTCAATTCATCAAGATGGGACACAGAACTTACCAAAAAGTAAAATCTAAAATTTTACCCCCTTGAAGTTTTCACAGATTTTCATTTTCTTTCATTTGTTTTTATTTACCATTTTGTCATAGGTAGATATACTTTTAAAGGCTTTCAGAAGAAAATATAAGAAATTCAATTATTCTACTCTAAACCAGCAAACAGTTTTCATGTTTCCCTTTTTAATTTCAAAAGAAAAACTGAGAAAGAAGAATGGAGTATGACGGCTTTTTGGTGTATTTACTTTCATCAAATTACCTAAAACATTGAAGGTATTCATTTTTAAAAAATTTTTTTTTGGTTTTCCTTTTCCTTTACTGGAATCACATATTACATACACTTATT
>NW_012147797.1:41630-45968 GCF_000956105.1 Propithecus coquereli | reverse complement strand
TGAAAAGAGCACTGGATCACTCACAGTATGCTCTTCAGAATAAGACACTTTATATATGTGCATGCGTGTGTGTGTGTGTGTGTGTGTGTGTGTGTGTATGTGTACACACACACACACATATATATACACTTTATACATTTTTTTTTCAAAATTACTCCTTTGAGGTTGTTTCCCTTAAATTAGAAAGAAGTGCAGAACATATCTCATTTAGTCAGCTCTGTTTTTCTCTGCCATGGTGTGTTTATTGCCTGTGCATTTATTTTCCTCTTTGCTCCCTGATGGCACAGACTATGTCTGTGTTGCCAGCTCTAATGCCTGCACCCAGCACAGTGTCTGGCACATAGTCTGTGCAAAATAAATGTTCAATGGATCCTTAAAACATGCTTATACTTCTTCGTTTTCCTTTAAAATCTATTGAAATAAGTTTTGGACATCATATTGTAAATACATATAACACCTCTATTTGCCTTACATAGGTTCCACAGGAAATAGTTTAATATGCTAATAAGGCCATTTAGAGAAAGTCCAGCCAGGAATTGGGTTTCCAGGTACAATGATAGCTAAAACTAGTCACAATCATCACAAAAGCTTATGAGTGAGAAAAGATTTATACTTTGCCTAGCAGTGTAAAGAGGGAAAACTAGAATGAGACCTTTCATATATGCTCATTTCCATTTCTTAATTATCCAGGGGCAAGTATTGAGTTCATGGACTCTCTGTCATTCTCTCATCTCATCTTGCCTGACATTTGGCCTTTCAGCACATATAAATATATTGATCAAAGGGTGGGAAGAGGAAATGAAAGGAGACGAGAAAACCGGATTAGTGTAATTTTTTGTTAGTTAATATGACTTCTTTAAAAAAATTTAAGAATGAAGGATATTATCTTTTTATTATTAAAGAAAAGTTGTTTGGTTTTCTATTTAGTGTTAAATAATTTAGTGTAATTCAGTAATCCAAGCATTCTGTATCTATTTTGCAGAAAATGACCATTGGTTACATGACACTTACATATTACTAGCAATAATAATAGCAACTACCATTTATTGAAAGCTTATTATGTGCCAGACATTATGCTTATCATTTTGATGTGTTACTTCCTGTATTTCACAAAAAAGCCTATTATTATTCCTATTTAGCAGAGGAAGAACTAGTTTTACAGAAATCTCACAGTTTCTAAGTATCAGGGTTGAAATTTAAACCCAAATTCTTAAGGATTTCACTCATTGGCTTCCATAATCTAACTTGCAATATCAGTACCTTGTCAATATAATTCCCTCTCATATCGACAATTCTCAAAGATATAATGAAAGTGACTTCTAGATCTTTTAAATAGTAATCTAAGACATCCCAGACTCTTTTAACCATTATTTACATTTACCCTATATGCCCTTTTTAAAGTTAAATATAATCACTGTCATCCTGATAGTTTGCCCCTATTTTCTCCAGAGAGAAGACAGGGAGATTCTGAATAATGTGACTGATAATATCTCTTCTAAAAATGACACTATCACTTTGAAACAAAACTAATTTTGCATATCAACACGAGAGATCTGGACTGTGTCTGTGACGACGGAACCAGGAATCTGGTTATTACAAGGAATCATTATAAGGAATTACAAGGAATCTGTTACAGTGTCAGATTTCACTGTTTTTTATAATTATGTGGCTGCAAGGAAACAAAAAGTTTCTGGTCACCAAAAAGGCTGTGGTGACACATTCTATTGTTTGAACTATTTAAATATTTATGCCTTTAAAAATCAGAAACAGCCTCTTTTGGGTGATAGCTTGTCATGATTAAGAAAGATGTCAAATTTTAATGTCACAGACAAAAACAAATGGTATATCATTAACAATCTGGGTGGGATTAAAATCCTTATCACCCTATTGCTACAGATGGTACATGATTTACCTTCCCACCTGAATGACACATTAAATTGATAATGCAATAAGGACATGTGTAAAATAATGCTTTTGGCTGTGTATTAAGGGATAGCCTTAGTTGACAATGTAATGATGCAACTTGCTATAAGCCACATCAGAAAACATTTTCATACTATTTAAAACAAAGGAGGCTGCTCTTATGTTGCTGCCAACACACTATGGCAAGCAGACTATTGCATCCTATGTTGCATAGCAATAATATTGTGGTGCAGAAGTTAGAATGAAAATGTTTCAATATCAGGTTCAAGTGAGGAGAAAAAGATCAGACACCTATTGTCTTTAAGATGAGATACACACCTAGTACTGGACATCCAGAAGATCAGTTAATTTCTTTTGAAGAGTGAGTATAAATATTTTTATTTGTAATAGATGACCCAGGAGAACTTAAGCCATGATTATCATATGAGAAGCTAAATAAGTTTTAGTGAGTAGATTATAAATAAAAACCTTAGTTATGCCTGCTCTCAGGGTGTTATTCTTTATTCATCTTTTCTATGCTTTTAATATTTTCTACTTTTTTGTGTTCTCTTGTACACATCTGCTAAAGCTATTTAGAAATGTGGTTAGAACAATTGCTATAGGCCTGATTCAATAGGTAACAAAATGTAGAAAAATAAAAGTTACAGCCCAAGTTGAAGTGCAAGTGAATGTACATAAAAATGCAAAAAAAAAAAAAGTATAATTCTAGACACAACAACATAGCTTGACACTGAAGGAGAACCAACTCTACCTTGCATTCTGGACAACCATGACTTGACTGCATTGATTCCGAGAGCGAGAGTGAGGGATACAACAGGAAAGTAGGAAAGACGGAGAAAAAAGTTAGGAACAGAACTAAGAAAGAAAATATGAGAATAGTATAATTAGAGGAGCTATACCATAACCTATAAATAACATGGGATAGAAAAAAATCTTAGAGCTACAGTGAAATAATACTTCACAGATATAACAAATCCCAACACCTTGGCCACTGTAGTAATTAGAAATAATTTAATGAAAGAGCTAAGAATTGAATAGGAGTAGCATATTCATTAGCTGCCTTTGAGTGAGCTCTCACCCAGCAGGGATGTTTTGTTTGACATATTGCATGACGATAGCTTTAGGTGGGGCATTTACTCTCCATTTCCCACCATTCCCTGCCAGTCATCACAGAATGGACTGCCATATTCTTGTTACCTGCCTGTCCTTTCTGGTTATTCAAGTTTGCAACATTCTAATTGAAATATGTCCTGTAATAAATAAAAGATAGGTATTCCCATGTTGTGTAAAGATGATATTCTAGTATATTATTAGAGAAGATAAAAAATGACAGTGCTTTATTTTCATTCACTCATTAGCAACTGCTAATTAGAATCAAATACTTGACAGTAATTTCCCTTGTCTCATAATATCGTCGTTAAATAACACTGGAGGTCAAATGACCCAAATCAAAGGTAGAATGAAGTTATTGGTTTGTTGTTTTTATTGTTATTTTTGTTATACTCACTTTAAGAGACGTTGCCAAATTATAGTTACAACGACTATATATAGATGTAAATTAATTAACATAAAATAAAAACTCTCCTTTCCTGGGCTATGTGGCTAATTGTAATCTCTATGTAAAATTATTGAGCATTTTTCAAAATGTTCAGTACATTAAAACAAGAGCAACCATACCAACAATTCCAAGTTTCTAAATAATATTATTGGGGAACATGAAATTAAAGGCTGTATACTGAATTCAATATAGCATCTGGCAATTTTCAAATTATTTTCTGAGTATTATCTAATTCAGTTTTGACAAACTAAGAATTATGATTCTGCCTACCTTGGCTCCCAATATCAACAAGGAAACAGAATCTCAAAGAAATTGGTGATCTGCCCGTGGTGATATAATTAGTAAGCAGCAGATTCAAATGCAATGTATAACTGTAATTTGGATCCTGTTCAAACAAACCAACTACAGTCAAAGAGCACACTTCGTATAATTTCAATGCTTTTAAATTTGCCAAGGGTTGTTTATGGCCCAGAAAACAGTCTATTTTGGTGAATGCTCCATGTGCACTTGAAAAAGAATATGTAATTTGCTTTCGATGGGTAGCATGTTCTATAAGTATCAATTAGGTCATCAAACCAACTAGGAAAATATTGAGGCACCTGGGGAAATTAAAGAATTAGTTGAAAATTTAAAAATTATTATGGTTATATATGGTAGTAAGATTATTTTAAGATGAATCATCTTTCAGAAATATATACCAAAATATTTACATAAAAATTATAATAGCTGAGATTTACTTCAAAATAATTTTGATGGAGGGAGTATATAAGGATAAAAATGAAACATGATTGATTAGTAAGTGATGACTCTTGAGGCTGAGTGATGGGTATATAGTGAGCCATTATACTGTTCTCTCT
>NW_012147797.1:37902-41230 GCF_000956105.1 Propithecus coquereli | reverse complement strand
AACATTGATTTGGAAATATTCATATAAATAAGGATATATCAGGAAGGCATTTAATAAACATCTAACATAATGGATAACACACACATCCTATAAAAATAAACAGTAACTTATGAGTTCTCGAACATTGGTTTCTCAAATAAATTTGGGAATGGTAAGCTAATTCTTTAAATCTGCCACAAACAAGTCCTTAAATGATTTCACAGTCAATCTGATTGGTCATCCCTCATGGGAGCAGTTTCCAGAATTGAAATGCTGCTGATGTGCTCTCCTGGAGGCTAATTTTATTATTATCATTGCTCTTCTAGAACCCTTTAAGGCTTAATTACAAATTTTTAATTCCACCTTATCTACTAATTGGAAATAAATAAATAAGACGTGTGGAGAAAACTAAGGAAAAGATAATAAACTCAATTAAGGTGAGACTTTGAAAAGGCTGGAAGACGCTCTACTACTATACTACATTTTAAACCATAGGATACTTAGAAGACATTGTTTCTTTACTTACCCTCGCCCAGGAAGAAGATACACTTTAACAAAAGGGTCAGAATAACCATTGTTGTCTCGAGGGACAAGGTTTCTTGCTTGGAGAATATGTATTATAAGATTTCCAAGATCATAGTTGATTTGAAGCTTTAGGGTACAGAAAAATATTCCATTATTAAAAAAATACGTTATACATTGTCATTCAATATTTTGCCAATGTTTTTTAAAATTCTCATGAGAAGCATCATTTTCATTTTATTTGAAATGGAACAGACCAATTAATGTCTAATTTAATTGGGAGCTCCCAGGCACATTTTAATTCCCATAAACATGCTGTTCATTCTTTCCACAGTGAAAAGGTCTGGCCTGTCTAAAATTTATTAAGAAGGAAAATCATACAGTGAATGGTAGTTACATTTTTAAATTAAATTTGTTCTCTTAGGAAAATAGTAAATGTTGTTAACGTTCATGATTACAATTAACCAGAATTTTGAAAACTAATTGGTAAATTTATCATAAATTGTCATTTGCATTTTGCCAAATAATTAGCTGCAGGTGGAATGGTTACTTAAAGATAAAGCTCTCAGTACTAAAACGTAAGAATATTTAAGAATGCACAGATTTTACATCTTCCTATATTACATTATCTGATGTTAAACCTGTAGCTTCTTTTTCTGTGCATGCTTTTCTAATAAAGTGAGAGATTAGGGAAATAAATCTGTTTTGTTTTTTTTAATTTTAGAAGCTGAAAAAGAAAGAAACATTGTTTCTTAGATGCTTATTGGCTATTGCACAATTGTGACTGAATAGTAAAAGACTTGTAATTCAAATAAATATTTGAGAAGCCTGTATAATCAAAATAATTGAGTTAAATATTTTTTCTTTTTCAAAATTGAAAGATTCTTGTGGCATCATTTAGAATAAACCTTAATGCTGTTTTATGTTATTTTTGTTTATCAAATAATAAAAAGGAAGTGATCTATATTTCAAAGGGAAAAATGCATAAAGAAAATTACTTTTAAAAATATTCCATACAAAACAGACATGCTATGCTTATATTGAAAATAGGGTAACTTCAATGAGTCACACTTTCATTTAAAACTTCATAATTAAAATAAATCCTCATTTTAGCATGATTTTGATCTGATTATGTTTTCTGGCAGAAAAATGAATCTTTATTGCCTGCCTCAGTTCAGAAAAGCCTCTAGAGTCTCTCTGACCATAAATGTGGAAAAATAAAGCAAAGTATTGTTAAAGAAGAGGAGAAATGGGAAGTTTAGAAGTGTGTGGCATAATGCAGTAATTGTGTGCTATAATGAGGTAATAAAATATAGAATATGAAATCATCTGCAATTAATATCACTGAAATTTAGAACAGCTTCCAAATCTTTAGTTAAGGACAAATACTTCCCCATTCTCTCCTTTCTCTGCCAGCCTTGGAGTCCAATTTTAACTGATGAAGCATCACAACTATTTCATGTTGAAATAACAGCTTGTGGGCTACCCTAAGAGCATGCTTTTCAAAATTGGCTCTGTATGGCCATAGAGAACACCTGGAGGTGCTCGGGGTCAATTCTGGGAGCAAACGGGATGCCCCCCACAATTCTCAACTGCAACAGCTCCAGTGCTGGCACATTCATGGCTTGGTTGTCTACATAAGGATTCATTTGGAATGAGGTTTTGCTAAAAGAAAATAATAATAATAACTGAAATCACTGACTTAAGAAAATATCCCAAGAGTTAAGAACAAATATTGCTAGGGTAAATTTTAACTACAATTAAATCTTTGCTCTCAAGTGAGAGCAAAGTAAAATAAAAACAAACAACCACAACAACAACAAAAAAGAAACACAGCAAATATTAGTCCAAGGACAGAAGTTAAAAAAAGTGGTCAGAGAGAGAGAAAAATATTAAAAATCAGAAATTCTAGCATTTTCTTTGCTGTTTGTGAAATGAAGAAAGATTAGGTCTGGTGAAACACAGGCTTTCTAGAAGTGGAGACAGCAGAGACAGCAAGATCCGGAGTATGTAGGTGATCAGGCTCAGTACTGCTAATTTCTTCTTAGTAAGGTGCCCGCATTCTACACTTTTTCTCTGTTTCCACATTCACACACCACGTTTGCTTTTTAACACCAATATGAGTAGCTAGTCACTTAATTGATTTCTTTGTCTTTGTGTCCTCCCCTTTGTAATATTTTCTTATAGGCCACTGCCACATGAATTTTTATTACACATTCTTTTCAAATAGTCTCTCTTTTACTCCAAGATATTTAGTGACCATGCTATATTATATACTGGCTAACATCCCTAGGCTTGTGGTCAAGGTTCTTTTTAACTTAGTCTCAACCTATCTCAAAGCTGACCTCTTCATTTCATTACTCTCTGAGAGCAGTACCTTTCCCTGTACCATTTTTTCTTTCAGGAACGCATTCCCTCTTTCTCTAAGCTTATCCTCAAATTGGTTTAAATCTTTATCCTTTGTGAAGTCTTTTTTAAAAATTTCCTCTGGAAATGTGTAGGAGATGCAGCTATGGCAGTCTCTTTCCTTTATCTGAAACTTATTATCTTCCAATAATTATTATTTTGTATTGTGTTAATTCTTTCTATGTGACATTTCTTATCTACTCTAAATTACTTTTTGGTATCACCTAAAGTTTTTTTAATATTTTTTACTATGACCCACACTAAGAAATATATCTTATATTACTATATAATACACAAATATAGAAACACATACACACAGAACTAAAAAAGATAGTAATCTAAACTATTTATTCTATTTTCCTCATTAAAAATCTCTTGTTGATCTTATAAATTACAAAGTGGTTATGACTCATGGTATGAA
>NW_012147797.1:32593-34431 GCF_000956105.1 Propithecus coquereli | reverse complement strand
TTTTTTTTTACATATCACTCTTCATCTGTAATTAGATCAACACTTTTCAAACTTTAAGGGGCTCACAATCACTTGAAGAACTTATTAAAAACCCAGGTTTCTGAGCCCCATCTCCAGAGTCTCTGATGTAGTAGGTTAAAAGTGGGGCCAGGAATTTCCATTTCTAACAAGTTCCAGGTGATCTTGATGTTGTTGGACTTGGAACATGCTTTAAGAATTAGTGGTCTACATTGTATACAGGCAAGGGATTTTTCCATCTTTGTATCTTAGATATCAAGCATGACTCCTGACATTGAGGTGGCATTCAGAATGTCAGTGGAATGTAGGAACGAGTTGAAAACTCTAATAAATAGAATACCTACTGCAAGGTTATTAGTAAAGATCTGACAACACTGTGCTTACTGTAATAATCTCCCAAGTAAAACCATTTGACCAGGTCCTTTTAGAATCAGTAGGCTAGGCCAAGGCAGGGCAGAGGACATTACAAGTAGCAGGGACATCTTTTAAAATTTCGTACTCCCATCACATCATTGTGTCACAGATCTGATCGTTGTGGGGCAGTTCAACAGGAAGAAAGATACTTGTGAGTGGAGTTACTAATAGTAAGAGAAGACTGAAAATTGCTAGAGACTTATTAGAAAATTTGAATTCATAGGATTGGAATTCAGCAAATGATTAGATAGTATGAATAAACAGATAAGAAGAGGCAATGGTGCTCTTAAATTGGTGCTTCATTTCCTGGGAGGGTGTGATGTTACTTTCTAAAATCAAGAAAATCAGGATGACAGACTTTTAGGTAACTATAATGTGCTCAATTTGGAAACTTTGTTTTTCATAGTTTGTCATGTCTCTAGGTCTTCCTGGTGGAGACACCGAAAAAGTGATTAGAAATATCAGTCTATAACTCAGGAGCTAAAAATAAAATTGGAAATGATGAGCATATAAATGATGTTTGAAGGTACATAGTGGTTAAGATTTCCCAAAAAGAGGGTTTAAGAGTAGAATAAGATACAGGCCCTTTTGGAAACCCAGGGCCTGTATCTTATAGCTAATATAAAAAAAATCTCTGAAATCCAAAATATTTAGTTTTACATTTGAGATTAAGGACTCTGTTGGATTTATTGTGTACTCCACCCCTTATAGTACCTAACAAGCAGTTATTAAACAACTAATGAATATATGAAAAATCTAACAACATGAAAAATATAAGCATTTATTAAACATAGTACTGGAAACCCTAGCCAGAGCAATTAGGCAACAGAATTAAAGAAAAGACATCCAAAAGGAAAAAAGAAGTAAAACTATCCCTGTTTGCAGATGACATGATCTTACATGTAGAAAACCCTGCAGACTCCACCAAAATGCTGTAAAACTAATTAACAAATTCAGTTAAGTTGCAGGATGCAAAATCAACAGAAAAATCAATAGCATTTTAACACACTAACAATAAACTACTCAAAAAACAAATTAAGAAAATCCCATTTACAATAGCTACAAGAATATAAAAATGCCTAAGAATAAATTTAAAAAATAAGGTGAAAGAAATTTACACTAAAAATGATAAAATACTGATGAAAGAAATTGGAGATACAAATAAATGGAAAGATATCTCATGTATTAGAAGAAATAATGTTGTTAAAATGTCCGTACTACCACCAGTGATCTACCCCTAATGACATTTTTCATAGAAATAGAAAAAAAATCCTAAAATTTGTATGGAACCACAAAATACCCTAAATAGACAAAGCACTCTTGAGCAAAAAAGAATAAAACCAGAGGCACTATGCTACACAATTTCAAAATCTACTACAAATGTATTGTAATCAAAATAACATGAT
>NW_012147797.1:28571-28973 GCF_000956105.1 Propithecus coquereli | reverse complement strand
GTGCTCTGTTTAGTACAGTAATCTAGAATCCTAGAATTGTGGCTGTAAACATAGGAAATGCTCAATAAAAATTTATTAAACACAGGAAAAAGTGATAACTTTTAATCTAACGATCTAATAAATTTGTAGATTATATCTGTTATCTAAGAGTTAAATCTATTTCATCATGGACTTACGAAATTACATATTGATTTTTATTATAAAAAGGCAATCAAAAGGTTCAGGAATAAGTCTTTCAAAACCTAGTTATACTAAAAATAATCAAATATTTTCTAAAAACTGTATAAGACCCAGCCAGGCATGGTGGCTCACACATGTAATCCCAGCACTATGGGAGGCCAGCGTGTGAATCTGTTGAGGCCAGGAGTTCAAGAACAGCCTAGGCAACATAGTGAGACCCCC
>NW_012147797.1:23016-24915 GCF_000956105.1 Propithecus coquereli | reverse complement strand
CCCAATTACCCTGATTTGATTAATTCACATTTTATGCCTGTATCAAAACATCACATATATCCTCTAAACATATACAACTATTATGTATCCATAATAATTAAAATAAAAAATAAAAGTTTTAATGATCATGATATACATTGAAAAGCATATTGTCAGTTGTAATTAAGTAAGGGAAATGCTTTTACACTATAGTTAAATGGCAAAAGAAGTCCATAAAAAGGCTCACAATAACACAAACAAGAATGACTGTTCTATAACTTACTGCAAGAAAACTTTATCTTCAGATGGGCCTTAGGTTTTTTTCAACAATCCCAGGCTGTTATACACATAAAATGAGAAAATTATGTAAAAAAAGATAGTGACAACACTGCTAAAGAAAAACACAGCATGCTGAAAGATGAAAACAAAACAAGTTTATTTTTTGGTCAGGAGAAAAAGTACATTTATGAACAGATGACTTTGAATTGAAGCACTAATGATGTTATAATTAAAAAATTGCATTGTCACATTTCTGCAGGAGCATATTCTGTGAAAAGAAATAGTCACATATTTTCATGTTTTTTCTGTTGGTTTTACCTGTTTGCTCTTTACAGCTCAAAATAAAGGGCAAATTTGCAAAACATAAAAGGAAAAATGCTTTTAGTTATAAAAAAGGGAAACTATTTAGTTTCGTTAATAAAATTGCTAAAAAAATTATGCAGACAACCAGGATCTTCCCTAGATATATACCTGACACCATGAACTACCTGATCTGCTGTCCCACCGCAGGCCAGCTGAATTTGTTTTTCCTCCCCTGAGTTTCCCACCAGAGTTGGCTTAGTGCTGCAGTTCAAAAGATTCAGCCAATTCTTTTATCCTGGCTTGGTAGCCATGGTGAGACATTATGGGGATGACTACTTGAACATAGTCATTTAATAACACTTTCTCTTTCCACTATCTGACTTCCTACAAATCCTACAAAGAACCATATTAAAATAACAAATGAAATACAGGTATAACAATCACTCCTTATTTATTTCATAAGATAGTTTCAGTAGTTGTGAAAATTAAATATGTGATTTCAAATATAATGTATTTGAAAAATATTTGTTAATTGTAAAATCTTATAAACAATTTAAAAATGCATGTAAAAATTTGTTGAAAGTCATTATGCTCTGTGGAAGTTAATAAAGTGGTATTTTATCATTTAATAGGTTTGAATGTAAGTATGTTCAATCTTAGATATTTTTTTACACTGTGTTTTAGAAAGATTTCTGGAAGATAGTGTACATACGAATGATGATATTTGTTACTTAGTATTATGAATAAACTTCTGTATTTTCTTTATGTTAAAATTATACAATTATATTGTGTGGTATATATCCGTCAGGGTTGGAAGTGCACAGATGATACTTCAGTTCTATCCCTTGAAATTACCTTTCCTAATAGCTTCTAATAAGATAACTAAGACATAGTCTGGATGTGCTGTACATACAACAGTGATGATTTGTTGCTCAAAATCTCACACTTTAATACCAAACATCAAAAAAAGACAATAATGAGGTAATTCTAGAACTTTAAAAAAATTAATGTAAAACATTCTCAAGTATATGTTTCATAACTTCTAGGTTCACTTTTGTGTACTCCCTAAACTGGCAAAAGCTATTATTATCTTTATAATACAAAATTCCATGTTATAGGATTTCTCAGTTTATATTTAATATTTACCATTACATCAAAAACATCTTACTGCTTACAATTATTCAGTGGGTGAAATCTTATAGATCACTGTACTATCAAACACATATCACACAAAAGCTCATGACTTTTATTAATTTTATTCATTCCACAAGTATCTTTCTAGTACCTCATATCTGGCAGGCACTATGCAATTTATCACCTTTATGTCTAATATTTTAT
>NW_012147797.1:20616-22966 GCF_000956105.1 Propithecus coquereli | reverse complement strand
AATTATATAAATATGTAAAAATCTATAACTGTAACTTTTGTCTGTACCTATGTTTATGTGTGTATCTTCACCTACAACTACATCTGCCTCTGCAACTACTTTTCCATCTACATCTTTATGCACAGTGGCAAGCAGATTGCTTTTACCTACCAGGTTTTGGTGGCTCATGGAGTTCCAGGTGCTGGGAATTTTCAGAATCTGATAGCATATTGAGGTCCCTAAAAATTAAAACAAAACATTAAGAAAGATATGGAGGAAACATGAAACAAAAGGCAATTTTTTTTCCAACTACCTTGAATTTCTTTTTCAGTAGATAAATGAGAAGTGGTTAATGATATAAAGCAACTCCAAAGCATGCTTACCCTTCTAACCCAATATATATTTGCAATGCTGTTAAAAGTCAGAGCTGATAAAAATGATTATTTAAGGTGAAATCTTTATGAAATAAATGTAATTTCATCTTTAAATACTATACACATCCATGAAATCTAAGTGGGTTCAGGCTTTCATTTAAATGAAGCATGTTTCAATAAAAGCATGAAAGAGGAGAGCTAGTGATACAATCAGAAACTAAATTAGCTGAATTCTTTCTATGATTTCAACTTTGATTCAGAACACAAATCTATAAAACTTGTATTCACTTTATTTTCTAATTACAGAAAATCTTGCTGACTGGCAAAGGTTCCACCTTAACAATTTTAAATTAAAAGAGCCATGAATAGCCAAAAAATGGAAACAGAAAGATGGGGAAAAACTCACAGTCTTACACATATTTCTGCTTCCCCACTTTGCTGACTAATTATACTCTGGACTTCTTCATATGTTTTAGAAGTTAAGGGAATTCCATTCCATTCCAATACTTGCATTCCTAAAAAAGACAAAATGGGGTATAAAATCAAACGTGTTCTATCTCTAGTCTGGGGACATAGGGCATAGAATCCATTTCTTTGCATTTAAAAACCAATTCAGCACACCATTTCAGAGAACATCAATTCAAAGTTCTCTGGAACATTTATATCAAAACCATTATGTAGCTTAATCTCACCAACTTACCTGAGCACATAAAATATACTTAATGCAATGTGAAAAATTTTGCTTCTGAAAATCTATTAAATATTATCAAATGCATGCATTTTCTTCACACTGCTATGAAATTGTTGAATATATATTACATAGACCAATTTTGTATAGGAAAAAAAACCCAAGCAATTACAACCACCAATATAATTTTCCTGTGGGGAGCAAGCTACTAGAAGAGTATAAACTTCTGTATTCTAACACGGAATGGGAGTGGTAGAAAAAAGTCATTAGGATTTCCTTGTGAAGCTCCCCTTCAGAAACTGTTGTAGCTTTGATTTTCCCCAGGCGGAACAGATTGCCACTTTGTGTCTTTTTCTTCATGGCATGTCAGACATTCCAGAATAGAAGAGTAGCAGGAGTGTTACAGGAAGGGCAGCTGCAGAGGTCTGTGACATGTGCAGTAGCACAAGACCCTGTGCTAAGAAAGGCCCCACACTTGGTTTAATGGTCTACTGTCGTCATCTTGAAATTCTTAATAACGTTTGAATAAAGAGCCCACATTTTAATTTTGCATTGAGTCCTGCAAATTACGTAGCTGGCCTGGACAGGGCATTTTATATTTCCTATCTAGAAAGATAATTTCATACAAGAAAGAGTAACATGTTAATACTTCAACATTTTACAACTATTTGTTTGGTCCATTTCATATATGCTGTTGAAATAATTTAGAGGTAGATTTTTGGCATGGCTCACATTGTCCTAATATATGGCTATGTGAGCTGGATATACGTTAGATGAAACCATCCAATGTAGTGCCCAAATATTTGTGAATGCTATCAATTTTACCTGAGACAAATATCTGTATGCCATAACTATGATATAATTTAAATCAAAAGAAATAATTGTTGAACATTTAGGTTTTTAATGTGTTTTATGGATGTCTTTGTGAAATTCCCTATTGCTCACCATTAACTTCAAGGGGAAATTCTAATTATGGCATGATTGTATCTTTGAATCCTGCCCTTCGTAACGATGTGGATGGAACTGGAGAACATTATGTTAAATGAAATAAGCCAAGCACAGAAAGACAAATCTCACATGTTCTCACTCATATGTGGGAGCTAAATATTAAAAATAACTGATCTCAGGGAGACTGAGAGTAGAATGATGGTTACCAGAAACTAGGAGGGGTATAACTGGTGCAAAAATATAGTTAGAAAGTTAGATAGGATGAACAATATTTGATAGTACAACAAAGTCACTCTAATCAACAATAAGGGTATACTTTAAAATAACTAAAAGAGTGGAATTGGAATGTTCCTAACACAAA
>NW_012147797.1:18150-18896 GCF_000956105.1 Propithecus coquereli | reverse complement strand
TCTATATGCCAATATTATTTGAAGACTTGGACATGCCAAAGCTGAAGACATTACTGAACACACAGAAAGTTATTGTGGGATATATCATTTTATGGTGGGTAAACAATGATAGTTTGGAATGAATAAAATCCGATTGGGTCTCTCATCTTTATTCTCCTTCCCACTCCCACAAAAGAAGACAATATCACATTTCTCCAGGCACATTGATGGGAAATTATACCAATCTCTGTTGGGAAGGGAAATAATATAAGATGAATGAAAGGAATGGGAGGTGGAGAGAATCAGTTCTAGGGAGGAGATGGTGGTTTGAGGTTTCAAAGCAAGTAGAGACTGGCCTCCTGCTTCCTCACATAGTCCAGGGGAAATGACATTTCCTCAAAGAAAAATTGCTACAAGGTGCCTTTATAAAGTTGGCCCCTAAATTCTGTGACTCTCAATGTAGGCAAAACTACTCTTGTGAAAACATGTGCACAAGTAAGGGAGCTGCCCATTCTCAAGGAAGTATGCTGGCTTTGACATTGCATTCTCAGTGGTGTGGATCAATGTACAGAGGCCCAAACTCCATTGTTGTAGAATGAGTAACACTTTCATTGGGAATTTCCTCAGCACACGTGGAGAAGGAAACACCAAATGATGCATGTGATTTAATTTCTTACCAACAGATGCAGGGAAGATTGGAACTGATTACATTTGATTTACAGAAAAAATAATGTGTTCTTCTACTCCAATATGACTGTTGCAAATTC
>NW_012147797.1:17743-18100 GCF_000956105.1 Propithecus coquereli | reverse complement strand
CTACAAGGTGCCTTTATAAAGTTGGCCCCTAAATTCTGTGACTCTCAATGTAGGCAAAACTACTCTTGTGAAAACATGTGCACAAGTAAGGGAGCCGCCCATTCTCAAGGAAGTATGCTGGCTTTGACATTGCATTCTCAGTGGTGTGGATCAATGTACAGAGGCCCAAACTCCATTGTTGTAGAATAAGTAACACTTTCATTGGGAATTTCCTCAGCGCACGTGGAGAAGGAAACACCAAATGATGCATATGATTTAATTGCTTACCAACAGATGCAGGGAAGATTGGAACTGATTACATTTGATTTACAGAAAAAATAATGTGTTCTTCTACTCCAATATGACTGTTGCAAATTC
>NW_012147797.1:15656-16041 GCF_000956105.1 Propithecus coquereli | reverse complement strand
CCATTCAGAAAAATTAACTTGAAATGGATCAAAGACTTAAATATAAGATCTGAAATCATAAAACTCTTAGAAGAAAACATAGGGAAAAAACCTCCATGACATTTATCTTGGCAATGGTTTTTTGAATATGACATCAAAAGTGCAAGCAACAAAATCAAAAATAAACAAGTGGGGCCACATCAAACTAAAAAGCTCTGCAGAGTAAAGTTAACAATAAAAAAAAAAGGCAGCTTATGGAATGGGTGAAAATTTTTGTAAACCATATATCTAATAAGCGGTTAATATCCAAACTATGTAAAGAATTCATATAACTCATAAGCAAAAGCAAAACAAAGCAAATAAATGGATTTTTAAAAGAGCAAAGGACCTAAATAGATATTTTTCC
>NW_012147797.1:14534-15551 GCF_000956105.1 Propithecus coquereli | reverse complement strand
TTATGGAATGGGTGAAAATTTTTGTAAACCATATATCTAATAAGCAGTTAATATCCAAACTATGTAAAAAATTCATATAACTCATAAGCAAAAGCAAAACAAAGCAAATAAATAGATTTTTAAAAGAGCAAAGGACCTAAATAGATATTTTTCCAAAGAAAAAGTTGTTCAGCATCACTAATCAACAGGGAAATGCAAGTCAATTCCATAATGAGATTATCAACTTACATCTGTTAGGATGGCTATTATCAAAAAGTCAAATAATAAGGGTTGGTAAGGATGTGAAGAAAAGGGAAACTTTGTATACTGTTGGTGGAAATGTAAATTCATACATCCATATGGAACACAGTATGGAGGTTCCTCAAAAAATTAGAAATAGAACTACCATATCATTTAGCAATCCCACCTCTAGGTATATATCTGAAGTAAATGAAATCAGTCTCTCTCAAAGAGATATCTGCACTCCCCTATTCATTACAGTGTTATTTACAATAGCCCAGACATGGAAACAACCTAAGTATGTGTTAATGGATGAATAGGTAAAGAAAATATGATATATGTCTCTATATACACATGTGTGTGTATATATACATATGTGTATGTGTATATACAATGGAATATATTGACCAATAAAAAAGAAAGAAATCCTGCTATTTTGTGACAAAATGGATGAAACTTGGGCATTATGATAAGTGAAATAAGACAAAGATAAATATTGTATAATCTCACTTGTATGTGGAATCTAAAAATGTCGAACTTATAGAAGCAGAGGGTAGAATGGTGGTTGCCAGGGACTGAGGGATGAAGGGAATCAGAGATGTTGGTCAAAAGGTACAAACTTTCAGTTATAAGATGAGCATGCTGGGGATATGATGTACATGATCACTATAGTTAGCAAAACTGTATTGCATGTTTTAAATTTGCTAGAGAGTAGATCTTAAATGTTTTCATCAATACAATAAAAAGGTAGCTATGTGAGGTGATGGATGTGTTAATTAGCTTGATTGCAGTAATCGT
>NW_012147797.1:10828-11604 GCF_000956105.1 Propithecus coquereli | reverse complement strand
CATGTGTCACGCTTGGGTTATTTCTGCAGCTTCCTAACTAATCTCCTTACTTCTACTTTTTACCCCTTTCAAACTATTCTTAATACAGCATAAAAATGATCCTATTTAATCATCATTCGGCATGTGTCAGGTCAATGGCTTCTCATCTCACACTAGTAGAAGCTGAAGTCTTTACAATGGCCTACATGATTCAACCCCCATTATTTCTCTGACTGAAAGTTTTGCTGTCCTCTCTTCCATGTGTTTACTCGGTTCCAGCCACACTGGCTTCCTTTCTGTCTCGCTGTCTTGCTGCTCTTGCTCAGTCATGGCTTTTGCCTTTGTCATTCCTCTGCCAATACCACAGACAACACCTAGATCATTCCTTCCTCTCCTTGATGGCATTATTGGTTTTTTGCCTTCTTGGTGAGGCCTTCTTAGATAACCCCATCTCAAATTACAACCCCACCCTCCTACATTCCACACACTCTCCTTGCTATATTTTTCTCCTTAGCATTTATCACCATTTAATATGTAGTAGGTATAAATAGCTTTGTTATTTTCAGTCTCAGTTATTAGAATGTAAGGCCAATGATTTCTTCATTTAAGTCCCTTACCGGGCCAAAAAGAGAGATTTCTTCATATAGTTATGTACTAAAAAAAAATGTTAAAAAGATGACTGGATCAATGATGGTACACAGTAAACTCAAGTGCTGTGGCCAATAGTGACTAGGATCTTGGGACTGTGGCCCGTAGTGAATAGAGAAGGAATAGAGAGTAAAAGAAAACAAAAGTAC
>NW_012147797.1:10308-10778 GCF_000956105.1 Propithecus coquereli | reverse complement strand
ATTAAAAATACATATATAGGAGATTTGGGGGTAACTTTCTACTCTTTTGCTTTAAGCCACTGTATATTTTATATCAAATATAAAATGAATGAAACAGATTGTTACACAAACATATTTTATGATACTATATTCCATTTCCATCCTTGGGTGGGACTGTTGACAACGATTCTTTAAAGAAATGTTATATAGCTTGGACATATTTGAAAATAGCTCAGAATTACAGAAGTTAAATTCTATATTTGAAACTGTTATTGATTTTGGGTGTAATCTTGAACAATTTACTTTCCATATCTCTTCTTTCACTCACACTTTTTGTGAAGAACAAGCAATTAAAATCACTAAATTATGGCTTAAATATATAAACTCCCAGATGAACTTGAACAATTTACTTTCCATATCTCTTCTTTCACTCACATTTTTTGTGAAGAACAAGCAATTAAAATCACTAAATTATGGCCTAAATATATAAA
>NW_012147797.1:0-278 GCF_000956105.1 Propithecus coquereli | reverse complement strand
TAAATGTCAATAGTATATGTAAGAACAAATGAATGAATATATTGAGATCATTTTCATAGAGCTGAAATTTAACATACATACTGTATTGATATATGTATCTATTTGCATCTCCATCTCTGTCTATCTATCATTTATCTAAAATATAACTACTTTTCAACACCTCCCCTGTTCCCTTCTTGGTCTTAATAGCCATGTGTCACGCTTGGGTTATTTCTGCAGCTTCCTAACTAATCTCCTTACTTCTACTTTTTACCCCTTTCAAACTATTCTTAATACAG
>NW_012147796.1:21354-22110 GCF_000956105.1 Propithecus coquereli | reverse complement strand
CAAGTCCTTAGGTTTGCATTGATTTTCTTTGGTTATCTTGAAAACAGAGGGAATGAGAGAGTAAAGCCATTTTTTCCCTCCAGGTTTTTATTTCAGTTACAATCAAACACTTTACTTTCTGCAGAAGTTCTAGATACTGAAAGAGTACTGAGACAACTTGGTTAGTACATGCCTACACCCCATGATGATAAACCGTGGTGAAGAGCTATTAAAATACCTGATTTCTGGTCCTCGCTTGCCAACTGACTTGCTGTGACCGTGGGTGAGTCACCCTTCTCTCTCTCGACCTGTTTTTTCACCTGAAGAATAAGGTTGGTTTTCATAGGCTGCATTAAACACGCCTTATATTTTTGCACTGAGTATGTATCACTGTAGAAATCAGAAAAAAGACAGTGAACACTGAGAAGATGAAAACAAAGAAGAGGAAGAGGAGCAGGAGAAGGCAGAATTCCAGCTTGGATCTTCTGTGATTTGTGTCTGAAACTCTGTTGATTTTCCTGCCACTGAGTTGGATTTTTATACATTGTTTGCTTGATTCTTTTGACGTCAGGGCAACTGAGAGCATGTTCTCTTTTGCAAGGAGCCTCATTTTTATACACGACAAATTGTTATCTCCGTATCTCTGGGGCCAACTGAGACAAAGAGCTGCACATGCTCAGACCTCCGTAAACGCGCAACGGCTTCGGCACTGAACCGAGCTTAACTTTGTCCTGGCCTGGAGCACTTCTTTACCCCTTTCTTCTGCTTCCTCCAAAC
>NW_012147796.1:20883-21304 GCF_000956105.1 Propithecus coquereli | reverse complement strand
GTCCAAAAGCCCAAAGACCACATTCTTTGAATTCCAGAAGACTCTACACGCACATCAGTGAGTTTAGTCTTGGCAAAGTCCAGCATCCAGCAAAAGAGTCAAATGGATGTCTTCATGTTGCTTGAGAAGGTCTTTTTCTAGAAACCTGCTCTTCTTTTGTTCTCTGTCCCCAAGCCCAGGCCTGGAAAACCCAATATTCTGTATGTTCCTCCAAAGTGGTGTCAACTCCTGGTTCCAGACTCCTGGATTTCAGCTGGCCCTTTGTGGAAACAGGGTGGAGTCAACACTGCCATGAAGGACGCTGGTCTCCCTGCAATTCACTGGAAGAGCAGACGTGGAAGGAGACGAGGCCCCAGGTCGTGATTAAAGAGCCTTTTTTGCTGGGCAAAGAGCATCCCAGGTTCATTCTCGAGAAGAACAG
>NW_012147796.1:20498-20833 GCF_000956105.1 Propithecus coquereli | reverse complement strand
AGCCTTTTTTGCTGGGCAAAGAGCATCCCAGGTTCATTCTCGAGAAGAACAGAGCCAGTTTTCAAGACCGAGTGTCACTGCTTTTCTGGGCCATCACCTTACGCACTCATCTAGACCTGGTTCCACCGGTGATGGCCGTGGACCTCCTAACTCTCTGGAAGACAGTGTTTAAGCAAGCACCGGACATCCGTGCTGCTTCTTTACAAACAATATTTCCAAAATCCCATTTCTTTTCTGTACCAAAAAATTATATTGGTTCAAAACAAAAGTGGAACTTTGGTCATTGTTCCTGAGAATGTGAACGGAGAGCAACTGAAAATGTCACAGCTTCCCAC
>NW_012147796.1:20160-20448 GCF_000956105.1 Propithecus coquereli | reverse complement strand
TACAGGAAATAGAGAAGACAGAAAAAAACATATTAAACTATACCATGGGAATGCAATAAGCAAAATCTAGACTGTAGAAAACTCAACAGGACAAAGAACCAAGTTTCTTCAACAAGTAAACTTCCAGGCAGAAAGCGTGGGGTGGAGGGGAGAGACTTACAGTTTAAAAGACGGCAACCACTCTCAATGTGCGTGACTTATTTAGATCCTGATGCAAACAACTATTTTTAAAAAATCAGCATAATTAAGACAACTGGAAACTTGAATGCTGCCAGTATATTTAATTAC
>NW_012147796.1:19775-20110 GCF_000956105.1 Propithecus coquereli | reverse complement strand
AGCCTTTTTTGCTGGGCAAAGAGCATCCCAGGTTCATTCTCGAGAAGAACAGAGCCAGTTTTCAAGACCGAGTGTCACTGCTTTTCTGGGCCATCGCCTTACGCACTCATCTAGACCTGGTCCCACTGGTGATGGCCGTGGACCTCGTAACTCTCTGGAAGACAGTGTTTAAGCAAACACCGGACATCCGTGCTGCTTCTTTACAAACAATATTTCCAAAATCCCATTTCTTTTCTGTATCAAAAAATTATATTGGTTCAAAACAAAAGTGGAACTTTGGTCATTGTTCCTGAGAATGTGAACGGAGAGCAACTGAAAATGTCACAGCTTCCCAC
>NW_012147796.1:12996-14423 GCF_000956105.1 Propithecus coquereli | reverse complement strand
CTAGCCCGGGAAACAGAGTGGGACTCTGTCTCAAAAAAAAAAAAAAAAAAATCTGGAACAACGAAACAATACAAAAACAACAAATAAGACTCTAATCCCAGACTATAAAAACAAACAAAATCAATCAACCAAACAAGCAAACCTTAACAATATAAGAAACAAAAAGGTAAGGAGCAGAATAAGCAATTTGGGGAAAATTAATTACATATTAATTTGAGGAAAATTAACTATATTAATTACATTATAACATTTGTCACAGAGACTAGAAGTAAACTCATGAAATAATGGGCTTCAAGTAATTTATATTTTCCTCCTTTCACTTTTTCAAATTTTGTCCAGTGAACATGTATGACTTTTGTAAGATGCTATTTTAGAAAGAACAGAAAGCAAATATCAGTCTTTCCTGAAAGCTCTGGGGCTATGGCTCAAGAGCCCACGGGAAGCTTGGCAGTAGGGAGCAACATTTACCAAATGTTTCTTATGCGCCAGAAACTGTGCTAGGAAGCTTCCATTCGCTACAGTCTCTATCTGGAAAACCATGGCGTAAGGTAGGTAAGGAGTACTACTGTCCCCATTTTACAGACAAGAAAACTGCTGGTTTAGAAGGTTAAGCCACTGGCCTAGGTTACTTCACTAGTAATTGATAAACTAGGCTTACAAGGCAGTCTCTAAACTCAGAGGCCACACTCTGAACCACATTACCTGTGTTTCCCACACATGCCTGGTAAGAATCACCTTGAGTGCTAGTTAGGAAAACATACTGCCCCATTCCTCCACCAGAGTTCCTGGGAATCTGTATGTTTAATAGGCGTTCCAGTAATTCCACCCAAGCTTTTTGTTTTGGATGAAGCCTATCACTGCATATAAATTGGCCTTCAATGTAGGATGAGCTGTTTAAATGCCAGATACTGCATTCTCAAACAAACAAAAACAAAACCTAGACAATCTAATGGTTGCGTTTCCAGAGAGGGAGAAACAACAACTTTATAACATGAAACGGGACACAAAGCTTTTTGTGCTGTGATTCCTGAATGTCTACAGCCCCCGCAATTGCTCTGAAAGTTATATTTTCCCCAACCATGAACTCAGTGGTGGGGAAAGGAGCAGGGCAATATTTTGAGTGGCCACACCACTTGGTTGCTCTCATTTTTTAAAATAGGAGAAAAGGAGACATGGAATTTCACATTCCTAATTAAGAGCTTTCCTAGTAGAAACAGGTTATCAATTATTTGGATTAGTACTTCACATATCCATGTATATGGGAAATGGTGGTGCCCATGGCAAATTGGAGAATGCGTGTCCCTCCTAAAGGCATTCAAATTCAAGTATTTTTTAAAACCTCTGCATGCCAAACGAAACCTATCTGTGCGTTGAATTTGACCTCTGACTACAGTTTGCAATCCCTGTGGCTCCAATTTTTCATACCT
>NW_012147796.1:0-366 GCF_000956105.1 Propithecus coquereli | reverse complement strand
CTAGTAGTTGCGCTCTCCCCTCTGCCGTGATTTGAGGCCTCCTGTCTTCTGCCACTTGCTCCAGACTCTCTTTTTCTAAACTTGAACATAAGTTTTTCTAAACTTTATATAAGAGCTCTGCTTTTCCTTATTGTGGACTAAAAGCTCTGTTCAATCATACAGTGAATCCTTCAAAATAAGAGGTTTGTTTTTTTTTTTTTTAAGAAAGAAAGGTCTATTTCTCTAGTTTATGTTACCAAATTGGTCATATCATAAGACTGTGGAATTTTTCCTTCTTGTCTTCTCAGAAAACTGAAACTTTATTTCTCCTTTGGAGGCAAAGAAACTGGGCCATAATATGAAAAACCGTATGAATCTCTTTCTGAG
>NW_012147795.1:24506-25074 GCF_000956105.1 Propithecus coquereli | reverse complement strand
AAATGGATTCTTGACTTTTAGCCTATTCCTAATCCTTTCCTTTTTATGATTGCATATCTGATTTAATCAATTAAGCCAAAAACCCATCAGGATTGGCTGGGCGGAGCTTTAGGAAACTAATCATATGTCCCATTTTGATTGGTAGTTAGTAGTTTAAAAGAGTTGGTATGATGGGAAGGTCAAAAAAAGTACCTGAGGAGCAACTGGAGAGACCCAGAAATCTGGAGCCTGGAGTTTCTGTCTGGTTCTCTGTGAGGTCTGAGACTCCACCAGCCGAATCCTGACCTGGTAAGTCCTTGATCTCCGGGAGGACATGCCCATCTGATCTAGCACCAGCCAGTCTTGAGTTGTGACATGCAGCCCAAGGTGGCATGGAGAATTTTTACTTTTTCTATCATTTAATATGAATAGACTTACAGCTTTTATTTTTGCCCCTCAATCCAGTGTTGCCTTCATCTCAAATATTTCAATTTGTGCATGGTTTATTTATTTATTTTTCTGTAGCTCAATCTGATCTGCAGCAGAGGTGCATGGTTTATGTCATTTTAAAATTTCTTAACCAAGTAGA
>NW_012147795.1:20393-20802 GCF_000956105.1 Propithecus coquereli | reverse complement strand
GCACCTCTATTAGGTATGATCCCTTAATTTATCCCTGCCACGTTAATTTTAAGAACTAAGAATGCAGATTGTGTTGCGCCACATGAAATTCCCATTTCCGTTGTTCTAGGGCCGTGAATTATAATCAGTTAAATTCCCATAAAGGGTGGGGGTTACCCGTAGGCGGCTCCTCAGTACCTACTTCTCAGTGAGACCAGAATTCAGTGGAGCACTGGCTAGAAATGAATGGGCTCATGACCATCTTACCCTCTTTAGTGCTTGTGGAAAGTTCTTCCTGGTGACAGCAGGTGCAGAGCTATGGATTTTTGGCCCCTGAGTGAGTGCATAGTAGAATTGGGATAAACAAAGATTCTTCCACCTTAGCCAGAGCAGTGACTTTGGCCCTGGCAGAAGATGGGGCTGCTCAAGG
>NW_012147795.1:17917-18419 GCF_000956105.1 Propithecus coquereli | reverse complement strand
AGCATGAAGGTGTCAGCTCATCCTTGTTCATAGTTTGAAAGTCTCTGGCTATGGCATTGGGTGGTTTGGTGAACCTTCTGTGTGGCTACACCACATTGTCTAGCTTTGCTGTACCGGGCTGTAAGAAAGAGCAGTTTCCTTTCTTAGTAATTCCATGGGATAAAATTGGATCAGAGGAGCCGAGAATAATTGAGGATTCAGTGCAGATTCCAGTGTAGTCAACAAGGAAATAATAAAAACTCAAAAGCAATGCACAGGGCCACAATATAACAGCAGCTATATTACAGTATTTCTTTAGAAACATAATCTTTCTCTCTACAGTCGTCATGATTCTACCCAAGATAATCAGACTAAGACTCATTTTTTTTTGTAAAATAAGATTAATTTTATCAAATATGGCCTGATCATTTACAAAAGTGCAGCAAGAATAGTCATTTACCCTGTTGGGATCTTAGATTTTAGTTTTAAAATCTTCTCAAGGCTAGAAAGCCAAACCAACCCA
>NW_012147795.1:14157-14937 GCF_000956105.1 Propithecus coquereli | reverse complement strand
AAAAAAAAAAAAAAAAAAAATTTCTCAAAAGCAAATACAGAAAGTTACATGAATTTAAAAAAGAAATTATTTCAAAACTCAGTTTTCCTAAGTAATTTAAAACCAAATAAAGACAACACAAAGCACAGGAAATTATTTTCATAAAATATGCAATCTTTGTTTCCTAGGCCAATTACCAAAAGGTAAAGAAAAACCTCCTTCAGTGTGATTGCTTCTCCTTATGGGAAGCCCATTAAGATAACTTAGAATAGAACCTGATGAAAAGGGTACTTCGATTCAATGAGACAATGGAAAAGTGTGGGCTCAAGTTATGAGTGCAAACAATATCATAGAAGAAGTAAATAAGACAAAAGTACTTAAGGAAATATATGGCTCTATGGAAAAGTAAAAGCATGTAAAATTGTCTAGTTACATAGAACCATTTAGACACATCAAGTTATACTTGGAAGAAAACATTGCTTTTCTAGGCCTTCAAAGAAACATTTTGGCATCAGGCCACAACTGCAAAGTTTTTTTCCCCAGAAACAAGTGTCGCTCTGTTGTTGCCCAGATAGAGTGCAGTGGTATGATCATAGCTCATTGTAATCTCAAACTTCTGGGCTCAAGCACTTCTCCTGCCTCATCCTCTGAGTAGCTAGGACTGCAGTCACATGTCACCATGGCATGCAAATTAAAAAAAAAAATTTTAGAGACAAGAGTCTTGCTATGTTGTCCAGGCTGGACTCTAACTCCTGGCCTCCATCAATCCTTCCACCTCAGCCTCCCAAAGTGCTGGGATTG
>NW_012147795.1:13694-14107 GCF_000956105.1 Propithecus coquereli | reverse complement strand
TGAAAGATTTACCCAAGTCACATGACCCTAAAAAAGATTTGAGTTAATTACTATATTTCTGACAAATTACTTGATGTACATCAAGTACAAAATTTTTTTACTTGAAGCCAGATAAATAGAACTTGGCCAATTAAATGCCATGTACATATGCTGACACAAATGCATAAAAACATAAAGATGAACAAAAACAAAGATCTTTCAGTTTTCATTTTAAAATTTCAGTTGTGATATAGGAAAATATAGTAATATAAAGTCACCAGTTTATAAAAAGACGGTTGGATATAAATTACTTCTCTGATAAAATGGGAGAAGTTAAGGTTATCTGTTTATATGTCTAAACATTAAGATTTTCATTTGTCCTGGTAGGTAATCTTACAAAGGCTATAGAACAAATTTTAGGCAAAGTAGTTCCC
>NW_012147795.1:12752-13644 GCF_000956105.1 Propithecus coquereli | reverse complement strand
AATTTAAAAAAGAAATTATTTCAAAACTCAGTTTTCCTAAGTAATTTAAAACCAAATAAAGACAACACAAAGCACAGGAAATTATTTTCATAAAACATGCAATCTTTGTTTCCCAGGCCAATTACCAAAAGGTAAAGAAAAACCTCCTTCAGTGTGATTGCTTCTCCTTATCGGAAGCCCATTAAGATAACTTAGAATAGAACCTGATGAAAAGGGTACTTCGATTCATTGAGACAATGGAAAAGTGTGGGCTCAAGTTATGAGTGCAAACAATATCATAGAAGAAGTAAATAAGAAAAAAGTACTTAAGGAAATATATGGCTCTATGGAAAAGTAAAAGCATGTAAAATTGTCTAGTTACATAAAACCATTTAGACATATCAAGTTATTCTTGGAAGAAAACATTGCTTTTCTAGGCCTTCAAAGAAACATTTTGGCATCAGGCCACAACTGCAAAGATTTTTTCCCCAGAAACAAGGTGTCGCTCTGTTGTTGCCCAGATAGAGTGCAGTGGTATGATCATAGCTCATTGTAATCTCAAACTTCTGGGCTCAAGCAATTCTCCTGCCTCATCCTCTGAGTAGCTAGGACTGCAGTCACATGTCACCACGGCATGCAAACTAAAAAAAAAAATTTTAGAGACAGAGTCTTGCTATGTTGTCCAGGCTGGACTCTAACTCCTGGCCTCCATCAATCCTTCCACCTCAGCCTCCCAAAGTGCTGGGATTGCAGGCATGAGCCACCACGCCTCGCCAACAGCAAAGGGAGACCTGGAAAACTATGTTACAGAGTGGACCATAAAGTCAAGGAGGAGAGTCATTACTTAAGTAAGCAAAAAAATATACCTTATCAAAGAGAGAAAGAGGAAGAAGAGAAGGCAATGATGTATGAC
>NW_012147795.1:0-1587 GCF_000956105.1 Propithecus coquereli | reverse complement strand
TAATTTCTTTCTATTTTTAGTAGAGACGGGGTCTCGCTCTTGCTCAGGCTGGTCTCAAACTCCTGACCTCAAGTGATCCTCCCACCTCGGCCTCCCAGGGTGCTATCCACTATTGATTTTTTCAGTTGGTTAAACCTTAAATCCTAGGGATCTTTGCTCAGAGCAATTTTACAATTCTTGGTTATTATTCTTCTTATAGATAATGTGTCCCCCCGCCCCATGTACATTGTCTTCTCTCAAGGGTTTTAAGTGCTTTCCAACAGCCATTCCCACGCCAGATGATTGCCAGCAGGGTCAGAAAACTTGAAGAAACCAGCACTGACTATGTAATTACTGATTATGGCTGCACGACTCTGAGCTCCAGCTTATTTATTGATTATGATACTATCCACCTACCTCCTGACAACATCGACCTGCCTCCTCATCCCCGTGACTAGGTCGATGGTGGTAAGTGAGAGTAATGTTCTCCCATTTAGTCACATGCTCAGCTTGCTGAGAAGATGACCAAAAGGGCAGAATAGCAAAAGCAAAATTAAAATGGAGACTGGCCTGAAAACTTCCTGGGCAAACAAAACCAACTAAGGCTACAAAAATAGCCTTAACCCCGAAGTTATGGCAAATATAAGCAAAACTTAACTTGAGTCATTTCTGGTAAATCCTCAAGTTAGACAAAAACAAAACTTAACCTCAGCCAATCATAAGCAGCCGACTGGCCGGGTGGGTGGCTCACGCCTGTAATCCTAGCACTCTGGGAAGTCGAGGCCCGAGGATCACTAGAGGTCAGGAGTTCAAGACCAGCCTGAGCAAGAGTGAGACCCGGACTCTACTAAAAATAGGAAAATTAGCCAGGCATGGTGGTGAGGGCCTATAGTCCCAGCTACTGGGGAGGCCGAGGCAGGAGGATTGCTTGAGCCCAGGAGTTGGAGGTTGCTGTGAGCTAGGCTGACGCCATGGCACTCTAGCCTATGCAACAGAGTGAGATTCTGTCTCAAAAAAATAAAATAAAGTAAAAATAAAAAATAAGCACCCAACTAACATTTGATTATGTTAAGGATTAAGACTAGGGATCTTCCAACAAGATAACCAAAAAAAAGCAATCTTGAAACTGTAATCAATGAAATAGTTTCTTGATTTTGCTTCCCCATTTTCCACATAAATCCTTGCCTCTGACAATTTTTCATCGGAACACTAAACCCTTTTTAGTCTTGTGTTCCTCGATTCCTGATTCAGTTTTTACTCAAATAAACTCTTTAAACTTTTATCGTGCCTCAGATTTTTCTCTTACAATGGCAAAGGGCCCTGGAAAATGATGGGCTAATTGTTGCTTGGAAAATGTCCCACCGTGGGAAGAACCCTGAGTCTAAAACAAAAGGTCTCCAGTGGGTAGAACCACGACGACAAGGACACACGTGTTTGACATATGTTCATTTCTCTCCAACAACACAGAGAGCCCCCAGCTTCCACCCTCAGTGGGTTTCAGACTTGGAAAAGTCTCACTCCCGGTCTGGCCACAGCACCACTCTCTGGCCTCCGCTCCAGCTCACATTCTTAGATTTAAATTCCGCTCAAGATGGTTTGCTGAGCTAA
>NW_012147794.1:17100-17988 GCF_000956105.1 Propithecus coquereli | reverse complement strand
ACATTTTCTTCATCTATTCATTCATCGATGGACACTTAGGTTGTTTCCATAACTTGGCTGATGTAAATAATGCTGCAATGAACACGGGTGTGAAGACATTCTTTAAGCATACTGATTTCTATTCCTTTGGATATATATCCAGAAGTGGGATTATTGGATCACATGGTATTCTATTTTTAGTTTTCCATAATGTCTGTACTAATTTACATTCCTGCCAATAGTGTAAAAGAGTTCTCTTTTCTCCACATCCTCTCCAACAATTATCTTTCACCTTTTTGAGAAATGACATTATAACACTTGTAAAGTGATTTCTCTTTTTGATTTTAATGTGCATTCCCATCATAATTAGTGATGCTGAGCATTTTTGCATGTACTTATTGGTCATTTCTATGTTTTCTTTTGAGAAATGTCTGTCTTTGCCCATTTTTAAATTAAATTATTTGTTGCTATTGAGTTCTTTGAGTTCCTCACATATTTTGGATATTAACTGCTTATCAGATGTATGGCTTGCAAATATTTTCTCCCATTCTGTGGGCTCTCTTCAATTTGTTAATTGTTTCCTTGGCTGTGCAGAAGCTTTTTAGTTCAATATCTTCAATTTGTTTATTTTTGCTTTTGTTGCAAATGCTTTTGGGGTCATATCCAAAAATTCATTGCCAAGACCAACGTGGAGCATTCCTTCTCGATTGTACATTCAATGACATCACATTGGTAGCCTGAATTTAGCCACGGTGGGAGTATTTACACCACAGAAATTAACAAATGCCACAAATCAGAGCTCTTTCTCATAAAAAGAAAAAGTGAGCCACTTATTAAATATTTATCACCATATGGCAGGATATAAATCCACTTAAAACAGATGAAAAATCATTCCAGAACTCAACAAAA
>NW_012147794.1:14761-15095 GCF_000956105.1 Propithecus coquereli | reverse complement strand
CTGATTTCTTTTGAATAACCCCCTTATACCCAACCCCATTATAAGTAAAAAAAATTTCTCTGAAAAGAAACAAAAATTTTCCTCATAGATAGATTCTGTAGATTTTCAGATGAAAAGAATGAGGAATGATTTAAAAGGGAAGAAAATTTTGTGAGAGAGAGGGAATAAAAGAGAGAAAAAGAAGAGAAAAAATAACTTATTTGGTATAAGGATCCTGCTTTCTCACCCTCAATGAGCCCACGCTCCATTGTGAACAAAGCAAGCTTAAGATGGGAGAGATTGCTGATGCTTCAGTCAGTGTGAGGTAAAATGTGTCTGTGATATAAGCATCTCA
>NW_012147794.1:12027-12340 GCF_000956105.1 Propithecus coquereli | reverse complement strand
CAGAGCAAATATATGTCAACAGTTTCAAATGGGCCATTCTCATGTCCCAACAATGACACTACATTTCTGTGGCCATCTCACTATTTCACGTTCCATAACAATTTGTACTTTATCCTCTCAAGGATAAACCTCAGACCACTTCTACCACCTCCCTACTTTTAAACAGATGACCACACTCCTAATTTATTGAGAAAATAAAACCCATTTGAACAGAGCCCACTTTCTACTCAATATAAATCTCTCACACTTACTTACATCTGTACCTAAACTTCTTCCTTTCTGTTCTAATAGAAGATCTGTTTTTCCTTTCTAA
>NW_012147794.1:7571-8552 GCF_000956105.1 Propithecus coquereli | reverse complement strand
AAACAGCAAGTTATTAACCACCCTGCTATTTCTTTTATCAAGTGAATTTATTTATCTCCAAATATATACATTTTTAAACAGTCAATTCACTTCTCAGCCCTACTGGAAATTTATAACATATTCAATCTCTGCATTTTTACAGAATAATAACTTCAGTTAAAAACTTGTCATAAGTTAATAAAAATATTAACTTTGATAACAAAATGACAGAATTATAACAAATAAGTTTGCTCATATGGCCTTCTTCCATAAATGTTAAATTATCACAAACTCTTCCCTATATGACCTATGTTAACTTACTGTTTCATTTATTGTGTGTGATAGAATACCATCAAGGTATTGTTTCAGACATTAAGACTATATAAAGAAAAGGTGGAATATTTCCTTTTTCCTTGAAAAGCATACAGGTCATTCGGGTAAAAAAAAAAAAAAAAGGACTTCTGGCAAGGGACATGTTAATTAGAGAAGACTTCTTGTAAGAAAGATTTTTGCTCTTGATCTCTAAGTCAGTATTAGAGCATCAGGGGAGACACCGGAGTGGGGAGGGGGAGAGGGAGAGAGAGAGAGAAATGCCCAGAAGTAGAAAACAACTCAAAGAAAAATACAGAAGCAAGAACAAGCAGGACATAGGCAAGCAATGGTAAAACCACTAATCTAGAGGGGAAAAAAGGTTTGAATAGTCACAATAAGAAACTTCTATAGTTTATTTATATGGCTATAAATGAGAGATTTTTCAATATGTAGTTCAAAGTGTAATAATGGTATAAACCCTGAGAGATGAAATTGTTTCCAATTTTCCTTCTTGCCAAAACCAGTTTATACCTCAGATTTATAAGCAATGCTTAAACTTCAGAGATAGAATCCAATATAATAATGCTACGACCTAGGTTTACGTTTGCATCTCAGTGGGCTGATAGACTACATCACAGCTGGAACTTCTACGCCTTATTGGATGGATAGGATTTTTGTTTCATATCTGAA
>NW_012147794.1:5374-5836 GCF_000956105.1 Propithecus coquereli | reverse complement strand
AATAATCCATAACTTTTTTCAATTACTACTTGGTCTAACTTTACTTATATCTGGACTGCTAGGCTCAATTTAAAACATGTTTTATTTCAATCTACTCAAAAATGTTTATTTTGTAAATACCTTTTTACCCAAAACTGTATTCCCATCTGTAATGCTTCCAGAAGATCTTGAGGTCAAATTGTTATCAAAACTCTGTCTCATCATTGTTTTCTTATTTAATGATTGAGACCTCACAAAGAGAGGTATTTCCAATCCTCTGTTTGCTATTCTCTGTTAGAGGTGCTATCACTTCATCTCAGGCCTGTCTGTGTCTCAGATAACATGAGAAACACTGACAAAGTGGGAAACAGGACCATCTTCTCTCTGTCCTTTGTTTTCCTGTTTTTCCATCCTTGAGACGATAGGGGGCAGTATCACTTACTTAATAACATAGTATGCTCATATTCCTCCTTTCTGATCAGT
>NW_012147794.1:2408-2994 GCF_000956105.1 Propithecus coquereli | reverse complement strand
ACAAAGACACTGGTTTCTTCTTGTGTAAAGTGTAATAGTCAATTATTCATATTAGTAGAACTGCATTCTGTCTCCCAGTTCTATAAAGCCATATTGCAATTATGAGATGGCTCTTGGTTTACAATCTGTCTCCATATCACAAAAAACTCTACAAAGATTAACCCATGACCTTGGCTCCATTTATATAATAAATATGCAGGCAATATCAACTCTAATGTCCCCTTGGACTCTAGCAGGCTCTAGCTCATGAATCCATGAGCTCTTGAGTGCTTACTATGGGCCAGAAACTGCAGAGGATACATTAACATATGAGACCCAGTCAGAGTCTTAAAATTGTCAATTTAATGAGGAAGGTAAAATTTGTTTACACAAGTAACTGGGGTGTCCAGCATTTCTAAATGTCTATAATGCTGTCGGGGGTTGGGGAAAATAAATAAATAAATAAATGTGTATAATGCTATAACTAACTGCATATGAGGAGTAGTACCAAATTCTGACATCTGCTTTAATCAGCCACAGACATTTCAAAATAAACTCAAAGCAGAAAAGCACAAATATATTTATGCTGTTTCTCAGGTAATACTAA
>NW_012147794.1:0-523 GCF_000956105.1 Propithecus coquereli | reverse complement strand
AGATTGTTGAGGGGTTTTGTATGGAATTAAGTGACTGACGATGGGAATCAGGAAAAAGAAGAAATCAAAGAAGGTATGAGTTTCTTGTTAGGTGGGCAGTCATGGCAGGATAAATGGAGAGGTGAAACAAGAAAAGGGAGGAAAAGTTTATCGCAGAAGAGAATTTACTCAAATTTAGATGTCATGGACTTAAGATGCTAATAGATCATCCGTGAGGAGAGATAGTTGACAACTCTCCGGGACTACCTGATTCATCTCCGTGGTTTCAATTGTCATTTATAAGCTAATGACCACCAAATCTAAAATTTACAGCTGTGTGCTTTGGACTCCCTCTCAGCCCTCTCAATATATCCAATCAATCACCCAGTTTTCTCAGTTCTGCTTCCAACATATATTAAAATCCAATGACTTATCTCCACTCCTGATCAGTCTCCTAGTCTAGCCTGGTATTCGGCCCCACTTTAATCCGTTTTCTATATATAATCACGATGATCTTTCTAAAACACAATTATTGAGACATTCT
>NW_012147793.1:44080-44414 GCF_000956105.1 Propithecus coquereli | reverse complement strand
ACATCACCATATGGAAAATGATGGTTAAGTGTGACCATAAATTAGCACATCTTTTATATGATCATAACTTTGCTTTCCAAAAAATGGAATTACTCATTAAAACCTCTAAGCACATATGCTGGTTGTTCACTACTCTATTTTAAAAGGTAATATGTAATTTAGAAATATAAATAAAGGCCAATTCAGAGAAAAACATCTACCCTTTTTTTCCTTACAAGATGTAGTTGCATCAATTTATACATATGGAAAATGATGGTTAAGTGTGACCATAAATTAGCACATCTTTTATATGATCATAACTTTGCTTTCCAAAAAATGGAATTACTCTTTAAAA
>NW_012147793.1:37232-38262 GCF_000956105.1 Propithecus coquereli | reverse complement strand
GTATTTTTTGAGAGATTTTTCATCTTATCTGAGTTATTGAATTGATTTGTATAATAATGTTCAGAACGTTATGTTTATAGACTCTAGTGACCTCCTTTCTTACATTTCTGATATTGGTAATTTGTGTTTTTTAATTTTTCTTGGTGAGTCTTGTGAAAGTTTTACCCCATTTTTACCTTTTCAAAAAAGTAACTTTTGGTTTTAGCTTTTTCAATTGTCCATTTTTATTCCATTGATTATTCTGTCATCTTTGTTTTTAGCTTATACCTATGATTTTAAACTTTTGTTTTAAAATAGAAGTATTTAAAATGTGAATGTAGCTGTAGATTCATTCAACTAATTTTGATATGTTGTATTTTCTAATCATATATTTTCCAACTTTCCCTGCACTTTCTTTTGGACTGTAGGTTATTAAGAGGTGCGCTATTTATTTTCTACCTATTTGGGACTTTTCTAGATATCCTAGTGGTTTCTAATTTAATTCCATAGTAGTGGGAGAACATATTCTTTAAGACTTCAATCCTTAGAAATATATTCTCTTTTTTTAAAAAACGGTTGACCATATGGTCTATCTTGAATAATATTCCACATGCACTTGAAAAGAATGTAAATTTGCCAGTTGTTGTATGTAATGTTCTATTAATGTCAATTAGGACAAGCTAGTTATCAGTGTTGTTCAAATCTTCTATTTCCTTACTGATATTTTATGTGTTCCATCAATTTGCTAATATTTAGATTGCTTTCTTATGCTTGCTGTTTGCACAATATATTTTTTCCATTTTTAAAACTTTAAACCTATTTATATCTTTATATTTTAACTACATCTCTTATTGACAGCATATAGTTTAGGTTTGCTTTTTTCCCTAGTCTCTGCCTTTTAATTGTGTTTAGTCAATTTATATTTAATATAATTATTGATATGGTTGAGCTTAGGGTACCTGTTCTTGGTTCTTCTTTTCCTACTTTCTTGCCTTCTCTTGGGTTAACCAATTTTTTTTTTTTTTTTTAGTAGAATGCTAAAAATCCCTCT
>NW_012147793.1:32182-32500 GCF_000956105.1 Propithecus coquereli | reverse complement strand
AGCATATTATGGGGGTACAAATGTTTAGGTTATGTATATTGCCCTTGCCTCACCTGAGTCAGAGCTTCAAGTGTGTCCATCCCCCAGACGGTGTGCACTGCACTCATTATGTGTGTATATGCCCATCCTCTCCTTCCCCACCTCCCATCTGCCCAACACCCGATGAATGTTATTACTATATGTGCACTTAAATGTTGATCAGTTAAAACCAATTTCGATGGTGAGTACATGTGGTGCTTGTTTTTCCATTCTTGGGATACTTCACTTAGTAGAATGGATTCCAGCTCTATCCAGGATAATACAAGAAGTGCTATATGA
>NW_012147793.1:29918-31787 GCF_000956105.1 Propithecus coquereli | reverse complement strand
CATTTAGAAAAAATTAATGCAAAGAAAGAAAGCATTGCCTCTTAATCTATAGAAAAACTTTTAGCGGTAAACACAAATATATTAAATATATTGTTTCAAACATTACATACTTTGAGAAGTTACCAAGTCCTTGATACTGTCTTAGCATAATAAATTTAAATGACTTTGCATAGGATTTTCTTTTACAAAAAACACTTTAAGAAAAATCTGGTATTTTGTAGAATCAATGAAATAAAATTAAATGATGTTTTTATATTTAAGAACTCATTGATTGCTTTAAATCCATTTCTTTGCCTTTGCTTTTTATTCCCAGTCATAATGGTTAAGATGTTGGCAGGTCATTTGTGGTAGAGGCTAGGGGGGCAAGAGCTCTTCTCTGGGCCAGGGATAACCACTATGTGAGTTTTGGTCCCTGACTTTGTGGATTTAGAGAGAATTTTTGTTTCCAGACATTTAAAGAAATCATTGTCTAGTCATTATCTTCAAAATATCCAGTTTTCAACAAACAATCAGGAGGCATGCAAAGAAACAAGAAAGTATGGCCCATATAGAGGAAAAATAGCAATGAATAGAAACATTCCTCAACAATAAAAAGATAAATAATCCAATTATTAATAAAAATCATACAACTCAATAGGAAGAAAAAAAACCCAGTTTAAAAATGGAGCAAAGACCTCAATAGGTATTTCTCCAAAGTTGACATAAAAATGGCTGACAAGTATATTAAAAGGTGCTTAACATTACTAATCATCAGGGAGGTGCAAATCAAAACCACTATATCACCTCACACCCATTAAGATAGCTATTATAGGTTGAGTATCCCTTATACAAAATTCTAGGAACCAGAAGTATTTTGAATTTTGAATTTTGGAATATTTGCATTATACTTGCCACTTGAGCATCCAAAATCTGAAATGCTCCAATGAGCATTTCCTTTGAGCATCATGTCAGCATTCAAAAGTTTCAGATGTTAGAGCATTTTGGATTTAGGATTTTCCGATTTGGGATGTTCACCCTGTATCAAAAAGACGTGATAACAGATAAGTATTGCCAAGGTTGTAGAGAAAAGAAAACCCATGTACACTCTTGGTGGGAATGTAGATTAGTGCAGCCATTATGGAAAGCAGTTTTGAGGTTCCTAAAGAAATTAAAAATGGAATTACTATATGACTCACTAATCCGTTTTCTGGGTATATACCCAAAGGAGATAAAATTACCACCTTGTAAAGACATCTGTACTCCCATGTTCAGTGCAGCATTATTCACAATAGGCAAGACATGGAAACAACTTAGGTGTTTGTCATCAGAAACTGTGGCATATATACAATGGAATATTATTCAGCCTTAAAAAATGAGGAGATCCTACCATTTGCCACAACATGGATGAACCTTGAGGACATTATGCTAAATGAAATAAGCCAGACACAAAAAGAAAAATATTGCATGATCTCACTTATATGTGGAAGCTTTTTTTTTGGAGACAGAGTCTCGCTCTGTTGCCTAGGCTAGAGTGCTGTGGCATCAGCCTAGCTCACAGCAACCTCAAACTCCTGGGCTCAAGCAGACCTTCTGCCTCAGCCTCCCGAGTAGCTGGGACTACAGGCATGCACCACCATGCCTGGCTAATTTTTTCTGTATATTTTTAGTTGTCCAGCTAATTTCTTTCTATTTTTAGTAGAGACGGGGTCTTGGTCTTGCTCAGGCTGGTCTTGAACTGACCTTGAGTGATCCTCCCACCTCGAAGGGTCGCAGAGTGCTGGGATTACAGGTGTAATGCCCGGCCCTGTATGTGGAATCTTCAAAAGAAGAAAAGGTCAAATCTACAGAGATAGAGAATAAAACAGTGCCACAGGGGGAAAATAGGTAGCT
>NW_012147793.1:15847-17452 GCF_000956105.1 Propithecus coquereli | reverse complement strand
TAAATAATAAATACAAAGAATAGTTTCTCTGATTCTAGTTATACATTCAACTTTTACATTTACACATGAAAGTGATTTTTTCTCTTTGAAAAAAAAACTCAGTATCTAATTATTCTGACAATGTTCTCATCTTAATTGATTGCAAGGATTTCACAAAGGATTATTAATTTCATTTTACAGATATAGGAAAGAAAGTATAGAAACACCCTATAGCTGGTGAATTCTGTGCTTTTATATAGATGCTAATGTTTTATGATGGTTATAGTTATCTTTTCTTTGAGAGACCACAATTTTTAGAAATTTTCTAACGTAAGAGGGCTTCCTCTCCCCTTACTTGGTTGGAAAGGTCATAAGGGTCGATTTCTTACTGCTGTCCTTTCTTTTTAGGTGTGAAGTTTTTCAACATGAGTAGCCTCGGGGACAGTTCATCCGACCCTGCTAACCCAGACTCACATAAGAGAAAAGGATCACCATGTGACACATTGGCATCAAGGTAGGAACACTCTCCTTTCCCTAGTCTATTTCTGGCAGAGCTGTTTTATTATTTTCACTGCCACTTTAGAGCTTTTGTCTAATCTACTCCAAGTTTAGTGGCCTTCTCTGAGTCCTTCATACTCACCATGCTCTCTTCCTTCCCCCAGGATCTTTGCACATGCTTCTCCCTCAATCCAGCTTGCTTCCTCTTGATTTCCTTTAGTTAATGCTTATGCATCCTTCAGATGCCAGCTTAGTCATTACTTCCTTAAAAGGGAGACTTCTCTTCCTTCCATAACTATTAGATCACATCTCCCCCACTTGTATATCTGTCTCACATGTTTTTTATAGCTCTGATCCATAATTGCAGGTTTTTACTAGTTTGTGTGATTATATCATGAATTCCTAGCTTCTCCACTAGGCTCAAAGCTGCCGTTTGGTAAGGGACCTTGTCTGTCCTTGCTCATCATTGTATCCCTGGTTCCTAGCACAGTGTACGGCTTATATATAGTAAGGACCCAGTAAAGATTTGTCAAAATCTTTGAATAAATTGAATAAATAAATCTATTATACATCTTTAAGTGCTATATTAGAACATTATGGTATTCGTGTAACTAAGAAAGATACTGTTGTAATATCAGGATTTAAAAAAACTGATTATTTGTAGAGTTAAATATTTGCTATGTTATAAGGAATATGACCACCTTAAACAGGCTAAGGAGACCCTAATGAATGCCAGATAGAGAAGGAAGCTTGATCAGATTAAAAGAGTAGCTTCTCATATTGGAGGAGGAGAGTGGGGATTTTATTCCATTCCTCTTCTAGGATTTAGAGCAAAGTTTATCAGCTTCCACACTATTGACATTTTAGGCCAAATGATTATTTGTTGTGGGGAGGCTATCCTATGTTTTGTAGGATGTTTACCAGTGTCCCTGCTTCTACACACTAAATTCCAGTAGCATCTTCGTTGTGATAAACAAAAATGTCTCCAAACATTGCCAAATGTGCCCTGGAGCCGGGGAAAGCAAACTCACCTCCGTTTGCTAATCATTGATCTAGTTAGAGAGTCAAGCTGCAGAAGATTCTTCTGTCCTTGCATTACATGCTTCTTTCTCATGGGGGAATGAAGAA
>NW_012147793.1:13077-15797 GCF_000956105.1 Propithecus coquereli | reverse complement strand
GTTAGCATATATAATCTATATGTTTGTATATACAGAAGATATATGTCATTTTATGACATAAGGCAGTTCATCTCATTTATCATAAATAGAAATCTCAAGCTTAAAAGTCTATTATGTTTTATACATGTTTAATTTCAGGTGACAGTGGGATGTGCAAATGGAAATGTCTGTTTAGTAGTTGGACATACATAATTTGTGATGTATAGATTATATATGTAATATATAGTACATAACATAATCTATAAATACTTGATTTGGTTAGACATTTAGTCACTCATTCACCAAATTCTATAATAGTTACACAATAGGTAAGAGCTGATGCAAACTTTGTACATTCTGTTAAGGATTGGATGTTGTCAAGTGGGTAATGAGAATTTAGTAGTGAAGGATTTTAAGCAAGAAACTGACATAATCGGATATACATTTGGTAGCCTCCTCTGATGGCTCTTCAGAGGGTGGATTTAAGGAGGACAACAGGAAACAGGGAGATCATGTGGGAAGTTACTTTATTAGTCCAGCAAGAGATAATATGAACCCAGACTGGGGTCTACGTAAAAGAGAATATGAAGAAAGGATGGATTTTAGAAATATTTAGGAAATTAAAATTGACAAATCTTGGTGATTGTTTGCATGTGGAATGTGAGAGAAGAGACTAGAATGACTCCAGTGTACCAACTGAGACAAAAAAATACATGAGGAAGAAACAGGTTTAAAGAGAGATTCTGTACTTTGCCCAGTGATGAGCAGGTAGTGGTTAAACCAGGACTCGAACAAGGTCTTTCTGGCCCAAAAACCCATGATTTTTTTCTTTTTTTAATATTATTTTTGACACATAATAATTGTACATGTTTATGGGGTACAGTGTAATATTTTGATATATACAATGTGTAATGATCAAATCAGGGTAATTAGCAGATCTATCCCCTCAATCATTTATCATTTCTTTGTGTTAGGACCATTCAAAATCCCTTCTTGTAGCTATTTGAAAGTGTACAATGTTGTTATTAATTGTAGTCACCATACAGTGCTATAGGACACTAGAACTTATTCCTGTATCTAGCTATAATTTTGTAGCCATTAACCAACCTCTGGCTATCCTCCCCTCCCCCCATCCTTGCCATCCTCTAACAACACTATTCTACTCTTTCTCTCTACTTTCATGAGATCAACTTTTTTAGCTTCCATATATGAGTGAGAACATGCAGTATTTGTCTTTCTGTTTCTGGCTTATTTCACTTGACATAATGTTGTCCGAGCTCATCCATGTTGCCTAGAATGACAGGATTTCCTTCTTTTTATGGCTGAATAATATTCCATTGCGTATATATATCACATTTTCTTTATCCATTCTTCTGATAGATACTTAGGTTGATTCCATATCTTCGCTATTGTGAATAGTGCTACAATAAACACAGGAGTTGAGGTATCTCTTTGACATACTGATTTCATTTCCTTTGGATATACCTAGTAATGGGATTGCTGGATCATATGGTAGTTCTATTTTTAATTTTTTGAGGAATTTTCCATGGTGTTTACCAAAATGGTTGTACTAATTTACATTCCCCTTTCTCCGCATTCTGGCTAGCACCAAAGCCCATGCTTTATATATTATATATGTAATACATAGTACATAACATGTACTATACCCCAGTAACATGTACCATGCCCCAGTAGGGGGATCTAGTCTCATCAGGAAAGTGATATCTTGAAAATGACATTTAAGTAGGGATGCTTTTGCTGCTGTTTATAGGACACATTAGAAGTGAGAATGACTGGAATTGAGAAATAAGATTAAAGGATCTTGCATTAATCTAGAATGAGGTATTTGGTTCCAAACTAGGATCATAACTGTATCTGGGAATGAAAAAGGGTGAGACAATCCAAAAATCTCTTGTTAAGGAAGAATCAGCAGGACATGGATACCAGTTAGAAATGAAAAGTAACAGGAAGAAAAAGTTCCAAGATTATAATCCTGGAAGTTGGAAATTTTCATATGTACTTCCAATATGGAGAAATTGGAAATGTACCTTTTTCATTGCATGAAATAAGTTCATGATTAAAATTTTAGGGGTTATTTGTACACCAAAAAGGATATGACAGTCTTTGGTCTTCAGAAAAGGGTTAGAATCAGTGAATTTTAGGACTGGAGAAAAAGGGCTTACTCACATATATTAATTAAAACCATGTGAGGATTCTTATAGATCTCAACATTCTTTATAATAAATTTTCCCAGTGTGACTGCTTATATACAGTGCTGTACTTGTTTAATAACTTAGAATTTAAGAAAAAGGTTTTCCCATTCAACGATAATTTTCCCTCCTTTTACGAGGGTAGATGGAGTAAAAGAGAATGGTGTGAAGTGTGTTGTTTGGCACTAATAAAATCCAAAAGGGTATTGATGATTGTAGGCTAGGGATAGGATTCTGAGATTCATTAGGGATTATAGAGAGTGTAGTGGTTCATGACGACAGATCAGAAGGGATCTTTAAGTGTAGTTACTAACTGGTGCAACATGTGAGAGACCTGGCTGGCGTGCTAGGGGGAATGACTTTGTGTTCTCTGGCATCTATACCAAGATCCTAACATAGACTAAACACTTGATCTTTGTTGCCTGACTACATAAACAAAAGGTTAGGAGTATAGAATTCAAAGTGTAAGGTATAATTCAAAATCTAAATCTAGTTTATCGCTTTAACTTTAATAATCATACATATGTATTA
>NW_012147793.1:0-616 GCF_000956105.1 Propithecus coquereli | reverse complement strand
TGAACATTTACTATTTTAATTAAAGAAATGTTTTTCTTAAGATGCTGTTAATTTAGAAAGTAGATCTGAGAGTCTTCTTGTTATATATAACAAAGTGGCTTATTAAATTAACTTAAAAACTGATTGCCTTGGGAAGTTACGGGACCCCGTATCATTGAGGATTGAGTCAGGAGATAGAAGTTGTGGAGGTGGGCCTGAGGCCCTGCATAGAGTTGAAGGATAGTAACTCCAGAAGGGGAAATCTCTCCACCTGTATGAGAAATCTCACCTCTGCCTGGGCTCTGGGTGGGGAAAACAAATCTTCTTTGAAAAAAACTCTGTTGTATTTTTGAGGTTCATATTTATACCACCATATTTACTGGGAATCCCACACCACCAAACTCTTGGGTTGCCTACCAGAAACAAAGGCAAAGCACTTTGAAGGAACACTCTCACAGCCTGGCCTCATCGGAGTGCCACAGAAAAAGTGCTTCTGAGGGTGTTTTTATGCCAGAAATTTATATAACATATGAGGAAATAATCTACAGTGAGTAAGAGCACTAATAACGCACAGAAGGACTGGACCCAAAAGAACTTCAGATTATTCGCAGTGATATGAAAAGACTGTAGACAAATA
>NW_012147792.1:72882-74112 GCF_000956105.1 Propithecus coquereli | reverse complement strand
GAATACAGATTAATATTACAAACACCAGTGCCTAGCTGTATCAAATTTAAATATTAGGCCCTACTTACTGCCTATCCTTTACATTATAGATATGGTAAAACCCTGCTTTTACCTCTTCCCTGACCCACTCTGCCTCTCTCCTTCCCCAGTGGGCTCTGCTATGATGAAATCAGTAATTATTATACCATAAAGACTCATATATATTTGCTACATATTTATGTGTCCATATACAATATAGGGTGTCTTCTTTTATTAAAAGTGTATGTACAATATACCATACTGTATATATTGTTCAGCACTTTGATTTTCCAGCTCAACTTTACAATTTTTTAATGTTTATCCATGTAGATACATGGAGCTCTAGTTCATTTATTACATTTTTTTTGTACCTTTCATTCAGTGTTTTCAATTTATCTTGTTCCTGATGACCTACACTTACGCAGTTTACATTTTTCCTGAAACAAAATAATGCTATTATTAATATTTTTGTACATGTTCCCTCTGAACGTGTGCATGTGTTTCTCTAGATCAAAGTCTACAAGCAGAATTGCAGGATGTGTCACTATGCATATGTTTAGACAGAGCAGATGGCTTTCTACTTTGTTCCATTTATAAAAATCGGAGCATTCTATATATAATCTCCATTCAATCCTTTTCTTAATAAACAATGAAATCTCCCAGTCCATACCCCTAATTTTTGCATTCTAATGGCTGAATGATATTCCTTGTAATGAATTTACCATAATCTGTTCAAGCATCTGTCTATTCACAGGATGCATTCTATTTTCAAGTTATTTAACTTTCTACAAACAATGCTGTAATAAAAGTTCAATTGTTAGTTTACTAGGATTTTCTTTTTCTTTATTTCTGCATATTATGGGGGTACAAATGTTTAGGTCACGTTGCCTTTGCCCCCCCCGTCCCGTCCAGTCAGAGGTTCAAGCGTGTCTATCCACCAGATGGTGCGCATTGCACTCATTATGTGTGTATATACCCATCCCCTCCAACCCCATCCCATCTGCCCGACGCCCAATAAATGTTATTCCTATAGGTGCACTTAGGTGTTGATCAGTGAAAACAATTTGATGGTGAGTGCATGTGGTGCTTATTTTTCCATTCTTGGGATACTTCACTTACTAGAATGTGTTCCAGCTCTATCCAGGAGATTACAAGAGGTGCTATATCACCATTGTTTCTTAAAGCTGAATAGTACTCCATGGTATACATATA
>NW_012147792.1:61426-71179 GCF_000956105.1 Propithecus coquereli | reverse complement strand
AGCTGTCTATTCACTCTAATGATAGTTTCCTTGGCAGTGCAGAAGCTTTTTAATTTGATTAGATCCCACTTATTTATTTTTGTTGCTGCGGCGATAGGGTTGTTTGATTTTTTCTTGCTGATATTCCTGAGTTCTAAATAGATTCTAGTTATCAGCCCTTTATCAGATGTGTAGCATGAGAAAATTGTCTCCTATTCTGTAGGTTATCTGTTTGCCCTTGTGACTGTTTCTTTGGCTGTGCAGAAGCTTTTTAATTTGATCAGGTCCCACTTATTTATTTTTATTGTTCCTGTGATTGCCTGTGGGGTCTTCCTCATGAATTCCTTGCCTAGGCCAATGTCTATAAGAGTTTTTCCAAAATTTTCTTCTAGAATTCTAATCATTTCACACCTTAGGTTTAAGTCTGTTACCCACCGTGAGTTGACTTTGTGAGAGGTGAAAGGTGTGGATCCTGCTTCAGTCTTCTACATGTGCCTATACAGTTTTCTAGCACCATTTATTGAATAAGGATTCTTTTCCCCAGTATATGTTTTTGTCTGCTTTGTCAAAGATTAGATGGCTATATGAGGATGGTTTAATATCTGGGTTCTCAGTTCCATTGCACTGGTCAATGTCTCTGTTCTTGTGCCAGTACCAACCTGTTTTCATTACTATAGCCTTGTTATATTTTGAAGTCTGGTAAATTGATATCTCCCATTTTGTTTTTATTGCCTAGGATTGCTTTTGCTATATGGGGTCTTTCTGGTTCCACATCAAGCATAAAATTAATTTCTATATGTATGAAAAATGATGTTCATATTTTAATAGGGATTGCATTGAATCTGTAGATCACTTTGGGTAGTACAGACATTGTAACAATGTTGACTCTGCCAACCCACAAGCATGGTATGGTTTTCTACCTGTTTACGTCCTCTGATATTTACTTCCTCAGTGTTTCATAGTTCTACCTGTAGAGGTCTTTTACCTCCTTAGTTAAATATATTCCGAGGTATCTTATTTTCTTTCTTGCTATTGTGAAGGGTATTGACTCTTTGATTTGGTTCTCAGTTTGACTGTTATTGGTGTATATGAATGCCTCTGATTTGTGTGTATTGATTTTGTATCCTGAGACTTTACTGAATTCATTTATCAGTTCCAGGAGTCTCTTGGTTGAATCCTTGGGGTTTTCTAAATATAATATAATATCGTCAGCAAAGACTGATTGTTTGATGTCTTCTGCCCCCATTTGGATGCCCTTAATTCCGTTCCCTTGTCTAATTCCAGTAGTCAGGACTTCCAGCACTATGTTGAATAGAAGTGGAGATAGTGGGCAACCTTGCCTGATTCCAGTTTGAAGTGAGAATGCTTTCGATTTTTCCCCATTAAGTATGATGTTGGCTGTGGGTTTGTCATACATGGCTTGTATCATTTTTAGTTAAGCCCCATCTATGCCTATTTTGTTAAGCGTTCTTGTCATAAAAGGGTGTTGAATTTTGTCAAATTCTTTTTCTCCGTCTATTGAGAGGATCACATGGTGTTTGTTTTTGCTTCTATTTATATGGTGAATTACATTTATAGATTTGCTTATGTTCAACCATGCCTGCATCTCTGGGATGAAGCCCACTTGGTTATGATGGATTATTTTTTTGATAAGCACCTGGATTTGGTTAGCTAGGATTTTGTTGAGAATTTTTGCATCTACGTTCAAATGGATGTTGGTCTGTAGTTTTCTTGTTTTATTGCGTCCTTTCCTGGTTTTAGTTTCAGGGTTATGCTAACTTCATAAAATGTGTTGGGGAGGAATCCATCCTTCTCGATGCTGTGGAATAATTTCTGCAGGATAGGCACAAGTTCTTCTTTGTAGGTGTGGTAAAATTCGTGTGTGAAACCATCTGGGACGGGACTTTTCTTTTTAGGAAGGGTTTTCATTGCTGTTTCAATTTCAGTCCTTGATATTGATCTGTTCAGGAATTCCATTTCTTTCTGGTTGAGCCTAGGGAGGCTGTGTGTTTCTAAAAATTTTTCCATTTCCTCCACATTTTCCAGTTTGTGTGCATAAAGGTTTTTTTAGTATTCATAGATTATATCTTGTATCTCCATGGCATCAGTTGTTATCTCTCCTTTTTTGTTCCTGATGGAGCTTATTAGAGATTTTTCATTCTACTTTTTGTTAGTCTAGCCAAAGGTGTGTCAATTTTGTTTATTTTTTCAAAGAACCAACTTTTAGTTTTTTTAATATTCTGTATAGTTTTCTTGTTGTCAATTTCATTTAGTTCTGATTTGATCTTATTAATTTCACTTCCTCTGCTGGGTTTGAGATCGGTCTCTTCTTCTTTTTTCAGTTCTTTGAGTCGATTCATTAGGTTGTCTATTTGTGATCTTTCTGTCTTTTCGATATAGGCATTTATGGAAATAAGCTTTCCTGTCAGGACTGCTTTAGCTGTGTCTCACAGATTTTGATAACTTGTGTCTCCTTTGTCATTTAGTTCAAAGAATCTTTTGATTTCCATCTTCATATCCTCATTTATGAAGTAATCATTCAGCAGAAGGTTGTTTAGTTTCCATGACTTTGTGTAGAAATGAGAGTTTCTGTTGGGGTTGATTTCTACTTTTATTCCACCGTGGTCTGAGATGATACATGGTATGATTTCTATTTTTTTGAATTTTTTTGTGACATAGTTTGTGTCCTAGGATATGATCAATCTTAGAGAATGTCCCATGAGCTGATGAGAAGAACGTATATTCAGTGGTTTTTGGGTAGAATGTCCTGTAAATGTAAGTCAGGCCCATTTGTTCTAGAGTTCTGTTTCAGTCTATTATTTCTTTGTTAATTTTCTCTTTGGGGATCTGTCCTATGCTGTCAGTGGGGTGTTGAAGTCTCCGACTATTATGGTGTTGCTGTTTATCAATTTGTTTAGATCAAATAGAGTTTGCTTTATGAATCTGGGTGCACCTAAGTTGGGTGCATACATATTTAGAATTGTTATGTCTTCTTGTTGAACTGTACCCTTCACCATTATATAGTGACCATCTTTGTCTTTCATTACTTTTGTTGATTTAAAGCCTAAGTTATCTGAAATCAAAACCACCACGCCAGCCTTCTTTTGGCTTCCGTTTGCTTGAAATATTGATTTTCACCCCTTTACCTTGAGTCTAAATGCATCCTTGCAGGTTAGATGTGTTTCCTGAAGACAGAAGTTACTTGGCTTGTATTTTTTTATCCATTTGGCCAGCCGATCTCTTGAGTGAGGAGTTCAAGCCATTCACATTTATTAAGAGAAGTGATAGGTGGGGTAAATTTCTGTTCATCCTATTGGTTTGAGCTTTGTTGTTTTGTTTTCTCTCTTGAGCCTTTGTGGTATGTGGCCTTTGATCTTTAGCTTTTGAGTGGTTTTACATTCGTGAGTGTTTATTGTGGTGATCCGTGTGTTACTTTGTTTTAAGTACTTCTTGGGGAGCTGGTCTTGTCTGGGTGAATTCCCTCAGTCTTTTCTTATCTGAGAAGGTCTTTATTTCTCCTTTGTATACAAAACTTAGTTATGCAGGGTACAGGATTCTAGGCTGGGCATTATTCTGTTTCCGAAGAGTGAGAATGGGGCCCTAGTCTCTTCTTGCTTGTAAGGTTTCGGTTGAGAAGTCTGGCCTTATCAGGAAAGGGTTTCCTTTGTATGTTACTTGTTTCTTTCACCTTACAGCTCATAGAAGGGCCTCTTTAGTGGAAATTTGGTCAGTCTGATGACTGCATGTTGTGGTGTCTTCCTGTTTGCATTGAATCTCCCTGGGGTCCTTTGAGCTTCTTGTACCCTGATATCTAGATTTTTAGCAAGGCCTGGAAAATTTTCCTCAATTATATCTTGAAATGGCTTATCCAACCCTTGAGTGTTTTCTTCTTCACCTTCAGGGATGTTTAGAACTCTCACGTTAAGCTTCTTTACATAATCCCACATTTCTTGTAGGCTTTGCTGTCTTCTCTTATTTCTCTGCTCTATCTCTGTGACTGACTTATTTAATTGGAAGGTGTTATCTTCAATCCCTGAGATTCTTTCTTCTGTTTGATCTACCCTGTTCTTCAGGCTTTCCACTGTGTTTTGTAGTTCTTTGAATAAATTCTTCATTTCCAGGAGTTCAGTTTGATTTTTCTTTAATATTTCAATTTCTTTAGTGAATTTTTCTTCCACGTCCTCGATTTTATTTGTCATTTCTCTGTGTTGTTTATCCATTCTTTCTTGCATATCATTGAGGTTTCTTACAATCCATGTTTGAAATTCTTCTTCTGTCATTTTAGTGTTCTGAATTTGGGTAATGTCCAGTGCTAGAGAGCTGGTGTTCCTGTTTGGGGTGTGCTTTCCATTTGATTCTTCATACTTCCAGAATTCTTTTGCTGGTTCCTTCCCATCTGGATCAGTTGTTGCTTCTTGCCTTTAGATTTTCGTTTGGATAATGACACTCCCTGTTTAGTCTCTGATCCAGTAGGTGGTGATTGTGGGTGAGATTCAACCACACTCTTTATGATGAGTCAGTAGATGCACTAAAAAGGTGTGCAGAATGACCTCCCTGTCAGTAGGTGGAGCTTGCGTGGAGGAGCAGGTTGCAGTGTTGTTTTTGGATCCTGTAACCAGCTCTTGTTCCTCTGGAGAGGCCCTCTTGTGCCTCAGGTGGTGGGTGGGGCCCTGGGACTTCCAGGTGTCTCCTTATTCTCCACCTCAGTGGCAGCAGGTCCAGGAGTGAGTCTGGGTGGAGCTGTGTCGGGTAAGCCTGCCCTCAAGTTCCACAGGTGGTGTTAGCAGGGGCAAATGTCTGTTCTGTGTTTCTGGGCAAAGCTGCCAAGGAGGGGCTGAACTGGCCTCACTCAGCTGAAAAGTCTGTGTGGGAGTGTCGTGGTCTGAGACCTGCAGTCTGGAGCAGGCCTCACTCCTTTCCACCCTCCCTTATTCCGTGATTTCTCCTCGGCCTGTGCCAGCAGGTAGGACTTCAAGCCACTGAATCTCCCCTGGCTGTGATGCAGGCTGAGAGGTTCCCTGCCCAGGACTGCAGCCTGGGCTGGGCATGTAGCTTTCCTGTGGGAGGAGGGCTGCCTCTCAAGTACATTTATCTGCCCCTGAAGGCACTCACGCCTCAGTAGGCTCGTTCACAAATGTCCCTTCTGTGCCCTGGGGCAATGTGATCGAGACCTGGGTGTATGGGCTCTGGTCTGCAGGTCTGTCCCCTGGGCCCTGGAGATCAATCCCTGACCCTATAAGGAAGAGGAGTGCTGGTCTCAAGTCACCCACAGGGTGCCCAAGCAGGATTGATGTCTCTCCACCTTGGGATTTGGCCCCATTCTCCTGGAGTCACCAGGCTAGCAGCACCTGGGAGAGCTGGCGGGTAGGGGAGCTCACATTCTGCATACCCCTCAGTCTGCTGTAGGGCCCCAAAAGGAAAGGTCTCGTTCCTTGGAGATGCCTCCGGCTGGTGGCTAAATTGTCTCTCTGGGCACCCACGGGTAGGGAAGGGGAAGGAGAGAATGAAGCAATATGGTGCCTACCGATTGGCTCGGGTCTGTGTGGGGAGGTGCCCTGAGGGAGCTGGCAGTCTGGTGCCCTGTCCTCAAGAGGCTCACCGCTCACCGTCGGCAGCCGTCTCTGGGCTGGTGTTGGCAGGTCTCTCCAGCTGCTCAGGAGTCCACCAGCAGTCTGAGATGCAAGGGAGGGGAAAGTTAACTGCTCCATCTACCCTTGTTGCTGGTCTCCAAGCCTCTTGGAGGCCTTTCTCCTTGCAGTTCTCCTCCGCAGCTTCTTCCCGTGGAGTCCCCTGTAGATTCAGGCACCCTTCCTTCTCATCTTCGTCCAATCTATGATTGTCTGCTTGTTTATTTTTTTCGACTTTCTTCTAAAATCTGTATGTTTAGCAGAGACACTCTAGCTGACACTTTTTCTCATCCACAATCTTGAATTCCTCCCCTAGGAATTTCTTAAATGGGCAATATTTCCCACTGAGTATGATAGCCAAGTGAGTCTTCAGGATCTTTGATGAATGATTTAAAATTCTTCCTTCTACTTCAGTGAGAAGGGAGGTGATATAATAGTGTTTCCTGAATCTTAAATAAGAAGCATAGGCTTGCCTACCTAATTCTGGGATAATTAGGCAGAACTGTTGCGAGGCTTGTTGAACATTATCCATGGAGTGGGACATCATTCAGTGGTTTCCAGCAAGGGACTGATGAGATAGATTCGTGGTTTGGAAAAACCTCTTTGGCTGCAGTGTGGAGAATGGGCTGTGTGGGAGGGGAGAAGTTTGGGTGGAAGCCCTCATCCATGCTCTAGATAGTGGTGGCCTGAAATAGACTGATGGCAATGAAGATGGGGAGAAGGGAATGGATATCAGAGCTGTTTGGAAGGCAGCAGCAACAGGCCTTGTGGATTGCTTGAATATGGGCAGTGAGGGGAAGAAACAGGTTAAATGGGATTTCCAGGGTTCTGATGTGGGTAGGTGATGAAATTCAGGATGCAGGAGGAGGAGCGGGTTGGCTACCTTGTTCTTCTCTTGGGTGCCATAGTCTGCTGAAGGATCATTGGGCTTCAAAGGGCTGTAGAAGCCATGCTAATGCTTAGCTTCCTCCAGCACACATGTCACAGAGCAAAGCAGGGTGCAGCCTGCTCTCAGAATTGGGGAAGGCTAGCTATTGCCAGTGGCATTTGTGTCTTGGAGAAGAATTCCTCTTTAAGCAAGGGTAAACTCATCCTGAACTTTACTCAGAACCATAATTCCCTGTAAAATCCCAAAATGAGCTCATTAGCAGACTCTGCAACATCATAGATGTGATGGCAGTTCCTGAAATTCATTTCGAGGTCTCTGGGGTCTAAGGGTGCTGGCATGCCTCAAGTAACTTCAAGGGCAATGTAAACAAAAGGTGTCAAATGATTCAACCCATTAAAATGAGTCTGCATGTTCTGTGACTTAGGTGCCTACCACCGGTGCCTTTAGAGTCCCTTCTTTGTTACTACTGGACATGTCCAAACCTTTTTCTGTTGGGAATCCCAATTCTTCGTGCTTTCCCTTTAGGAGTGGGAATTTTTCTGGAGGGGGATGTGAGATATCTGTCTCCTGAAAATAAAAAATAGTACCCAATTACAGTAAAGTTGTCCCAAGTGTTGACTGATGCATCGCTTATTCTTTGCCAATTAATGTTTCTTGTATTTCTTTCCTAAACATATATCTGAAATCCATCCAATTAATATTCACAATATCAATAATAAGTAAGTTCCTTCTTTTAGTCTTCACGTGCATTATCTCCAGATGGTCACTATCATTAGGATGCTCAATGTAGATATGAGGCATCTGAGTCTGTGACAGGCACAATAAGTGGCCTAATATCCAATCCCTGAGAGGCAACGGAGTCAGGATTTTTCATCCACTTTCCCTGATGCCCCGGACATTGTTCTGTCCTCCTCTGGGTCATTAATGACACTGTTCCCACTACCACCACCCTGACTTATAGGGTTTTCTGTGTAGATTTATGCAGCAGGCTCCTTCTTGGCTTTACCCCACCTCCAGGCTCTCCTCGTCCAACTGTCCCTTGCATGTGGTCATAAGAAGATCCTCCTGAGGTGGCACCAACCCACTTGCCATCACCAGGTGATTCTCCTTAGATGCTGGGTCAAGTACCTTGCTAGCTTAGTGGGGCCTGATCCATAGAATATCCTCAAATAGTGAGACGTGATGATTGAATGAATGAATGAAATGTAGCAAGGATACAATGTATCTTCCTTCTTCAACATCTCTTAGCTGGAGCCATTAGTGTGCTTGACCTTCACTTCCAGTTTTGCCCAGTTCCTGAGCCCATATTGACCAAGTAGGGGAGACCCTGAGGACTCAGCCCTGGTACATTTGCATTCCTGTGTGCACATAATCCTGTGGGCATGCACCCATTTGAACGTGCTGCAGCATTTGCTTGCTCACCTTTCTGCTTGCTTCTGATTCTGTGTGGAGGTTCTGACATTGGTCCCTCTGAGATACACCATCCATTCAGCACCTTCCTGTTCAGCACTTGGCACATATTATCTCATTAAACCCTCACAGCATTCCTGAAGAGTGGGCACTCTCATTCCTATCTTATAGATGTGGAAGCCTGACATGGAGGTTCCTTACCTAGGTTAGAAGCATGGGCACAGGAGAGGAATGGGAGCAGGGTATCAATAACAGTAGTGTCCATTTCTTGAGCAGCTTCTCTGTGCCAGATGCTTTGCAAACATGTTCCATTTACAATGCAGTTGCTATTATGCCTATACTTTTAAAGATGAGGCATCAGAGACATGACAAGAGCAAATAACTTGCTCAACATCAGAGTTAAGTTGTGCAGCCTGGGTTCAAGCCCACGCTTGTTTGATGTCACAGCCCATGCCCTTACCACAAAGCCAGGAGTTGGAAGTGGGGGCAGAGTGAAGGAGTAGGGACTGGGCTGTGTGAAGGATTGGAAGGTGTAACAAGGCAAGTGATGGAATCTCAGCTGAGATTAACCCCACCCCCCTCTCCAGAGGACTGAGAATGCTGGATAGCTCAGAGTCTGGGGCTCATCTACAGGCCATATTCACTTCCTTCATGGTTGCCAGGCATCAATGCTTCAAGACTCATGGAACCTTTAGTAGCCTGGAAACTACAAAAAGCATTCAATTGCTTAATTACAATGTACTCACAGTTGAGGAGGGTGGGGATAGTTTGCATAGACTCTTCTGCTATATGCAGGCTGTGCAGGGTATCTTTTGAGGATACTCAGGGCAGGGGTATCCTCAAAATTACTGTAGGAGGAGTACTTTTGTATTGGAGATACTAAGTTATCCAGGCCAACCTGAAGCCCTCACGTCAGAGCCCATAGAAGAAAGGCATTGTATAGGCTATTGAACAGTAGGCACAGTACAAGGAGTGGGGAAAAATCAAAGTCCTTTTAAAATGTGATTAATAATTTAAAGTTGTGAGGGTTTAAGTAGGTAAATAAAATCTGACTCAGAAGCAATTCTCTGTGCCTCAAGTAGAGAATTGTTGAGGGTATGGGTGCCCAATATTAGAGCAGAGTGTCAGGAGATTTGGTAGTAGTTCAAGTATGTCAGCTAGGATGGGTTATATTTTACTTCCATAATTAATAACTCCTATATCTCAGCGTCTTTAAACAACAGACAGGCATTATTTTTGTTCATACTACATGTCTACTTTTGGCAGGAAGAGGGCTAGTTCCACATTGGCCTCACTTAGGGTCCTAGACTGAGTGAACCTCCACTGGATGTAACTTTGATGATCACTGTATTAGGCAGAAAAGGAATGTGATACATCATGCCTCCAATTTGAAAGGCTTCTCTCCAGAAGTGACACAAATTACTTTTGCTCATATTTTGTTGGGACCCAAGTTGTCTGGCCATCCTTAACTTCAGTAGGCTATTGAAGTACAATCCTACTAGGTTTAGGATGTAGGAGAGTCTGAAATATTTGGTGGAGAGAACTTTTGTCTACCAAACCAGGAAACATGTGATGTTAGCTTGTGTAGCTGGTTATTTAGGTGTTGCAACACTGTTGGTATTATTTTTCTCCATCTACTTTTAGCTGTACTTTATTGCAACCACTTTTTATCCGTTTTTTTTTATTTCAGCATATTATGGGGTACAGATGTTTAGGTTACGTATGTTGCCCTTACCCCGCCTCCCACCCCCAAGTCCGAGCTTCAAGTGTGTCCATCCCTCGGATGGTGCCCATCGCATTCTTTGCGTATGCATATACCCGTCCCCTCCTCCCCCCTCCCCCTCCCCC
>NW_012147792.1:43937-53516 GCF_000956105.1 Propithecus coquereli | reverse complement strand
GTATGCCTTTAATTCCACTCTCTTGCCTGATTGCTGTGGCCAGGACTTCCAGCACTATGTTGAAAAGAAGTGGAGATAGTGGGCAACCTTGTCTGGTTCCAGTTCTTAGTGGGAATGTTTTCAATTTTTCCCCATTCAGTATGATGTTGGCTGTGGGTTTGTCATAAATGGCTTGTATTATTTTTAGGTAAGCCCCGTCTATGCCTATTCTGTTAAGCGTTCTTATCATAAAAGGGTGTTGAATTTTGTCAAATGCTTTTTCTGCGTCTGTTGAGAGAATCATATGGTTTTTGCATTTGTTTCTGTCTATGTGGTGAATTACGTTTATAGATTTGCTTATGTTCAACCATCTCTGCATCTCTGGGATGAAGCCCACTTGGTCATGTTGGATTATTTTCTTAATAAGCACCTGGATTCGGTTAGCTAGAATTTTGTTGAGAATTTTTCCATCCATATTCATAAGGGGTATTGGTCTGTAGTTTTCCTTTTTTGTTTCACCCTTTCCTGGTTTTGGTATCAGGGTTATGTTGGCTTCATAAAATGTGTTGGGGGGGAATCCATCCTTCTCGATGTTGTGGAATAATTTCTGCAGGATAGGCACTAGTTTTTCTTGGTAGGTGTGGTAAAATTCGGGTATGAAACCATCTGGTCTGGGACTTTTCTTTTTTTGAGTGTTTTTTATTGCTGTTTCAATTTCAATCCTTGATATTGGTCTGTTCAGGAATTCTATTTCTTCCTGGTTGAGCCTAGGGAGGCTGTGTGTTTCTAAAAATTTGTCCATTTCCTCCACATTTTCCAGTTTGTGTGCATAAAAGTTTTTTGTAATATTCATAAATTATATCTTGAATCTCCATGGCATCGGTTGTAACTTCTCCTTTTTTGTTCCTGATGAAGCTTATTAGAGATTTTTTTTTCTGTTTTTCGTTAGTTTAGCCAAAGGTGAGTCAATTTTGTTTATTTTTTCAAAGAACCAAGTTTTTGTTTTATTAATCTTCCGTACAGTTTCCCTGTTGTCAATTTCATTTAGTTCTGATTTGATCTTACTAATTTCCCTTCTTCTGCTGGGTTTGTGGTCAGTCTTTTCTTCTTTTTCCAGTTCTTTGAGTCAATATTCAACATTTTTGTAAATTTATTCTTGTCCTACTACTAACCTATTTTAATTGCTATAACCTAATTAAATGTGAAATATCAAGTAATGTTTGTTGTCCCTCATTGCTTTCTCTTTTCTTGGCCATTCTGGCACTTTTATCTTTCAGATGAACTTCAGAGTCTTTCAGTCAGGTGCCAAAAAAATCCTGTTAGGATGCCAATTGCATTAGGATATAACATATACATTAATTTAGGGGAGATCACCATCTTTCTATTACCAAGTCTGTTTATCAAAGAAAAAAATAATTCTCCCAATTTTTTCAGTCTTTTTTCATGTTCCTCAGAGTGATTTTATTATTTTCATATTGATTGTTTACATTCAAATTATAACTAAGATAGGAGATAGCAGAACACACACACTTTTTTATCCATCAATATCACTAAGTCAAATAAAAATAATCTAATCTTAGATATGGAGAGATTTTATTCCAAAACACTATTGTCAAAGGAAGCATGTTCTGACCTCAGGATCTTTGAGCATCTTGAAATCAAACAGAAAAAGGCTTCCCTTTGCAGGAAAAGATAAGGAGATCTAGCAGGAACTTTTTAGGGGAAATTGGGGAAAAGAATGAAAATGATGAGACATTATGAGCAGATGGTCTGACAGGAAATATTTTTTGCTGTGGTCACCTGCTTCTGAGGATAAGCTATTAAGCGTGGATGTTTGCAATATATTGCTTTCTCCCTTTAACTAGGGAGCAAGTTAGTGTTTAGGGGCCTGTGGGGAGAAGGAATCTTGACTAAAGACTGGTCAAGCCAAGCCAGAGTGTAAGTAATGAGCAATTGTTAACACTTGATCACCCATGATGTGGTTTGGATGTTTGTCCCCTCTTAATTTCATTTTGAAATTTGATCCTCAGTGTTGGATGTGGGGCCTGGTGGGAGGTGTTTGCCTCATGGGGACAGATCCCTCATGAATGGCTTGGGGTCCCATCATAATTAGTGAATTCTACCTTTATTAGTTCATGTGAGAGCTGGTTGTTTAAAGGAGGCTAGCACCTCTTCCTGTATCTCTTGCTCCTTTTTTCACCATGTGACATGCCTGTTCCCCTTTTGCCTTCCATCTTCATTGGAAGTTCTCTGAAGCCCTCACCGAAGCAGATGCTGATCCCATGCTTGTAAGATCTGCAGAAGTGTGAGCCAAATAAACCTCTTTTCTTTTTCTTCCTCCCATATACTTTGTTTTTTTATTTTTTATATTTTTTTTATTTCGGCATATTACGGGGGTACAAATGTTTAGGCTACGTACATTGCCTTTACTCTACTCGAGTCAGAGCTTTAAGCATGTCCATCCCCCAGATGGTGCACACCACACCCATTAGGTGTGAATATACCCATCCCCTCCTCCACCTCCCACCTGGCTGACACGTGATGAATGTTACTACTAAATGTGCACATAAGTGTTGATCAGTTAATACCAATTTGGTACATATGGTGCTTATTTTTCCATTCTTGTGATACTTCACTTAGTAGAATGGGCTCCAGCTCTATCCAGGGTAATATAAGAGGTGCTGTATCACCATTGTTTTTTGTGGCTGAGTAGAACTCCATGGTATACATATACCACATTTTATTAATCCACTCATGTATTGATGGGCACTTGGGTTGTTTCCACACCTTTGCTTTATAGATTATCCAGCCTCACTTATTTCCTTTATAGCAATGCAAAATGGACTAATACAACCCATAATGGAACAATATTTAGTCCTCTGTTGATTGATTTTTACTGATTCAATAATTGGCAAAGTTGAGTAGTTGTGATAGAGACCATAAGTGGTACTGTCCTCACTTGATACTGCTGCTTGTCACACTATAAATCTCAGGGATGCAGTTACAACTTGGCAGAATTTTTAGTTACTAGTCCATTTCTTTACTACCTCACCTCCCTCTTTGGTACCCACTGAGGACTGACTCTGGAATCTGTGTACTGTCAGAAGTTTCAGCTGCCTCCTGGATTCAGATACCTCAAACAATGCCCTCGAGACTCAAACCATCTTTATCTAAACAGCTTCCTTCTGTAGCCTGACTTTCTCCTTGCCCTACCTCCATCATGAGGAAGAGCGTCACGGCAATGATATCACCTTAGAATAGAAGTGAACTGTCATAGGATTTACACAAGACCAAGAGTCTCATAACCTGATATTCAAAATGTCTCGAGTATAACTCAAAATTCTCACAAAATGAAGAACCAGGAAAACTTCAAGCTACATGAGAAAAGAGAATTAACAGACACTAATGCTAAAAAGACAGAGGTGTTGGGATTATCTGATAGTCTTTATAGCCAAAACTGTAAAAATGCTCCAACATGCAATCATCAACACTTCTGAAAGAAATATAAACATAGACGTTTCAGCAGATGAACAAACAAACATGAAGAAGAACCAAATGGAAATTTTAGAAGCTAAAAAATTAATTTACATAATCATTGTAACCATTTTGCTATCTATATATATCTTATAACATCATGTTGATCATTTGCCTTGGAAGGTAGTGTAGACACACCCGCTTCCCAGGACTTTCTCTCTCTTTCCTTATTCAGCTTGTGTAACAGAGAGAAAGAGAGACATGGAGAGAGATGGATCTTCCTTTTCTCACTCACTCGGGGCTTTCCTGGAAGGAATCCAGCTGTTTCCTATATATAGGAATCAATTAAAAGTGCATATTCTAATTTCTTTATAAAACACTACTTTCTTATCAAAGCCCACTTGCTCTCCCTCTTTCCCATATACTACCTCACAAATTGGACTGATGAAAAATGTAAAAATAAGTAGTGAGAATGGACAGGATGTACACAACTTACTATCTACATTAACAAGAGTTTGCTAATTTATTTTCTTTATCAACATTCCTTTACTATATCAGGAAACTCTTGCTCAGGAAGATAAAAGTTGCAAATCACTCCATTGTTCATTCCAGGAACTTTCTTAAATAACTTTCTACTATCCAATAAAAATATTGAAATGACATTTTTTAACTCCAGACTCTTTGGATCCCTTGCCTCAAAATTGTTGCATCGCTGGGTTCACGAGTTCCAAACTATTATATAGCAATTACCTAACGGGTAATATGTACACTAATTGGGTGGGGGTTACACAAAAAGCCCAGACTTCACCACTATGCAATATATCCATGTAAAAAATCTGCACATGTACCCCCTAAATCTATGTAAATAAGTAAAAATAATAAATAATCATAATCCTTATCCAACATTTACCCTATTCTTCCTCCACCTCACACTGATAGATGCATATTACACCAGACTTCGGTATTTCAATAAATATCTTTTCCTCCTCTGATACTCTACTAAGGCTCTGTTCAGGTATTGCTCTCCCTTACAGTGTTATGCAGTAACGTCAACTGTGTCTTATCAACAGGTTTTTTGGCAGATATTTGGACAATACTGTACAGTCATGTACTGCATAAAGATGATTCATTCAACTATGGGCGGCATATACAACAGTGGTTCCCATAAGATTATGATAGCATATTTTTATGATACCTTTCCTGTGTTTAGATATGTTTAATATGCAAATACTTACCATTGTGTTACAATTGTATTGAGTACAGTAACATGCTGTACAGGTGTGTAGGCTGAGAGCAAGAGGCTATACCATGCGGACTAGGTGTGCAGTAGGCTATACCATCTAGGTTTGTATAGGTACAATGTATGATGTTCCAACAATGATGAAATCGCTTGAGGCATTTCTCAGGACTTATCCCAATCATTAAGCGATGTATGACTGTATATGATATGCATAGTTAAACTTGTGCAACATGTGAGAGTAGATTAAGTCCAGATTCTAGAACCAATGTCTAATGATATTTCTGAACTGTACACTAGCTGAAGGAGCACAGGAATATGCAGAAAAATCAGTGTCTCTGCAGAGACATAATTGTACAATAATGCATCCAAAACAGTAAAGAAATCGTGAATGTAGTTATTCTACGGGTGTAGGCAAGGTAATTGCAAGTAAGACAGACAACCCAGAGGCAGGGAAGAAAATATTTGCTTAATGCATGTATAAAATAGGTATTGAAGTCCTTGGTGGCTATTCCTGTCACAGGGCATCTTGCTGAGACACATCCTCCCATAAAGGTACCCCGAGTCTCTCTGTCCCCAAAGTACCTGGAGATGGAGAAAAAGCTGGGTGGCGAAAAGAAAGATTCTATGTGAGAGGCCTCTTTCGTGCTCAGGAGCACCTATGGTTTCTGGTCTGCAAGGCCAGAAAACCTCAGACCTCCCAGCGATCAATGTGCATGTCCCGTGGAGCACATGTCCTTTATTGCGCATGCGCCCTGTTGCCCGCTTGCTTCAGGTGGAGCTGCTCCAGGGAGGTGGTCTTTCTGCCCTCTTTGTTCTTTCTCTGCGACTGAGACTCAGCTGGTATGTCTGTAGATCTGTCTCTCTGGGAGTTGTAAGCGTGAGTGTGAGAAGGAGCCACTGGGCTTCAGTCAGGTCAGGCTGCGCGGTCCGTAGCCTTGGAGGGAAGTCCTCGAGGTCGTCGTTCTTCTCCTCACAGGCATCGACGTCGCCGTGGGCCTTGTCCACGTGGCGGGGCTGGGACCAGGGAGGAGGGCTCGTGGAGGGGACGGGTCGGGTGAAGATGGGGTGAGTGCTGGGGGTGGTGTTGAAGGAGTCTCAGTCCCGGCCCCCCCCCTCCCCGCCGACGGAGGAGAGATCCCTGGGTTCTTAGTAGGGGGCGGGGCAGGCGGTAAGGAAGGGCCTGGAAAGTGGGAACCCTTTGGGCTGGTGACCGCGTCCCTGAGGTCTGCGCAGCGCCCCGTAGCGGTGCCGAGTGAGGAGCGGGCCCATCGCTTGTGTGGGAACTTCTCACCTCCGCCATGGCGGTTCGGAAGGGGTCGTGGGAGACGCCAGGGGAAGGAAGGGACGGGGCCGTGCGCTCCAACAAAACTCGATTTGAGGGGGCACGTGGGCCTAGTGAACGCGACTGCGACGAAAGTGGCACTGTCTCCAGTTGTAATTTTCTAGCCCTATTTTCCTAAATGTGTCTATGACGGAGAGTCTAGTTGTGAAAGGATTGTTCTGCCAGCTTGTCGAACATCAGTGGCTTTGCAAGCACTGAGTAGGCGTACATGCTTGTATTTACTTTGTTGCGACTTATGTTGAAAGTAGTTTCAAAATTAAGAAAAAATTACAAGTTAACATTTGGCCATGTAAGTGGTCAGATATAAGTATCCTCTTAATTTCATTTTCCCAAACACAGTATTCTGCTTTCAATGAGAAGTATCGGTTACCGAGGAAGATCAACATACAGGCCTAGACCAAGAAGAAATGACCAAGAATTTTGCCGGCAGGTTGGGCCTGTGGTTGTGAGTGCTTTCACATTTGATGTTTTCCGTTAGCAGAAATTTATTTTTGTGGTAGTGTTCTTGAGCCAGTATAGATAACACTGGTAAAGGTCTTCCATGCTGATAAAAAATGATAATGGAATCTCCTGAAGGAAACATCTGTCAAGGTAGTGCTCTCCCTTACAGCATCATGAAATTATGTCAGCGTTGTCATAAGAGCAGGTTATCTGGCTGATAATTGGGGAGGACAGTATACGATGAGCATCGTCACCAATGCCGTACTTCATATGACAGTAGACTGAGCCCAGATCCTAGGACCAATATCTATGGATGTTTCTGAACACACACTGTCCGAATGACCGCCGACATACTTAGAGAACTCTTTTACCAGTCCAGAAATTTAAAAGTGCAGTAACACAACCCCAAAACAGCGAACAGCGTGGGAATGTATTTATTCTACAGAAATAGTTAAATTCATTGCAAGCATGGTGAAACACTAAGAAGCAGAGAAGGAAATGATGAATCAAAGCATGTCTAAAACAGATATTAAGATTCTTAATTTCTGTTTCTGTCACTGCAGGTCTTTCTGAGACAACCTCCACTAAGGGTCACTGGGACCTATTTGTCCCTAAAGTTTCCGGATGCGGATGCATAAGAATGGTTGAGCGGCCGGCGCGATGAAGCTCTCTTTACAGGCCTTTCTTCATACTCAGGAGACTCGGCGGATGCAGGTCTGTGGAAGACGGGAAAACCCAGCCCACACCACACGTGGCGAACTCAGTGCGCATGCTCCTTGCCGCGCAAGGCTGCTGTTGCGCAGGCGCCTTGCTTTCGGCCCGCTGCGGACAGAGCTGTGGAAGGAGCGGTCGCGTCCTCCTTGTCTTTGGCTGAGACTCGGTCGGTAGGTTGGCGGACTGCTCCTCCCAGAAGTTGAAGTGTGAGTGAATGTGAGCAGGAGCCAGCGGGCTGCGGGCGGTAGGGCTGCGCGGTCCGTAGCCTTGCGGGGAGGTCCTCGAGGTCGTCGTCCTTCTCCTTACAGGCGGCGCCGCCGCCATGGGCCTTGTCCACGTGGCGGGGCTGGGACAAGGGAGGAGGGCTCGTGGAGGGGACGGGTCGGGTGAAGATGGGGCGAGTGCTGGGGGTGGTGTTGGAGGTGTCTGAGTCCCAGGGGAGCCTGGGACCCCCGAGGAAGAACAGATTCCAAGGTCCTCAGTGGAGACACGAGCAGGGGCGGGGCGGGTGGTAAGGAAGGGCCTGGAAACTTGGAACTCTGCAGGCTGGTGACCGCGTCCCTGAGGTCTATGAAGCGCCCCACATTGGTGCCGAGTGAGGAGCGAGCCCATAGCTTGTGTCACAACTTCTAACCTCCACCATGGCGGTTTGGAAAGGGCTATAGACATCACCAGGAGGAATGGGCTGTGCTGTGCTCTCCTACAGAACTCGATTTTAGCGGGGGAATAGGCTTAGTCAATGGGAGTGTGACAAAAGCACTAGTCACTCAAATTCCAGCCCTCTAGTCTCTACAGTCCAGTTGTGAAAACAAAAATCATCAGAAATGTTCCCAGGCTTTTACCATGTGACTTAAGGCAGGTTCTCTGCCTGCTTGACAGTCACAGAAACAAAGGCTTATTTATTGTGATTAGAAAGCATGCATACTTGTACTGATCCTTACTCTAAAGATACTTTCAAAATTGAAAAATATGACAACTCAGCATGTGGCCAGGGAGTGTTCCTATATAGCTATCGTCTTAAGTGTATTTTCCAAATCACTGTATTGTACTTTCAGAGTGAAATATGAGTGGACATATAAGAACAAGATCCAAATCTAAAGGAAGAGGAAATGATGGAAAGTCTTCTAAGCCAGTTTAGCCTGTGGTTGTGAGTGCTTTAACATTTGATGTTTTCTATTGGCATAAATGTATTTTTGTGATAATTTTGTTGAACTAATATCGATACACTTATAAAGTCTTCCATGTTGATGCTATTGGTGACAATGGAATCTCATGATGGAAACACTGATCCCAGGAGGATTATAGCCTGGTGTTGCTTAAATGATTGCTGTTTTCTGGATATATGCTTGATGACTTCCTTCTCATACTTATTAACAGATTGTTCATATCCATTTCACCATAGATTAAAATACCCTGTAAAGACCTTCTGGTAACTTGTCTTGCTAACTTTTCTCCTCCATGGTGGGAGGAGTAACTTGTTAAGAATATGAATATAGGCCAGGTGCGGTGGCTCATGCCTGTAATCCTAGCACTCTGGGAGGCCGAGGCGGGGTATCGCTCAAGGTCGAGTTCGAGACCAGCCTGAGCAAGAGCGAGACCCCGTCTCTACTAAAAATAGAAAGAAATTAAAAATATATATAGAAAAAATTAGCCGGGCATGGTGGCGCATGCCTGTAGTCCCAGCTACTTGGGAGGCTGAGGCAGAAGGATTGCTTGAGCCCAGGAGTTTGAGGTTGCTGTGAGCTAGGCTGACGCCACGGCACTCTAGCCTGGGCAACACAGCGAGACTCTGTCTCAAAAAAAAAAAAAAAAGAATATGAATATAGAATAGTATTGGGAAAATGTCCTTAGACTTATTTATGATTTGATATATCTATGTGTTCTGTATATTTACATTATTTGTATATATTTTATTGTAAATTCACAATTTATAATTATGGTGTATTTATGGCATATGAAGTGATGTTATGATTTATGAATGAAATGTGAAATAATTAAATCAGTCCAATTAACATATCACCTTACCTTAGATACTTACCAATTTTGGTGGTGAGAACATTTGAACTTTACTCTTTCAGCATGTCCAAACACTTCAATTTGCTATACACAGCATGCTGTGCAATAGATGTTAGAAAAAACCTTATTCCTTCTAAGTGAGATTTTGTACCTTTTGACCATCATCTCATTCTCCCCACCCTCTCAGCCTCTGTAACCACTGTGCTCCTCTCTGCTTGTTAGAGTTCTGCTGCTTTAAATGCCACATATAAGTGAGATCCTCAAGTATTTGCCTTTCTGTACCTGATTTATTTCACTTAGGGTAATGTTCTCCAAATCCATCCATGTTGTCACAAATGGCAGAATTTTCTTCTTCTTTGTGGCTGAATATATA
>NW_012147792.1:13404-43792 GCF_000956105.1 Propithecus coquereli | reverse complement strand
ATATATATGCATATTCCCATTGTTTAAATATGTATATATACACCATATTTTCTTTATCCATTCATCTGTTTTTGAACATTTAGTTTGATTCTGTAACTTGTCTATTGTGGATAGTACTGCAGTGAACATGGGAGTACAGACTTCTTTTCAGCAAACTGATTTCAAATCCTTTGGGTAAATACCCAGAAGTGGGATTGCTGATAATATGGTAATTCTTCTTTTAGGTTGTTGTAGAACTGCCATACCTTTTTCCATAATGGCTATACTAATTTATATTCCTTCCAGCAATGTACAAGGGTTCCCTTTTTGCCACATCCTTGTTAACACTTTTTATCTCTTGTCTTTTTGATGATAGCCATTCTGACAGGTGTGAAATAACATCCCATTGTGGTTTTAATTTGTATTTTCCTAATGAGAGAGATATTGAGCACTTTTTCATGTTGGTCATTTGTTTGTCTATTCAGGTGACTTGCCCATTTCTTAATTGGGTTTTTGTTTTCTTCCAATTGAGTTGTTGGAATTCCTTTTATAGTTTGGATATTAACCCCTTATTGGATGCATGGTTTGAAATATTTTCTACCAATCAGTAGGTTGTTTCTTCATACTTACTAATCATTTCCTTTGCTGTATAGAAGCATTTTAGTTTGATGTAATCCCATTTATCTGTTTTTTGGTTTTGTTGCCTGCACTTTAGGGGTCAAATCCAAAATATCAATGCCCAGTGGCCCCATACCAATGTTTTGTAGTTTTTCCATTATGTTTTCTTCTGGTAGTTTTGTGGTTTCAGGTCTTATGTCTTCAATCCATTTTGGGTTGATTTTTTTATATGGTGTGAAATAAGAGTCCAGTTTCACTTATGTGCGTGTGGATATTCATTTTTCACAACACCATTTACTGAAGAGTCTACCCCATCCTTTTTGTGTATTCTTGGCACTTTCGTGGTCAATCAGTTGAGTGTACATGTCTGGGGTAATTTCTGGGCTCTCCATTCTTTTTCATTGGTATATTTGTCTAATTTTGTCCTGGTAATGTGCTGTTTTTATTACTGTAGCTTTATAGTATAGTTTGAAATCAGTTATAGTGATGTCTCCAGCTTTGTTCTCTTTGCTCATGATTGCTTCAGCTACTCAGTGTTTTATTTTGTGGTTCCATATGAAGCATAGGATTTTCTTTTCTATTTCTATGAAAAATAACAATGGAATTTTATAGGGATTGCACTGAATTTGTAGATTGCTTTAGGTAGTATGGACATTTTAACAATATTAATTCTTTCAATCAATGAATATGGATATCTTTCCTTTTCTGTGTCCTCTTCAGTTTTTTTTCATTATTGTTTTATAGCTTTCATTGTATAAGTTTTTCCCCTCCTAGGTTAAATTTATTCCTAAGTGGGGTTATTTGGTGCTATTTTTAATGGGATTGTTCTTTTGCTTTCTTTTTCAGATATTTAATGGTTAGTGTGTAGACATACTACTACTGACTTTTCTGTGTGGATTTTGTATCCTGCAACTTTATTGTATTCATTTTTTGTTCTAACAGTTTTTTCTTGGTGGCGTCTTTAGAGTTTCTATATATAAGATCATGTCATTAGCAAACAGGGACAATTAAAATTCTTTTCCAATTTGGGTGCCTTCTATGTCCGTTTGTTGCCTAATTGTCCTTCCAATATTATGTTGAATAGAAGTGGCTAGAGTTGGCATCCTTATCTTCCAGATCGTAAAGGAAAAATTTTCAATATTTCATCATTGAGTGTTAGCTGTGGGCTTCTCATATATGGCCTTTATTGTTTTGAGGTACATTCCTTCTATGACTAATTTGATGAGAGCTTTTATCATGATAGGATGTTGAATTTTGTGAAATGATTTTTCTGCAAATAGTGAGATAATCATATGGTTTTTGCTTTTTTTTTAATTTCAGGGTATTATGAGGGTACAAACATTTTGGTTACATTTTATGTCTTTGCCTCACCCAAGCGAGGGTTAGAGGCATGCCCTTCCCCTCTACAATGCTCACCGTGTCCTTTAGTTGTGAGTTTACCCCCCTCATCCCCCTAATCCCTGGAGAATATTACTGCCATGTGAGCACCATAGTGTTAATCAGTTAGTGCCAATTCGATGGCAAGTACAAGTGGAACCCATTCTTCCGATCTTGTGATACCTCAGTTCGGATAATGGGTTCAAGTGCAATCTAGGAAAATATAAGAGGTGCTAGATCACTGTCATTTCTTATGATTGAGTAATATTCCATTGTATACATATACCAAATTTTAATTCTGATAATGTGATGTGTCACATTTATTGATTTGTGTATGCTGAAACATGTTTCATTTCAGGATTAAATTCCACTTGATCGTGGTGAATGATCCTCTTAATGTGTTGTTGAATTTGGTTTGTTAGTATTTTTTTTTAAGTTTTTTGCATCTGTATTCATCAAGGATACTGGTAATTTTCTTTTCTTATGATGTGCTTATTAAGGTTCGCTATGAGAGTAGTATTGGCCTCATAGAAATGGTTTGGCAATACTCCCTCTTTTTTGATTTTTTGGAAGAGTTTGAGAAGGATTGGTATGAGTTCTTTAAATGTTTAGTAGAATTTAGCATTGAAGCAATCATTTCCTGGACTTTTCATTAATGGGAGACTTTTTGTTACTGATTCAATCTCCTTACTCATTATTGCTTTGTTCAGATTTTCTATTTCCTTAAAATTTAGTCTTGGTAGGTTGTATCTGTCTAGGAACTTAATCCTTTTTATCAGCTATAATGTCTACTCTTTCATTTCTTATTTTGTTTATTTGAGTATTCTCTCCGATTAGGCACCACATTTGGCAGGAACATGAAGCACCACCAAGATCCATGCACTGGTCTCTATGACCTCTGCTGTCTTTCTTTGTTTCTATCCGACTCTGGCTACCTGGGGACATTACCCACAGTGTCCCCTGTGAGGCGAGACCAGAGTGGGCTTTCTGAGAAGCATCTTGGATTGCTGTGGAAGCTAGATGAATGGTTCTCTTTTCCCTCTGTAGAAAGTATGTACCCAGGGAAATTGTCTCCATCCGGGATTGCCTCCACTTGGAGAGATGGGGGGAGGTGAAGCCAAAGTGAGACCATTCTTTTTATCCTTCTACTTTGGTTTTCATTCAATTTTGAAGATCATGCAGGTGTCTCAGGCTTGTTGCCAAGTACTGGTGTTTTTGAAGAGATGTTCTGATTTGTGGATAGTTGCTAGTTGAACTTTCTGTGGGCGAGAGTGGAGCCTGAGACTTTCTTTTCCACCATCTAGCTGACACCATCTCTTTTGGCATATATTAATAAGAATACTTTTTATTTGCACATGCACATACTCCTAGGTCCAGCAGCCCAGTTAACCTCAACAAGAAAAACCACCAACTTAAAGTCAGGATATTACCCCCAGTCGAGAGAGAGAAGAAGGAGGATTGCCTGGGGTTCAAGGTAAAGGTAAGGGGAAGAAGAATGCCTATGGGAGGAGGTATATGTGTGTGTGATACATTAAGATAGATCAGTAACAAATGGAAAGAAATCATTAGAGAAGGATATGAGACATTTCCTAAAAATTGGCTGAGAAGTGAAGTTGTTTTGTAGTGAATGCCTCGCTGTAACGAAGTTTTCCTTTTACTTCAAGACTTATTTGGTGTGCTTGGAAAATACAGTCCTTGCCAGAGCTCTACTTTAGCAAATCCAAGGAAACTGCTTAATTTTTATGATAAAATTGTACACATTTCACTTGATAAATTTGATCTTAGACCATTGTTGTCTGGCCTTTTTAATTATTCCATTAAAAATGTAATCAACTTTTAATGGCATGTGTAGAGTACCAAGTCAAAGTGTACAGTGCCAAGTTAACATACCGTGAAACACACTGAGTAAAGCCCAGTTATGTAAGGATGGTAACCTGTTTCCTAAATGAGAAAACTGAGGCTCCATAATTGTGTCTTACCAAAGAATATTTGAATGGTGGCTACAGGATTCATGTTTCATTCCAAAGTTTGTGTTCTTCCTGCAACCTATTTTGCTGCAAGAAAAACTGAGAGCGATTTTGCTTAAAATGCTTAATACTCAAATTTCTGTACAGTAAGATAGCTCAGTACTGGCAGAGGAATAGATCAAGTTCATTGGTACAGGATAGACTCTAGAAAAGAGCTCAATGAATGATAGTCATTCTTTTCTTGATTAATATTTTTATGTGGTAAGCTTGGTAAAAGCTGGATAATTCAGGGTATACAGGTACTTGGTATATTGTGATTATTTCAGTGGCTTGTAAAAGATAGTTAAATCATCTTACGGTGAGGAAAATCAAAAGATTTAGTTCCTAAGATTAACAAGCAACAGAATTATTTCTTCCAGATATGGTATTTTGAAGCAAAATATTTACATAATTCAGGTCATGGATTATTTTTGTGATTCACTGTGAGAAGTTTTCCAGAATAAAACTCACAACAATGCCCATTAATCTGTTGCCACCCCACTCCCATGATTCTCACTATAAAACAGTAACTTTTTCGTACTCACAAATAATTTTGCTGTTGTTTTTCTTTCTTTCTTACACATGGGATTCATTTACGGAAAGTTACATATAAGATCTTTATATTTTTTTCACACTTCCCACTTCATGGGAAGTGTTATTTTGGATTATTTTAACAAAGGAAGTTTCAGATTATCCTGACAGTAGATGGGGGTCATGACTGTAAGATTTGCCATAGGCCCTCAAATCTATTCAGCTAATCCTTTAGAAAGTTGCATTTTAATTGAAATCCTTTTCATACTGTAGAGTTCAGATTTATCAGATGGGTGACGTTCACTGCTCTGTACACAATTGTATAGTATAGGAAATGTAGTATGGTCCTTAGACTCATTTAAAATAAGGTTTAATAATACAGGACAACAAAGATGTGAGGTCCATTCTTAGTCGCTGTTAATGATGCAAAACTATCTTCTGTTTTACTGAAGCACAATCTAGGTGTCATGTATTTTTCAATATTAGTTTGTATTTTGAAACAAAATTAATTTAAGGAAAAATTACAAGAAGAGGAAAGTTATCTCTAACATACTTTTTGCCAAGATCACCAATTTTCAATAGTTTTTGCCATATTAGTCACATACTTCCCTCCTTCTCACCCTCCACAAAAACATATGTGTCCTTATTGATACTATGTTTATTGTTATTAATGCTAAATCATTTAAAGTTTTAGATATCGTAACCCTTTACTGTAAGTACCACAGTGTGTATATATCCTAAAAACAAAGAAAAAGGCATTCTTTTTAAATACTACTGTACAATTAACAAGTTAAGAAAATTTAACAATGAGAAAATATAATTGTTTAATATATAGACCATATTCAAATTTTCCAGTTGTTGCCATAGTTTGTATCATAGAATTTTTTTTTTTTTGTGATTGAGAGGTCAATCCAGGATCATGCGTCACATTTAATTGTGATGCCTATTTAGTCTCCCTTAGTCTGGACCAATTCTTCAATGTATCTCTTTGTCTTTCTTCAATGTATCTCTTTGTTTTTCATGACACTAACCTTTTAAAAGAGAACAGACCCTTTTTTTTAGAAAAAGTTCATCAATTTGGATTTTTTACATGTATTTTTTAAGACTTTTTTTCCCCCTCAACATTTATCAATGCCTCTTTCTGTCATGTAATAGTTTTAGGTGTTAGGTGAGGAAATGCTAATGAGAGCACATGAATTCTGCCTTGAGCTTACAGTATAGTCAGAGAGACTCAAATAAATCATTGATTTAATGTGATAAGTACAATACAGGTTAAGTACAAAAAGGGCAACCAAGTTGTCTGGGAGCTGTCTAGGGAAAGAGAAAGATAATAACATTTGGAAAACACTGCTTTCCTTCTTTTATGGCACCAGACTCTGAAATAATGCTCTTGGGTTTCTAATGTATCACATTTGTTACCACACTACCTCATAGCCTTTCCTTACGTAACACTAAGGGAATGAATATTATTTTCTTATTTATATTTAATGGTCCAGTGCTTAAATTATAGCCATTTTATTTGTAAGGGTCTGTCCTGGAAGCTGAACAACAGGAACTGACTCTGCAAAAGACTGAAGGTTAAGTGTGGAGGTGCTCCTGATGTCAAGGAGGAGATTCTATCAATCTAGAACATGTTGGAATACCTGAAGCAGGTATGTGTACCATTATGGGTGCAAATTATATGGGCTCTGTTTTCCACAATATCATATATTCATTAATATAGAGGTAACATTACCGCTACTTTAATAGTAGAGTTTACATATAAAGATTCTTTGACAGGTAGTTTAGATTTTATGTGCCTGACTGTGGGGAGGTAGCTAAGCTCCCAGCAAAAAACCGGGTCCCTTTGATAGAGTTACAAGGGATAAGAAAATAATAGAGAAAAACGGAAAATAAAAGAAATAAAATACACAAAGATATAGTTTTATAAGTTTATGAAGATTATAGGCAAAGCGGGATCTCAGGGGGCCTAGACCTTCTCCATGGGTCTCAAAAAGCCCCGAATGAGGTCTTACATGGTAACTTATAGGGAATAGTGATTAATTGCCAGGGGTAACAGATTTACATAACAGCATGTAGTTCCTTTCAGGTTAACAGATTTTCGAAAGGCTTCTACAGATCCTTTAACTAATTCTATCTACGTGAACAAATGGTTACAAAATCTTTCAAAGGTTAACTTCTAAGTTCTAAGGTAAGTTTATCACTTAACAGAGGGGTTAAACAGAGATATGTTGGCTCCATATTTATTAGGTTATTGTGAATGGAGACAGGCAGTCTAGAGTGTTAAAACAAGAGCTTGCTTATAGCCATTCGGGCAGCTGTCTGTTCCAGGGGGCACTCCATTGTCAGCTATCATCCTGTAGTTTTTAACAGATTCGCTTTGCTTTACAAAGCAAATCCAAACCTTTAGGTCTGAGAAACGCAGCGCCTTATGGGATACAGCCGCTACTGTCTTTCAGAGACACCCTTCCGAGTGCAACAGCATTTGAAATGCAAACCAACACGTTCACATATTCCTTCAGGGCAAAGCTCTGAAAAACTCTTAAGACAAATCCTGTCTGCAAACACATCTATATTAATTCATGGAGCAACACCTGACTTACAAACTATGAATGAAAAAAATTGGGTCAAAGCCATATTGTATTATAAAATATGAAGACGTTTTCTTACACTTTGAGTATAAATCCTTTAACCAAAAACTAATAATTTCCAGATAATATCATAGAGGCCTTATTTTTTCAAGTAAATAACACATTTATAACATATCAGTTTATTTGAAATATACTGAGGCACTGAAGTTGCTTCTAGTACCAGCTCTAACATAATTTGCATGACTCTAGGCAAATCCCTTAATTTGCAAACCTGTCTTTGTTCTCATCAAAGTAGCAAGTTCATTAAAATTAGCATATTGTGTATTTCAAAATTGCTAAAAGAGGCCAGGTGCAGTGGCTCATGCCTGTAATCCTTGGCACTCTGGGAGGCCGAGGCAGGAGGATTGCTTGAGCTCAGGAGTTCGAGATTAGCCTGAGCAAGAGTAAGATCCCATCTCTACCAAAAAGAGAGGAAAAAAAGAAAAAAAACCCAGCTAGCCGTTTCAGAGTATGCCTGTAGCCTCAGCTACCGGAGAGGCTGAGGCAGCAGGATCACTTAGAGCCCAGGAATTGGAGGTTGCAGTGAGCTACAATGACAGCGTTGCACTCTACCCAGGACAACAGTGAGACTCCTTCTTGACAAAAACAAAAAAAGCAACTGAGCACCCCTCCTCCCAACCACCCACCCTTTAAAAAAGTAATTGTTTTTAAATTGCTAAAGAAATGGATTTCTAAATGTCTCACAACAAAAGTGGTAAATTGGCGAGGTGAGGGGTGTATTAATCAGCTTGATTGAATCTTTTTATAATGTAAAAATACATCAAAACATCACATTGTATCCCATAAATATACACAATGGTTGTCAATTTAAAATAAATAAATAAATAACAATGAAAAGGAGAGAGTTCAAATCAGGTATTTCAAAATCATTTTCAGTTCTGATATTTGTGTTCTCTTGTTATGCTGGGCAGCATACATAGAATATAAAGATAATCTGCTTTGCATAATTTACTATGAATCATCTGGCCTGAGTAAAAGTATATCATCTGAATTGAGGTTTCATTGCTACAAAGAAAATGAACAGACTTTCTGCTTAATGTTTGTTTTTCTGTATGGAAACGTGAATTCCTGTCTTAGATTCTGTCAATTTCTTAATTTTTCTAACTCTTAAAGAGCAGTTGTATTTTTAATCCTTCCCCAAATGTACCTCAAATGACTGAATGATAAATGGTGAGAGATTGTCTAGTTTCTTGTTTCTGTGGCTGATGAAGTAGGGAGAATGTGTATGTAGGTCAGTGATGCTCAGGATGGGTGTGAACAAAATGCCTATGTTAAGCATACTCCCTGCCCACTGTCAGTCTTCATGAGTTACTGTTTCTAATCAGACTGTAGACACTATATGATATAATCATCTCTAACCATATCAAACATTATATATAAGTTTCTGCCTCGAGACATCAGTTGATAAAATTTGAAGTTCGAAGTCCATAACCATAGTACTTACTGAGTAATTAACTTTAATATATTTTATACATGCATTTTCCAAATATCTGAACATTAATTACAGGAGTTTCTGAATTTAAAGGAAGCACTTGATGTTTAGGAAGGAAATTACCTCGCATTAGTTTTCTAATGCACTCCATATTTTTTCATTCTACATTCTTGATCCATTCCATCAGAATATTTAGATTAAAAGGTTGTTTTTAGATTAATTTCAGGAAACTATCAAACTTGGCTAAAATGTATTCATAGGAAGATCATAGCTTTAAATGCATTGTTATTAAAAAAAGAAAAAGATACGGCCGGGCGCGGTGGCTCATGCCTGTAATCCTAGCTCTCTGGGAGGCCGAGGCAGGCGGATTGTTTGAGCTCAGGAGTTCGAAACCAGCCTGAGCAAGAGCGAGACCCCGTCTCTACTAAAAATAGAAAGAAATTAATTGGACAACTAAGAATACATAGAAAAAATTAGCCGGGCATGGTGGCACATGCCCGTAGTCCCAGCTACTCGGGAGGCTGAGGCAGAAGGATCGCTTGAGCCCAGGAGTTTGAGGTTGCTGTGAGCTAGGATGACGCCACGGCACTCTAGCCCGGGCAACACAGTGAGACTCTGTCTCAAAAAAAAAAAAAAAAAGATGATTACATGAGCACCCAACACAAAAATAAGAAGAAAGGAGCAACAAAATAAGCCTAGAGGAAAAGGAATGAAGTACTTAATAAAAGAAAAATCATTAGGAAAAGAAAAAATAATTTAACTAATAAATCGAAGAGACCATTATTTTAAAAAATAACACAAAATCTATGAATAGAGGATCCACTAGTTTTACACAATCTAAAGAGAATGTACAGATCCTAAGTATACACAATAAGGAATATGGACAAGATGCTAAAGCATAATGAATATATTACATAACTAAAAGTGAATACATTCTTGACCTGTAAACAAATATTTTAAAAATCTGAATAAAATGTGCTAGGAAAACAAATTATTTGACATACACAGGAGTAACTGAATATCTAAACAATACAAATACCATGGATGAAGTTTTAAAATCTATCAATTTTCCCTAAAAAGCAGTAACCTCATAGAAACAAATAATCTGTGTATATGTATATTGGACTTTTTCCAGTATCTATCTATCTTCTCTCTGTGTCTCTCTCCTCTCTCTCTCTCTCTCATCCTCTCGCTGCCAGACCATGAGAAATGGTACCGTTTTTGCTTTGCATTTTGTTTTTTGCTATAATGGTATGGCTTAAATCTAATGTGATCATATAGTTTATTTTACAAACAGAAAAACATTTAAATGTGTAAAGAGACATTATTTATAATTAAACTAGGAGTACAGGTAAAAAGAAGACAAGTAGTTACTCTATTTAAAACAAATACATAAGGGCTAAACTAGCCCAAAGAAACATTTTTACGCTTTTCCACAAAAGGGAAAAAACAAATGTAATGCTGGCCTTTCTATTCACTCCACTTAAGCAGTTCCAACTGTGATGTCATTATTTTAGCTATTGGTATTCAGAAGATCATTTCAAGTCAAAACAGCTGATTGATACTTTTAAATATTTATTTTGTTTCTTTAGTGTTTGTTGTATCATTACTAAACATTACAGGATTTTTGTTTTCTACTTAATAGTGCCTTTAAATAGTTTCTTTTGATTTAATGTGTTCTTGTGCAGTCTCTTTACATTCTATACCATAGAAAGGGCAGTGTGTTTAACAAATACTGTTAATGTGCCTAAAAGTCTACCTTCAGAATCTTTACAGACCCTTAACTGGATGTAAGCCAAAGGGTTGCCCTTAGAATTCTCTGGCTTTAGTTCACTTTCTAAAACATAAATTGTAGTATTTTTTGTATACTTTTACTGTCATCTAAATAAAACTGTTAAGTAATGTTCCTGACTGTTACGTTTATCTTATAGGTGAAGGGCAACTGTAACTTTAAATGAAGACAAAGTGAAGCCAGAGCACGCTGTCCTTGTGTTGGAAATCAGACTGTTTAAATTCCCTCAATGAAGTTTTACAATTTTCTGCATATAAATCTTGCATATCTTTTGTGTTTTAAACTTATTGCTGGATATTTGATGCTATTATACATTATGTCTTTTTATGAAATTCTATATTGTTTCATCTGATAAACAGAAATATAATTTTTAGATATTGATTATCTTGCAACATTGCCTTTTTTTATTAATTCCAAATTCCTCTCATCTTTCTCATGAGGACTCAAGGAAAGTATATCACGAAGAATTTGAGGGTACAACATTCCTTGTGTCTGTGGCTCTCAAGTGTTCTGTCCTCTTGTGCTAGGCCACACTGTGCCTTTATCAACTCATTAAAAATGTTAATGAAAGTCTTCTCATCCACTTGTACCACAGTGTGTCCTCCTCCTCCTGTGTTCTGGCCTAGATGGGTCATCATTCTTGTCTTGACTTCTGTTAGAAATGCCTTTCTTAGATTTCAGGCTAGTAAGTCTCCCTGAAAACTAAGCTTTCTGATGGGTTCAAAAAAAGTTATGATTTTTGTAGATTATATGTCTGTTTATTTCTGTTTATGTGAGAGTAGTGCTCTTTTCAGTTTTTTGAATCTTAAGCAGAAGCCAGAATTCGTATAAGTTCTTTAAATCTGCTTAATGTAATAGAGTCAGTAGAGTTCATAACAAGCCTTTTTATTTTATAAAGGAAATCTGTTCTTGTCACATATCTAAGAACAACTCAAAAATGACCATTTAAAATGAACATTTACTATTAATTTATATTGTCCCCCTAACCTGGCCAATGGAAAATAGATTATTTCAATTTAGAGTATTGAACTCTCTCTTTCTTCCAAATTCATATACAACTTAAAGCTTAATCAATGTGCAGATGACACCTGGAAACCTTGTACTTCTTCCCCAAAGCTTTCAAATCATGATATTATGTGTTATTCTATGAAACTCTTGGAATTAATATGCTGGGGTAAATACCCCTTTTGATTTCTCAGATTATGTGTACCATGTATGGGGAGTACTGAAATATTCTATATATTACCATGTGGAATTTTTTTTTTTTTTTGAGACAGAGTCTCACTCTACTGCCCTGAGTAGAGTGCCGTGGCGTCAGCCTAGCTCACAGCAACCTCAAACACCTGGGCTCAAGTGATCCTCCTGCCTCAGCCTCCCGAGCAGCTGGGACTACAGGCATGCGCCACCATGCCCGGCTAATTTTGTCTATATACTTTTAGTTGTCCAATTAATTTTTCTTTCTATTTTTAGTGGAGACGGGGTCTCGCTCTTGCTCAGGCTGGTCTTGAACTCCTGAGCTCAAATGATCCTCCCGCCTCAGCCTCCCAGAGTGCTAGGATTATAGGTGTGAGCCACCGCGCCCGGCCATGTGGAATTTTTATTTCCTCTCTAATGCTGGTACTCTGACTAATTTGTCTAAGCAGGGCCACATTAACAACTATATTTTGCAGCAACAACAAAAATCTCTGCTCTACAATTGGAGTATTCTTAGATGGAGAAATTGTCCCAGAAATGCAAATTATTAATCATACAACCAAATTCATCTTAACAGTGTAGTTTTCCTTTCGTAGATCCGATCCACTTTAGCAAATTCAACCAAGAGTGCACTCATTCTCTGGAAATATTGAAGAAATTGAGTAAGTAAATATATACAGTTTGAGCAGCCGTAATCTGAAAATCCAAAATCTGAAACGCCCCCAAATTGAAAACCTTTTGAGTGAGTGCCAACATGATGCTCAAAGGTCATGCTCTGAGGAAATGCTTATTGGAGCATTTTGGATTAAAGATTTTTGAATTAGGGATGCTCAACTGATAAGTATAAGCATAAGTATATGCAAATATTACAAAATCCAAAAAATATCCAAAACCCTAACACTTCTGGTCCCCAGCATTTCAGATAAAGAATATTCAACCTGTACCAATAAAAGAAAAACAGAATGTGTTTAAATAGTAGCTAATCATATATTACATGCTGACTGGCCTGACTCATGTGCATGCATATTCCAGAAAGAGGTTTTCTGATGATTTCAGTAAGTGAATCATCAGTGTCTATGAACATCAATTACTTTATTTTTTTTGTCGTGTTGGGACTATGTGGAATTGGGACTAAGTTGGGAGGCATGATGCAAAAAAAAAGTATCTTTGAAACAATGGAATATTATTCAGCCATTAAAGAATGAAATCCTGTCATTTGTTGCATCATAGATGGAACTAGAGGTAATTAAGTGAAGTATGTCAAACATGGAAACACAAATATCACATGTTCTCACTCATATGGGAGCTAAAAAAGTGAATCTCATGAAGATAGTAGATTGGTGTGGTTGCCAGAGGCTGAGAAGGATACAGGGAGGAGGGGAATGAAAAGAGGTTGATTAATGATTACAAATATATACTTAGATAGAAGAAATAATAAGACTTGGTATTTGACAGATTAATAGAGTGACTATAGTTAACATTAGTCTATCGTACAATTCAAAATAGCTAGAAGAGAATAATTCCAATGTATCTAGTGTAAAGAAAAGATAGCTGGGTGTGGTGGCTCACACCTGTAATTTCAGTACTTTGGAAGGCTGAGTTGGGAGGATCACTTGAGGCCAGGAGTTTGAGTCTGTTCACTTGCACTACAGCCTGGGTGACAGAGCAAGACCCTGTCTCAATTTTTTAAAAAATGGAAGATTTGGAGAGAAAAGACATGTGACTGCTTCTAGAAGAACTTCAGGGAAAGGACAGAAGTGTTTCCAGGACAGGTTTTATTTAAGCCTCCTTATTGAGGTGTGACTGCCATAGAAACTCATCGAGTCCAGGGGAGTTTTTGAAGTATTGCCAGGGAGTGTATGATGTCCACACTCTTCCCCATCCATCCACAAAGGGCTCAAAGTTAACTTCAATGCGCAAGTTATTTCTTTTTAATTCCATAATAAAACACATGCACTGAACAGCACTTGGGCTCCATTTCACTCCACATTCCAGGGCTTTCTTGTAGGCCCTCTCTCTCCATAGAACTTATGTAGGGGAGGCTGGTCAGGGGATAATTGCACTGGAGAGATAGAAATGCCCCAACCCCCCAAATTAAGATTTTCTTCCTCACTTGCTGTCCATTCAAGGAAGCCCTTCCCCTGGAGGCTGCTCAGCCCCTCCTGCATACTGACCTTTGGCCCCAGCAATTTGACAAATATCTACAAACATTTCTGAATCCCAGTATTGGACAAAGCTTAAGCTCAAGATGCAACATCTCTCCCCATTCCAGATTTTTTCTTATCTAAAAATGATCTGCACTTTTTACCAAAGTAACATAATCATTTGGTAAAATTTTGAGTATATGCAAAAGAGTAAAAAAGCCATCAAAATTAACTTTCAGTACCTGCTGCCTAAGATAACAAAGGTGGACATTAGAGCATCGACGTATGCACCAGGCAGCAGTGTTGGAGAAACTTGAGTTTCTTTCAGTTAATCCCCACAAAAAGCCAGTTACGGAGCCTCTGTACCTTGAGGTCATCATGTGTGATATTGGGTAAGGATATGCCTTTCTTTTATCATCCATATTCTTGCCACTTTATCACACTCTCTTTCTATTTATTTATTTTTGTAAGACAAAAATATTTGTTTTCTTTATTATTTAGCAGAATTTTTATAGAAGAAATCTACATTTCTAGTTATAAAATTATACTTTTAGAAGTTGTTTCAAGGTTTTCAGGAACAGTTGGGTATTGAAAAAAGATATTTTAGATTATTATCTAAGTGCACCTTGATCTATCCTGGATATTGTATCAGGTGAACTAAAAAGTCCTGATTCCTGCTTAAGAGAAACTTATAATACGAAACTATTTATTTATTTAATTTATTTTTATTTCAGGATATTATGAGGATACAAACATTTTGGTTACATTTTATGACTTTGCCTCACCCAAGCAAGGATTAGAGGCATGCCCTTCCCCTCTACATCACTCACAGCGTCCATTAGTTGTGAGTTTACCCCCCTAACCCCCTAATCCCTGGAGAATATTACTACCGTGTGAGCACCATAGTGCTGATCAGTTAGTGCCAATCCGATTGCAAGTACATGTGGAGCCTATTCTTCCATTCTTGTGATACCTCATTTTGGAGGATGGGCTCAAGCTCTATCCAGGAAAATATAACACTCTCTTTTTAATAATGAGAAAGTGTCTCACAGTGTTTCTCTCATGGTCATCTAGGGGGAGGCCATGGTGGGGAAATGCATGGGCTCTGTAGGGAAATCATCGAGCACCAATTCCAGACTCCATGGTATATCAGACTGCATCCCTCGGCAAGTTACAGAGCCTCTGTACCTTGAGGTCATCATGTGTGACATCAGGTAAGGATATGCCTTTCTAGCAGACCTCTTGTTTGGAGATGAAATGTGTTAGTAGATGTAAAGCATAAAGAACAGAATTTGGTTTGGGGTACCTGTCCAATTAACAGTAGCTACCTCGGAGCTGCTGAATAGGTGGTTTCGAAGTGTCTCCTGTTAAATCTCCAAAAATGCAATGCTTTCTGCACAAATCCTGAGATGGGGTCTCCAAATGTCCACCAGTTCATTGCGACCTAACATGTTTGGTCTGAAAACAGCAAGACCCCAGGGAAAGAGCTTCTAATAGCTCTTACCAAGCTGGAAGCCAGAGAAGAACTACCAGAGGATACATAATTTCCAATGGGGATTCAAGGACTGAGTGGTAAATTGGGGCTTCCCAGGGAAGTTTGAAAGAGAGCTAATAAGGTTATACCCTAACTTTATACCATAAAACTGGAGCAGAACTTTGCAAAGTCACCTTGAAGAGTAAAATGGGTTTCCAGATCAGGAGAACAAGATCATATTACTATAGCATGAACTTGGATCCAGGAATCAGCCCTGCATGTAATTCTCTCTCTCAATCTCTCTCTCTCTCTCTCCCCCTCCTCCTCCTCCTCTCTCTCTCTCTCCCTCCCCACTTCTAGATAGATACATAGGTATAGATATAGATGGATGGGTGTGTGAGTGTGTGTGTATACATATATAGTGACACAGTTCATTTATTGCAAGGGATATTGTCTATATATTTAGATATTTGAGAGGACTTTACACTCTATTACTCCACTTGGTCAAATGATCTTTGCTTATGTTTTGGTTTTGCCTTCAATGATTCCTGTATTTTTCCCCAAAAATATGGAAAGACAATGCAGGATTCAAACTTATAATACCTGTGAGCATGATAATGAAAACAAATATCATCTCGTAAACTACACAGAGAAAACTGGATAGACAGAAATAACCTGTATTTGGTGAACGCAGAGAAAGAGGAGCTAAGATGACTCCTGGTTTTCTGTTCTAAGTCAATGTTGGTGACAATATTATAGGAAATTCCTCCCTCAGATCTAAACCTGTCTGGTGATCAACAACTCACAAAATTCTCATTGACTCTTCTCCCCATGTAGTACCTAATTCAGAATAGGATAGTGCCAGCAATCAGAATATCTATTGCTTATTGAACACCCACTATGTTCCAAGCACTTCATTCATTCAGTATTACGGAGCATTGGCTTTTTTCCAGGCATTTGGCAAGGCACTAGGATTACAAGGTTGAGCTCACAGTCTATTGGGGAGAAAAAGAGTGGTTACACAGGGATCTGAAAAGTGCTTTCTTAAATTGGGAATATACTGAATATTCTGTATGCATGGAGCAGAGGGAAACAACCTAGTTTAGTAGAGCCAGGGAAAGCATTCAGGAGGAAGTAAGTGACCTGCAAGTTAAAATTTGAAGGTTGAATGGCAATCAGGCAGGGGAAGCATGAGGGCAAGTATTCTATGCAGTGTTCGAGAACCTGGAAGCCAAAATGAAGGCAGGCACCAAGAGGGTTTGGTGGTCCTCTCTTCTCTCTAGTGGCTTGATTTTCTTTATATGTGTGGCCTGAAGTTGTTGAGGTACAGATAGAGTTTGCACGAAATAGAATTCCATTGGATGGAGGTAACGTATTTTATTCAAGCAGCATTTATTTCTACTGCTCTACATTTAGAGTTCTTGCTCACAGAAGCAACGCTGTTGTTAATTGCTCTTGTCCATACACATTGTACACATATCCACGCACTAGAAAATACATTTCTAGTCACGGAATTTCTGGTTCAGGTGATTTTGCACATGTAAACTATGATGCATATCTACAGCTTGACCTCCTTGAGTGGTCGCATCATTTTAAAGACCACCAGTAGTATGAGACTGCCTGTTTCACCACATCTGCACTGGCCCTAGCATATTACAAATTAGTGATCTGATAAGTGAGATACATTGCCTCCATGTTCTTTCAATTTCAATTCTTCCATTATTTGTTCAAGTGTGATCCTTTTGGCCCTGTTTGGTGTTCCAATTTTCCATGTGAACATTAGAAAATGTGACAATTGAACCCCAAATTCTTACTGATTTTAAATGAATTATGAAAAACATATATTTTGGAATTCTCTTGTAGGTCCCCCCACTCTGTAGGAGTTAGATAAAGATGATCAGAAGACAGACCTATGATGCAGCTATATCCCTGAGACAGCAGAAAACTAAGAATTTGTTCTACAATAACAGAAAGCCCATGATCAAATAGCCTCATCAACGAGGAAAAAATAATTATCATAGATAACTAGTAGACTATGGTTAGTGTGCTTCCAGGTCTCATGAAATAACTGGCATAATGACATCACAAAATAACAAGGGAATTTTCGTATTTCTTCTCTTCTATCCTCACTGTGAAGATATGTCCTCAGGCTGGATTCCCCTTGAGGTAACAAAATTGCCAACACTATCCCAGGTATAAAATTCAGATAGAGTTTTTGTTTCTCTTCTTACTTTTCATTTTTTGTTTTATTTTATTTAACTTTTTTGTTGTTTTGTTTTCCTTTTATTTTTCTTCTTTTTTATTAACCACAGAGAGTTACACCAAATATGAATTCTGATTCCTCCCTGATTCCAGCTAAAGAAACATCCCAGGAAGTTACATCTCAACCTCCCAAACATCCTTCTCCAAAATGTAAAAGTTAAGCCTCATTAACTTCAACCCTAATCGTGGTACCTCACCCTCTTCCAGAGAGGCTGCTTCAACAGTGTTACAGAGATGAGAAGATCCAACAAGGGAGACAGTGGGAAATGTCAGCATTCCCCCAGAAAAAAAAAACACATTCATGGGGAACATGAAACAGAAAACTCTCAATCACATGGCAACTTATTGCATTGAAAGGAAAGGAAAAATTTCTTCCTCACACGATAAAGTTCAGAATGGTTGTGAATGTCATTACTGCCAGATCTATAAGCATAGGGGAGATATTTCTGGAAACCCTAAATAATAGAATCCATCCTCTTAGAAAATGATATATAGTACCGTAGCAAATTAACCCTCTGCTCTGGTACCATCCAGAACTGCTGTCTATCAGAAGTGTTGCCCCAAGAGTAGGAAATAAAGACGAGCCATCAAGGGATAATTAGATAAATCAACAAGTATAGTTAGGGATTTCAACAAACCCCTCTGAGCAACTAATAAAACAACTAAATAGAATATCAGGAAGACTACTGAAGACCTAAAAAAGACAATGAACCAACAAGATTTAATACATAAAAGACTCCAGTCAGTAACAGCAGAATATATATTTTTTCCAAGCACCCATGGAACATTCACTAGCACAGACTCATATCCTGGGCCATAAAACAAACCTCGACAAGTTGAAAAGAATTGTTATCATGCAGAGTATGTTCTCTGACCATAATGAAACCAAATGGGAAATCAATAACAGAAAGACAACATGAATATCTCTAAACACATTGAAATGAAACAACATATTTATAAATAATACATGGGTCAAGGAGGAGATCCCAAAGAATATAAGATATGCATGGAATAGAATGAAAATAAAAATACAACATATCAAAATATGTATGATACAACTGAAGTAGTGATGACAGGAAATTTATAGTATTAAATGCTCACATTAGAAAAGAGGAAAGATCTCAAATACTCTAAGTTTCTATTTCAAGAAACTAGGAAAAGAAGAGAAAAACAAGCTCAAAGAAATCACAAGAAAGGTAGTAATAAACATGAGAATGGATATCAAATTGAAAATAGAAAAACAAAAGAAACAATATCAAAGAAATAAAATGGTATTTTTTTAAAAACTATCTCCGAGAGATGGGCATGATTGTAGCTCTGGCTTGGGTGGTGCAAAGACAATATATAGAAATAAAATGTTTGTACCCCCATAATATTCTGAAATTTTAAATAAATTAATTCATTAACTATCACTGAAATCAATAAACTTTTAGCAAGACTGACAAAAATATAAAAAAGAGATGGTACAAATTACCAATACCAGGAGTTACAAAGGATATCACTCCAGATTCTGCAGCTATTAAAAGTATAATATGGGAAAACTATGAACAACTATATGCTCACAAATTCAACAATTTAGAAGAAAAGTGCCAATTCCTAGAAAACCAAAAACTACCAAAATTCAAACAAGATTGAATAGAAATCTTAATAGCACTAAAACTGTTAAATAAATTAAATTTTTAAATAAAAATATCCCAAAAAGAAATTTCCAGGTCCAGATGATTTAATCAGAGAATTTTATGATTCAGTTAAAGAAGAATTAACACCAATCTATGCCATCTCATTCACAAATTTAAAAGAGAAAGACTTCTTAACTCATTTGCTGTAGCCAATATTAACTTGATATAAAAACAAGATGGGACATACCTTAAAATTACTAAGGCCATATACGATAAACTTAAAGCCAATATCACACTGAACAGGGAAAAATTGAAACCATTCCCACTTAGATCTGGAACCAGACAAGGTTGCCCACTATCTCCACTTCTACTCAACATAGTGCTGGAAGTCCTTGCTAGAGAAATTAGACAAGAGAGGGTAATTAAGGGCATCCAAATGGGGGCAGAAGAGATCAAACTTTCACTCTTTGCTGATGATATGATATTATATCTGGAAAACCCCAAGGATTCAACCAAGAGACTCCTGGATTGATAAATGAATTCAGTAAAGTCTCAGGATACAAAATCAGTGCACGCAAATCAGTGTCATTCATATACGCCAATAACAGTCAAGCCAAAAATCAAATAAAAAATGCAGCACATTTTACAAGAGCTTCAAAGAAAATTAAATACCTAGGAATATATTTAACAAAGAGGCTAGAGACATATACAGGGAGAACTATGAAACATTAAGAAAAGAAATTGTAGAAGGTGTAAACAGATGAAAAAATCTACCTTGCTCATGGATTGGCAGAATCAATATTGTTAAAATGTCCATACTACCCAATGTGATCTACAGAATTAATGCAATTCCTATCAAAGTATCATCATCATTCTTTACAGATCTAGAACAAATAATTCTACGCTTTGTGTAGAACCAGAGAAGACCTCATATAGCCGAAGCAATCTTGAGCAAAAAGAACAAACTGGGAAATACCAGTCTACCAGACTTCAAGCTTTAGTACAAGGCTATAGTAACCAAAACAGCATGGTACTGGCACAAGAACAGACATATAGACTTTTGGAACAGGACTGAGAAACCAGAAATGAAACCATCCACATATTGTCATCTAATCTTTGACAAAGCAGACAAAAATATACACTGGGGGAAAGAATCTCTTTTCAATAAACGGTGCTGGGAAAACTGGATAACTACATGCAGAAGATTGAAACTGGTTCCCCACCTCTCACCTCTTACAAAAATCAATTCACAATGGATAACAGACTTAAACCTAAAGCATTAAACCTTAAGAATCCTAGAAGAAAATGTAGGGAAGACTCTTTTCAGACATCGGCTTAGGCAAAGAATTTATGAAGAAGACCCCCAAAGCAATCATGGCAGCAACAAAAATAAATAAATGGGACCTGACCAAATTAAAAAGCTTCTGCGCAGCCAAGGAAACTATCATTAGAGTGAATAAACACCCTACAGAACAGGAGAAAATATTTACTTTCTACACATCTGATAAAGGGCTAATAGCAAGCATCTATATAGAACTCAAAAAAATCAACAAGAAAAAAATCAAACAACCCCATCAATAAATGGGCAAAGGATGTGAACAGAAACTTTTCAAAAGAAGACAGAATAATGGCCAGCAAACATATAAAAAAATGCTCAACATCTCTAATCATCAGGGAAATGTGAATCAAAACCACAATGAGATATCACCTAACTCCAGTGAGAATGTCCTTTATCAAAAAGTCCCCAAACAACAAATGCTGACGAGGATGTGGAGAGATAGGAACACTCTTACACTGCTGGTGGGACTGCAAATTAGTACAACCTCTGTGGAAAATAATTTGGAGATACGTCAAAGAGCTAAAAATAGAAATACCATTTGATCCAGCAATAGCACTACTAGGCATCTACCCAAAGGAACAGAAGACATTCTATAATAAAGACATCTGCACTCGAATGTTTATGGCAGCACAGTTCACTATTGCAAGGATGTGGAAACAACCCAGTGCCCTTCAATCCATGAGTGGATTAATAAAATCTGGTATATGTATACAATGGAATACTACTCAATTACAAAAAACAATGGTGATCTAGCACCTCTTATATTATCCTGGATAGAACTTGAGCCCATCCTCTGAAGTGAGGTATCACAAGAATGGAAGAATAAGCACCACATGTAGTCACCATCAAATTGGTACTAACTGATCAACATTAAGGTGCTCACGTGGTAGTAATATTCACTGGGGTTCAGGGGGTGGGGGTGGGTAAACTCACAACTAATACAATGCAGTGAGCATTGTATGGGGGAAGGGCGTGCCTCTAATCCTGGCTTGGATGAGACAAAGTCAAAACTTGTAACCAAAATGTTTGTACCCCCATAATATCGTGAAATTAAATACATAAATAAATAAATGAAAACAAGACAAAGACAATACCAAGAAATAAAACACCAAATCTCTCATGAATATTGGCATAAAAATCATTAACAAAATATTATCAAACCAAATTCAATACTGTATAAAAACAAATTATAGATAATGTCCAAGTGGGAGTTTTTCTGGGTATGCAGTGCTGGTTCAACATTTAAAAATCAATTAATGTAATCCGAAAAGCTAAAGAACAAAAATAATATGTCTAGAATAATGGACACATATCACTGAAAAAATCCAATGCTCATTAATGATACAAACTTTGAGAAACTTAGGATAAGGATGAATTATCTAAACTTGATAAAGAACATTTACACTACAGCTCCTACACCCTGCCTGGCCCCAAAGCCAGGCCCGTAGAGTCCCTTGCACCGCCCAACCCTTCAGAAATGTCTAGCCCCGCAGACAGCCCCAGCAGCTCCTGTCCAGTGAGAGCCACCCCCATGGTGCTAGCCACATGCGGCCATTGCACCTGGACTAGGGCAAAGTAAATGCCTGCAGCCCTGACACCTGCAGCCACCGCCTAGATAGCCTCACCCAACTTCCACTGCCACCACTGTGGGAGACCCAGGGAAAGCAATCTCCTGCAGCAACCACCTCTGTGGAGAGGGTCTTGGCCAGCCCCCTCAACTCCCCCTTTCAACAGCCTTGAGGACCAACCCACCACTCCCAAAGATCCTCCAGGGCTAATATCCAGAATCTACAAAGAACTCAAACAAATTACTAATAAAAAAAAAAAACCATCAAAAAGTAGGCAAAAGGAATGAAAAGAAGTTTTTCAAAAGAAGATAGCCAAATGTCCAACACACATATGAAAAAAATGCTCAACATCACCAATCATCAGGGAAATGCAAATTAAAACTACAGTGAGATATCACCTTACCACTGTCAGAATGGCCATTATTAAAAAGTCAGAAAACAATCGATGTTGGCATGGATGCTGAGAAAAAGAAGCACTTATACACTGTTGGTGGGACTGCAAATTAGTACAACCTCTATGGAAAATGGTATGGTGATTTCGCAAAGAAATAATAGTAGATGTACCATTCAATCCAGCAATACCATTACTGGATATCTACTGAAAGGAAAAGAAGTCATTTTATCAAAAAGACACCTGCACCCAAATGTTTATCGCAGCACAATTCACAATTGCAAATATATGGAATCAAGTTAAGGGTCCATCAGTTCATGAGTGCATAAAGAAAATGTGGTATATATGTACTGTGGAGTACTACTCAGCCATAAAAAGGAATGAAATAATGTCTTTTGCAGTAACTTGGATGGAACTGGAGAACATTATTTTAAGTGAAGTGTCTCAGGAATGGAAAAACAAACTACACAAACTATTTTAAAAACAAACATCACATGTTTTCCCTAATAAGTGGAAACTAAATGATGGGTACACATGGGCACAAAGAGATGTAAAGGACATTGGAAACCAAGAAGGGTGGGGCAGGAGGGTGGTAACAGATAAAAACTAACTCCCTTGTGTGATGATATGAATACCATTCTCACACCTGCTGCATGGAAATTAGAGCACATGCAAATTATGTTGGTGTTCAGATGTGTATCTTTACTTTTCGTGATGCATGGTGTATTATATTGACTAGCTAGTTCTCAGTAGAGTTCTTTGAAAGGCACTCAACCCAGTTCATAGCATTCTTTTGATGGGACAATTCTGCAAAGAGTCAATATCCTTTATGATATAATCTCAAAAACTGTGTTTCTAGTAAATGATATTACTTTTGTCCCAGAAACAATTATAAAGCTAAGTTTACATGGACTGTAAACCACCCTTGTGATTTCATCAGAGAGAATGGAACTTAAAATTTATATCCATCTATGCATGTAAGAAATCATGACTCCGTCCACCCAGTAATTCAAAAAAATGGTTTGAAAGTTTCCATAGGTCATCAACTGAACACATCCCATTAAAAAAAAATAGAAAATTAGTTAGATGGCAGAATAAGTTCAAGAGATCTATTGTATAGCATGGTGGTTATGGTTAATGACAATATATTGTATTTTTGAAAAATGCCAAGAGAGTAGATGTTAAGTGTTCTTACCACAAAAAACTATGTAAAGTATGCATGTTAATTAGCTATACTTAACCATTCCATAATATGTATGTACTTCAAAACATCATGATATACATGAAAATACATACAATTTTATGTCGATTGAAAAATTAGATAATTTGAATAAAGTCTTCAGCATCAGGGCTCTTTTTTCATAGAAAAAAAAAAGAGCTCTCAGATACAGCCATGGTTTTTATGCATCTTTCCAAATGGTATTACACTGGGGTTCTCCCCATAGGCCAACAAGAAATTACTACAAAATACCCAAATGACCAAAATGCTACATATTCACTTGAATAGTGTTTTTCAATCCATATGCATCTCAGAGCAGGAACTGCAACATTTAAAGCCTTGTTCAAAGTGTACAATTCTGCGGTCAATTTTTTTTATATAGGCTAAGCATTTCATGTATTACTGAGCAAATTTCTGGCCAAATTTATCCCTGTGGTTTTTTATTCCCATGTTGCTAGAAATGGGGCTGAATTTCTTTCAGATAAAGCAGGGTTAGGGTAGAGTTTACTCTAAATAAACAGTTGTAGATATGACCCTAAACATGATGTATATGTCAAAATAAGCCTTGGTGGACATCCACATACAAAAAAAATGAACCCAGACAGTCCTTATACCTTTCATAAAAATTAACTCAAAATGAATCTTAGACCTAGATGTAAAATGCAAAATTATAAAACTTCTAAAAGATAATGTAGGAGAAAACCTAGGTTACCTTAGTTTGGGGAATGCTTATTAAAATACACAAAAATCCCAATCCATGAAAGAAAAATATGATAAACTAGACTTCATTAAAATTAAATACTTCTGCTCAGTGAAAGACACTGTTCAGAGAATGAAATGATAAGCCACAGACTGTGAGAAAGTATTATAAAACACATAATGTAATGAAGGACTGGTACCCAAAATATGCAAAGAATTCTGAAAACTCAACAATAAGAAAACAAACAACCCAAATAAAAAATAGACAAAAGATCTGAGCAGATACCTCACTAAAGAGGCTATGCAGATGGCAAATATGCATATGAAAAGATGTTCAACAACATGTATCATTAGGTAATTGAAAATTAAAACCACAATTAGATACCAATACACAGCTAGTAGAATAACCAAAATCCCAAAATCTGCCTATACCAAATGCTGGCAAGGATGTGGACCAACAGGAACTCTCATTTATTGCTGGCGAAAAAGCAAAATGGTACATCTACTTTGTAAAATAGTTTGTCATTTTCTTACAAAATTAAACATATTCTTACTATATGGTCCAGAAATCCTGCTCCTTGGTATTAACCTAAATGAGTTGAAAACTTAATATGTACACAAAACCTACATGTAAATGTCACAGCAGCTTTATTAATAATTGCCAAAACTCAGAAGCAATGAAGACATCGCCAATAGGTGAATGGATAAACAAACTCTGGTATGTCTGTATAATGGGATATTATTCAGTAATAAGAAGAAATGAGCTCTCAAGCCAGGAAAAGATGTGGACAAACCTTCAGTGTATATTGCTAAGTGAATAAAGCCAAAATGAAAAGGCTATATACTGTATCAATCCATCTATATGACATTCTAGAAAAGGAAAAATTTTGGAGACACTGAAAGGATAAGTGGTTTCCAGGAATTTGGGGGAGAGAGACAGTGATAAGTTGGTGGAACATGGGATTTTTAGGGCAGTGACACTATCCCATATGATACTGTAATGTTAGATATATGTCAGTATACATTTGTCAAAATCTATAGTGAAACCTAATGTAAACTATAAACTTTAGTTAATAATTGTGTATAAATATTGGCTTATCAATTATAACAGCTTTACCGCACTAATGCAAGATGTTAATAATAGGGGAAACTTTGAGGCTGGGATGAGGAGGAATATGAGATTAATCTTTACTTTCCATTTATTTTGCTGTTAACCTAAAACTACTAAAAATAAGTCTATTGTTTTTTCTTTTCTTTTAAAAAGCCGTAAAAGAAATGGTAGGCAATAATTTTAAAAGCTAAGTAGTGTCTCCCTCCTTTCATTATCTGGCATCTGGCTACATTCCCACATCATCCCCTGCCTCCTGAGCTTATACCTTATGTCCTCATCACTATGCTCCTCTGGGCTGGAAGGAGTGCTCCTGTATATGCCTCTATACATGCACTAGGATCCTTGTGACAAAACAAATTTATTGACCTAGCACTAAGGCCCTTCTCCCTCCCACTCACTGCTTGCATCTCAGGTGAGAATGGGAATGTGCTTTGGCCAAGAGGGAGGGGACAGATGTGTGGTAGGGGGTTCCAGGAGATGGAGGGACCAGAGTCAAAGAAAGCCTGCTATCTAGCACTGAGATCCCAGGAGATGATGATGACTATGAAAGTGTAGTGTGGTTCTGTCATTTTCCCCAGCGGTACATGGTGCTACAACCATTTTCTAACTCCAAGTTCCAGAGCTCAGGCCCTGAGACATGGGGTGTGTGTTAATAAAGGACAGTGGAGCCCGGCATCACTCACGGAGGGCAATGATGGGCCTTGAGGAGGCCCTGCTCACTGCAGTGACACCTCTCATCAGTTACTCCACTCTGCGTGTCTGTCTTCTGGTCCCTTCCTCTCTCTGTGCTCTGTCCTGGGACTCCATGTATGGGAGGTTAAAATTTTCCTGAGTTAAAGGAGAAGAGGAGGCAAGGAAGCCCCAATCCCACTCTAACATGGACTGATAAGACGGCAGGCGAGGAGCCGGAGCAGATGGTGTGCAGAGACCACACAGTCACTCGTGCCCCTCAGACCCCACAGGTATTTGGTTCATTTATTCGCTCAGACTGATCTGGACTTCATCATGAGTGTCTACCCTGAATAGTATGGAGATAAAAACACTGGATTTTTATCTAATCTGGTGTCATCTGATGCAATCACGTGTATGGTCCATTTGTATAAATACTCAATCTGTTTGGTGAAAATGATCAGTCTCTCAGATTTCCACCCCACCCTCCTACTCCTTTCCAAGATAGAGATGGGGTCTCCATGGTGATGGGGACAGGGAGTCTATGACATCTTATGTTGATTGTAGTGTCTGGGTGGTTTCTGAGGGAAGCGATAACTCTTGTCTCCCAGGTCCTGCTGCTGATGGTGACATGCTCACCCATGTCTGCAACTGGTATATATGCATTTTTATCTCTCTCATCTTGGTCAGAATCTGATGCTCCCTGGCCGACTCAACCTTAGCTCACCTGTGAAGACACCTGCAAACTCTTCTGAATCTGGGTCTCATCCTTTATCCAGGCCCTGTCTAGGGCTGTACACTCCACAGCCTCAACTGCAGGGTCATCTAGTCCCTAGCTGAGTTAGGCTTCCTTCATGGTAGAACTCCTGGCTCTTGAATCAGCCACTTTCAACACCCCCGACCCGAGAATGTAGCCCTCTGGGGTCTCACCTAAAACACAGAGGTAACCAAGATAGCTCCAGAAAGTAAAATCTTTCAAGTCTAACCATCTCCCTGCCCACTTTTTAGATGATAGCATGATACAGTAGACATGAAGAATGTGATGATTCAAGTAAAAGGAATGATCACTGCAAAAGCCCACTCATTGAGAATGTGGAAGGGCATGGGATCCAGGTGAAGAGTGTTAAGGAAAAAATTATTCATGACACTTGTTAAAGAAGTGTAAGGCAGACTTTTGTCAGAACCATTGAGATAGGTATAGGGACCATTGCAATGGGGTTTTGTAGTGGGGGGGAGATTGGGATCCACTCCAAATACAACAAGGAACAGTGGGAATTTATAGTCAAGGAGCAGAATGGGGATCAGTGAATGGAAAATTACTAAGAGGAAACACCAAGGGTAAGGGGGATTCTGGCTAAATTGAACAGGATTACTGCTAAAGGCAGGCCAAGGTGATCAGACCTCACGTAAGGGATGAGGACCTGCTGAGATATGAAGGATAGGGAATTCTCACTAAACTGACTTAGCAGGATTCTTGCTAAAACTGGACAATGCAGAGACAAACATGAAAGTTGAAAAGTTCCCTGTCCAGGACTGGCCACCCCACAACTTCAGCTGCGGGATCACCTAGCCCCTGGCTGGGTTAGGCTTCCTTCATGGTAGAATCTTTAGCTCTTGAATCAGCCACTTTCCACATTTTTCCCTCAGGGAATGCAGCTCCCTGTGGTATCACCTACTTCACAGCAAGAGCCAAGACCAGCATTAACTCCAGCAATCCTCTGCCAACTTTATACACGATGGAATAATACAATAGAGATGGAGAACATAATTCAGGAGAAATTATAACTGCTGTTAGGGTGTGAAGTCCATATGCGGTAAGTGGTGGCCAGGGAGAAAGAATTCTCAGACAGTAATTAGGATATATAGAAGTAAAGTTTATTTACTTTCCCAAGAAAGAAATAAAGAAAGGGAGAGAGAGAAAGTGGCTGTGAAGCTGCTGTGTTGGCTTTTTTCTGTTTCTCACGTAGCAGATCGATAGTTTTTTCTTGGTTTTTTCTTTCTTCTTGATAGCGGGAGACATCTGGTACTGTCTCCTCAAGAGGAAGCAGAAGAAGTTCCTACTCCTACTGTCTTCTCAGGAACTTTTTCAAGGTTGAGAAAGAACTCAGAGATAACAAGTTAGGCTGTACGTGTTTAATTAAACAAAGGGTAGTTGTGAGTTTATTTCTCTTACTTTCTGTTTGATAGTTTATTTTCCTCTGTTAGCTAGGTTCTTAGTGAGACCACCTTTCAACTGCAAAAGACAATTCTTTAATAAAGTAGAAAGGCATAGGATCCAGGTAAAGGGCCTGGCCTAAAGTAAGGTCAGGTCACCTCCTCCAGAGGGGCAGCAGAGATTACAAGTGCAGATCCAGTGTTGTTGGCAAGTGCTGAGAGTTCCTTTCTGATCACCTCTGTTTTGTCAAAGGAATATCGGTGACTATCATGAGAAGATTGGAAGCTGGCGCTTGTGGAGAGCTCTTGTAAGTAAACCAGACAGAAGATACAAACGTGGAGGGTGCAGAGAGTTTGCCCATTTAGGGGTATTGCCAGGAGGGGAAAAAGGGGAGAGTTTATAGCTGTGGGTAAGCTGGGTAAGGAGGGCCTGGTGGAGGGTAAGGAAGGCGGTTGCAGATGCGGTTAGTAGACTGGCGGCCTCCCAGCGTTGAAGGCTGCGCCACTGGGGGGAGGCAGCTGGAAGGGAAGGAGGTGGTGCTGCTGGGGCTGAGAGAGGGGGACGCAAGAAATGTACACCACGGAGGGCTGCGGTCTTCCCTGAGGCCCAGGGCGTGAGCATGGATGGCGGATGCTCAGTTAGGGAGGAGAAGATCCCAGAGTTCCGAGAGGCTCCGGGGGTGGCCTGGCCAGCCTCGTGGGCGCTGAGGTCGCCAGGAAGGATCAGAGGACACAGGGCTGAGAGGAAGACCGTGAATGCGCCACGTCAGAGGTGAAGAATGACAGGGGGTTTGTACAGGTCTCGAACGTGGGGCAGCAGGGTGATTGGGGTAGTCGTGCCTCAGATACTGGAAATCAACGGCCCCATCCCTTAGCCGACAGCTCGCAACAGAGCAGGGAATAAAACCTCCAGACGGGAAGCGGGAGCGAGACTGGCACAGACCTCAGTCGGCTCCGACGCGCAGGCCCAGAACCCGCCAATCCCAGGCCAGCCCCGGCTCCGGGCCGCGTATTTCCGGTGGCGCTGGGACTTCCTGCTGTTGTTGCTATGGTTCTGAGGGCGGGACTTGGGAAAGGCGGCCGTGTAGGGGTCCGTCCGCCGGGGCCATTCCGGCTGGTACTGGTTCATTCTCTGGTCCTCCTGTTCATCCTAGTTGGCTTCCCCAGCCAAGATCTTCGGGCTCTGAGCAGAAAAGCAGCGGAAAAGATTGATTTTCTTCTGGGATTGGTGGCGCTCAGTCTCCCTGGCCTGAAGATGGCAGTGTTACGCCGTGGAGCGGCCCTGTTCGCCTCTCACCCCGCCCTTCGTGTTTGAAAAAACGCCACAGAGTCCTTTTTCTAGAGAAAAGACTGATTCCTCTGTTGTCTGCGCCTAACAAGTCCTGGGGCTGGGGTTACTGCTTCGAGGGGGATGGGGAAGCGGGCTCGCGAAAATTCTCTGCCGTTAGACAAAAACCCTTTTGTTTTTTAAATTGCCATTTGTCCTATGGGGCTGCCTAGTTACCCTAGCAACTTGTATTTTTGCTTTTGTGAATGGTTTTGTCATTCTTTTTCTCCACGTTTTAATGGGGTTTTATGGACTTTTACCAATGTATTCTTTAATTGTAGACGTCACTGAATCGCGTTGTAGAAAATTTAGTAGACCGATAGTGTAATAAGGAAAACTAATCTTATCCAGTCCCATCACCCAGCTATGACTATTAATAATGTTTTGTGGTAAATTTCCTTAGATGTTTTTCATTCATAAAGGTACATTTTAAACAAATGAGATTAATGTTGTATCATGATTTCAACATCCTGCTTTTTAAACTCAACTTTATGCTTTGAAAAATCGTTTCATAATATTAGTCATTTTGTTTTAAAAATAATGCTAACATATTGTAAGATGTTGAAAGTTTCAGTAAAACTTGAGCTTAAAACACTCAAATACTCAAAATATGATCCAAAGACAGCCATCACTGTGCAGCCTTATGAGAGCAGCAGCTGTGGTGTATGTTCGTTTCACTCTTACTAATACCTTAGTACTTAGCACTTAGTGGGTGCTCAGTAAACATTGTGAAATAAAATAATATTTACATCCGGTAATTTTTTTCTTCCATATAATCAGTTGTTTTATGACGCTGGGGTATAATATATCAAGTTTTCTATATGAGTTTTTT